>NW_027493719.1:0-400155 GCF_021521415.1 Bidens hawaiensis | reverse complement strand
TTGTATTAATGGTCTTAATACAATTTAATTAACATATTTAAACTCTTTTTAAATTCGAAATTTGACCAATCTTTCAACAAAGTTTTAAAGGTTTTAATACTCTCCATAATTTTAAATTCATTTCAAGATATTTTCATAATTTTTTGAAGTTTTCAAATTAACCGATTTAATTTTCATTTTTGTAATTATTTCTAAATAATTAGTCATATTAGTAAAATTAGAACATATTTGATTTTAATTTTTGTCATTCACTCATTTGACATTAACTAGAATAAGTTATCATTTTAATATTCAAAAAACTGAATGTCAAACTAAATATACTTTCCATAATTGTAATGTAATCTTAATTTAAATTACGTGAATATTAATTATTAATTAATACTAAAATAATAATCGCGTTATTTTAGAACACAATATTCAAATGACATAATTTCTAATAATCAATACTCAATATATCATAAATTAAATAACCGTTTTATCATCATTTATAAATATTATTCAGCACATATGATTTAGTGAATATTATTAAACATGACAACTTTTCATAATTTATTAATATTATTATTCCCATGAATCAAGATATTTAAAATTATTTCTATCTTTACATGGAAGACCAAATTTAAACTAAAAACTACAAAATTTAATTAACTTATTTAAACTCCTTTTAAATTCGGAAATTGACCAATCTTTCAAAAAAGTTTTAAAGGTTTTAATACTCTCCATAATTTTAAACTCATTTCAAAATATTTACACAATTTTTTGAAGTTTTCAAATTAAGCGATTTGATTTTCATTTTTGTAATTATTTCTAAATAAATTAGTCATATTTTTTCAGCTTTAATTATTTTCAAAGTCAACATAAAATTTTTAATCTTTTCAAAGTTATTTGAGAATTCATTTGTTGTAAAACAATTTTAAGTTTTGGAAATTTAACAAAATTAATGTCAGTGATTTAAAAGTTTGTTGCAAGATTGGTCAAAAATCAAAAAAAATTTCATAATTTTTTGAAGTTGACTAATTCCAATTTTTTTATATTTTGTAACTATTTCGAAAATATTTCAAAACGGGTTGTTTTGAAATAGTATCGAATTTGTTAGTTATAAAATGACGGCCAAAAAATGGTTTTTATTGATATATATTTTTGGTTTAATGGTTTAAGTTATAAAGATGTTTTATGTTGTCATTTTACTTTGTTTATTGTTATATGTTATTTTGTTTTAATAAAAACAACAATTTAATGAAAACAACTTTATTAATGTTCAATGTTACTCATTATTAAATATGTTATTATGGTATATTTAATTTGGATGCTATTGTTTTATTATATTTTCATGCGGTAAACACAAAATGAGTTTTTTTTAATAGAATGTTTGAAGAAGTTGGTTATGGTTTAATATGAAAGAACATTTTTATTTCTTTTGTTGATGTTTTTTGGTTGTTTGTTGTACATTAACTTATTATAACTTTTAACTTTTAACTTTTAATATCTTGACAATGTAAATGGTTAACGTTTTGGTCTGAAAGTTTGAATTAGTTTTGTGTTGCATGAATTTGTTGTTTAAATTTATTATGTTTGTTGATATGTTTTTCCATCCGTGTGTAACACGGGCTATACCCTAGTAACCTTCAAGTCATTTTACTTAGAAAAACATTGATCTTTTATTGTAATAATGGATTTTTTGTTCTTGATAACTACAATAATTTTGCATGGGGTCAATATATCCTGTTTTGACCTGTAAAAAATTACCGGTTTAAAACTAACCAGCCCATTAGACTTCTATCAGTGTAACAGTAAAAGAGAAACCGATGCCTGTATGACCTCAAAAAGTCAAATCAGCCCAGTTAACTAAAGGAAGAGAAATGTTACAATAGTGATCAAAATAGTAACCCACTTCTTACATATATATTACTAGCTTATATGCCCGTGTAACACACGAATTGAAAAAATTACTTTTTAAATATATTAATAAATATAATCAATTTTCAAAATTAGAAACCGTATATTTTTCTATATAGTTTATTATTTTTTCTGAAATAAAACACTTAAAAAATAAATAAAACACTTTAGGTATATAAAACATAGCAAGAAGAATTATCTATATTGTTAAAAAGTTGAATGCGTGTTTTGTGATAGAATTATTGTTGGCCCACATGTGTATAAATGTGACACACGGGTTGAAAAAATATTTTTAAAACATATTAACAAATACAATCCATAAAATTTTCAAAATCAAATTAACATGTAAAGTAACTTAAATAAGAAATCTAATTAACATGTAACCAAGTAACTTAAATATGACATATAGATGAAATTTATTATAAATTCCTATATATTTCTTTGTATGTAACATTTGATGTTGTATTTGAAAAGATTACCATCACTATCTAGGACAACTAAAAGGCCATCTCGTCTTGTAACTCTTGATAATGCAACATACGCTTGACCATTTGTAAAAACCGTTTTAAAAGTTTAGGAAAGATGGATTCCATATTTGTGTGTGGAAATTCTTTACCTTCAAAATATCTCACTTGAGGAGAAACCAATATTGATGAATGTTTTATTTGCCCAATAAAAAGCAAAAAGGTAAACTAATGATGTTACTCGGTACATTTAGAATGTGAAAAAGACTTCACATGTATTGTATTTTGATTATATAAAACCTATTTGTGTTTTATTAAAATTGATATAAAGTACACAATTTTGTAAATTAACTATTGATAGATTATATTTTGAATGCAATAATTAACTGAAATACAAATTATATTATTGTCAAGCTGATTTACTCTATAAATGTAAAAACAAATTATATTTAACAATGTTTCATTCATAATTACATATTAATTTCACTTAAGTAGACATAGCTCTATGTCAAATTAAATATTTTGTAGAGATTACCTTTGCTTTCGGTTTGGGAAGCATAATTTAGGCCCTCAAATTAGAAGCCATATATTTTCTATATAGTTGTGTAAGGCCCCGTTCCCGGTAGCCCTACTTTAGCGTCGGATTTACTCATAAACACAGTTCTTACAAATCAGAGTTAATTAAAACTTTTCGCGGAATACAAAACATCAACATTCGTTACAAAACATTAAATCTTTTCTTTTATACCATAACACCAAAACATTATATTTAAAACATCTTTACTTCTATCTTCAGATGCCAGCCGTTCAATCCATGCCATGTGCCGTCCTCATGCTAACTCTATGATCAGCTCACATGCGTGCATACTAAAAGTCAGCTACGCTGAGTGAGTTCTAGTTAATCAAGCAACTTATCATACAACCACTACATGCATTATATACGTATCCGAAGACACGTAGTCCACTATTTGACCTGCTCACCTTACCACTTAACCTCTTATTTATCCCTACCACTTAACCACTTTAATAACGAATGACGTTATGCCACTTTGCCACTTTAATAATGTCTAACGTTATGCCACTTTACCACTTTAATAACGAAGTCACGAATAGGCTTACCCTACCACGTACTACCGTCATGCCACTAACACTCTTACTAGACTCTTTCCACTTCTAACACACTCTATCTCTACTTGTCTACAACACACTTCATATCATTACATAATTTACATAATAAACAAGTCACATCATAGCATTCATACACACTAACAACCTCTTGGAAATCACTAGCCTTGGCGATACGTGCAATATTCGAAGATCGTTCATGCACCGACAAGCATTATATAATAACTACCTCGTATGACTTCTATAGCATACACTTACCACTTAAGGTAAGTGTATTCACACTTCACATCGAGTATGCACACAGCCCCGAAAACATAACAAGGAAATGGGGCTAGAAACTCACCTGAACTCGGTTAACAGTTACTCCTTTCTTTGGCTGTGCACGGCTAGCTGTATAACAATAATGCGTATCAATAAACTATCACTACCCATAACGCGTTCCTGGTCTAATTATAACCCTCAACGAACGGGGGTTCGGGGGCAGCGCCCCTAACAGCGGGGTCTAGGGGCGGCAGACCCTAGCAGGGTCCAAGGGGCAGAGCCCCTGGCTGGGGTCGAGCTGTCAGGTCAGCTTGGAAAAATTTTATTTCTATTAACTGTCTTATCACATTTTCCACTACGATTTTAAATTATTATTTTAATCACCATCACATTTTCCATAACGAATTAAGTGTAATTCGTTATCAGATCACACTTTAATTCGTTATCCAGATCACATTCTGATTCGTTATTTTACCTTAGTTGATTCATTAATCTAGTTCGTCATCTTCCATAACGAATTGGACCTTGTTAACGAACTGTCCCTTAACGAACTGAGCTCTTAACGAACTGAACTCTTAACGAACTGAACCCTTAACTAACTGGGGTTTCATTCGTCATCCTTGGCTTAACGAATGGACATAACGAATTAAGGCTAATTCGTTATCTTCCCCTAACGAACTGGCATAACGAACTAATGCTAGTTCGTCTCCCTTCCACTAACGAATTAGGTTTAGGTCAGAGAATGTCAGAACATTCTCTGACATTTGCCTATCCTCGTACCAGCCAACTCTGGCGCCGCCGTTGCCGAAAAAACGTGAATCTCGCCGGAAAATTGAGATCTCACTCGTTTGGCCACCGTTTTCACCGTTTTTCATCCCGTTCGATCCAGATCTAAGCTAGGGTGATCCCTAAGCTCATCTTAGGTTTTTTGTTTGTACCCGATTCCACCCGGATCTCGTGACTTCAACGGTTTAACGGTGTCGGCTCGTTGTTTCGCAACTAGATCTAACGGTTTGGACCTCTACAACATACTATCATTACCTCGGGTCGGAAATCGGTTCTCCTTCTTCTTCTTGGTTTCGGCTTAGAGAGATAGAGAGGAGGATGAGAGAGAGCTAAGTGTGTGTTTTGGGTGGTGTATGGAGTATGAGAAATGAATGATAATTGGGTAATTAAGGCTTTTATAATTTTGGATCATGGGCTTAAGCCCATGGTCTCATCCTTCCTTCCTTCATGACCCAAGTCCATAACCCATATTCATTAACCAACACTAGCCCGACCCATACTAGCTCCTACTCTACTTTATTATTTCCCGATAACCCGAGTAAACTTGCCCTCCATTATTAAATAATATAATTAATATTATTTTGGAAATTTCGGGATGTTACAAGTTGATTTTTTTTCCTGATATAAAACACTAAAAAATAAATAAAACACTTTAGGTATATAAAACATAGGCAGAAGAATTATCATTATTGGTAAAAAAGTTGAATTTGTAAAAAAATTGAATGAGTTTTTATGAAAGAATTATTGTTGGCCCACATGTGTATAAATAAGTTCTATATAATTTGAAAAGATAAGAATAAGTTTTAGTGAGGCTGAAAAAATTAAAATTGGGTTCATGTTTGAGTATACAATTTGATACCTGTTTGGTGTAAAGCATTGAAATACACAATTTATAACTTTAAAGCGGGAATTTTGAAATAGAAAAAATATGTATGGAGGTTATGCACGTTACTTTAAACTCATTTGCAGATTTCTTTATGATACAATCGTGGTCACCATTAACATGTCTTCGCTTCAGCTCCATTGAAAGACACAACTATTATTAGCTTTCGGACCATAAACTTTGGTAAATTCATCTCATTTGTGCACCTAAAACTTTTTGTATAAAATTGATGATTATTAAATGAGTTTAGAAAAACATTGACGTTTCTGGTTCTGAATCATCTTGGTTTAACTTTGTTTGGGTGAAGAAAAACTTACTAATTTAAAGTTAAATGATTCAGAATTAATAATTTCTACTTTTTGGGTGAACAATTTCAACTACCACCATTTTGTTTTCATTTAACAAAGTTATTATAATGTGTAACGTTTTATAATTTATGATATGTGCTTTAAAATAAACTTGGTCTTTAAAATAAACTTGGTGATAAGCAAAAACAACTATTCAAATTAAGATATATTTAACTATTCCAGACAGCTGTCAAATACATACTACAATCGCAATGTCTTTATACAAGAATCTTATTCAGAAGCCACGAATTGGGTTGCCCTATGATTCTTTCATCACCTGATAATTTGCTTTTTTTAATAGTAAAATTTATAATCATGAAAATGCATATTAATCACAAATTCATTATAATTTCAACAGCTTGGTTTTACCCTTAAGTTAAAGACAAATTAACCTAACCTAACAGTCTAGTATAGATTCCAAAAAATTAACAAATACTTAACGTATACTCTCATAATGCCTTTACAAAAAGTTTCCAAAACTGATTGTTAGCAAAGCCTATGAACAAAACAATCCCGTTAACATGTTGATAGTTTGTAATTCAAATTATGTCACAAAACTTTTAATAATACCAGAACTACCCATGGTCGTAAAAACTGTCTCATTTATAATAAGCACCAAATCGTGATTTGGTAGACTTGCAGCCCCTCGATCAAAACGCCTTAGCAAATCGAACCGCTAACATGTTTGATTTATCTTGACATAGAGCAGCAATTAGATTCTGCAAAAAAAGATAACAGTTCTAGTAATTGACTTATTTTGACATTTTATTTAGATTATTTGAAATCACATAATCATTATTATTTTTCAAACACACATCAAAACACCATATGGTATATTAAAAGCTATTGACAGAAAATGGTAACTTTTTTATACTTCTAATTCAAATTTATAATTGAACTTTTAATCAAAGTAAAGAAATCTTACGACTCGATCATTCTTCAAAAGTGATGGTTTGCCCAAGTTGAGAGAATATCAAGTATGGAAATAGAAGTGAAAAGACCACCTACAAATCAAAGACACTAAGAAACTGAAATAATTAACAAACCCACAAAACGTACTAAGACAATCGATAAATTCAAGACATACGCCTCAAAATTCAAGGCATCTTTCCGGATGTAAAGTGATTTGAGCATAATAAACATAAACCATATCTTGCTCAGCCTATAAACAAATAAATGTTACATAATCACCGCTGCTCTCCTTTAATTAGAAGTCCGATAAACTGAGAATATAAAAATTTACCAGCAGTTGCATAAGAACAATGCGAAAAAGGATCTTTGAATAAAAAAAAATATAATTTATAAAAATATAAAAAGCGTTTAATGACCAAACATTAAATAATGAAACTGAATGAACGTAAAAAACGCACTTTAACGACGTAAATGAACGGACACGTTATCGGACATTCTCAAACATAAATGAACGAACACGATCTTACTGGGAAAAAAAAGCCGAACAAACGAAGCCTTGTTCGTGTTCGTTCGTTAAGCTTTAATCGGAAAAACGAACGGTTCACGAAAACATAACTGAACAAAATTTTGTGTCCGTGTTCATCCGTTAAGAAAATGAACTTTTTCATGTTCGTTTGTTAACTTTCTATATGAACGAAAATTAACACAAACGAACATATATTAAAAAGGCAAAAAAATACCCTTCTATCAATCGGGATTTAAATTAGAGGAAAGTGAAAAGTAAAAGATATACCTCTGCATCAGTACTATATTGTCACCCGAAATGTACAAACACGTATTGCCCGTCTGCTGAATAGGTTAATACCGTGTACTTCACCAGACAATCTACAATATGTTGAAATTAAATAAATTATATTAACCAAATGAAGATGAGTGTAAATGAGTAATGCAATAAACCATGATTTAATATCTTTAATGTACCTGAAGCATGCAAATTCATACCCCTGCTCACTATATGCATGCAGTTAAAAATTGAGTAATCATATTAGTCACAAGTTATATACATAATTTTGAATGTGCTCATGGCTTCGTGCACATTAGCATCTAGAAGTACATTGAGCGTTGTAAAATTGGATTACAATCCGAAATATTACACATAACAGTAAGAATGTGTATGTGGATAAAAATAGTTGATTCGTAACATTGTTAAAAGTGCATGATTCTGTAGAAAGATGTAGTTTATCAAAGTGAAAATTGCAATTAAAATAAAAATAATAATAAAACAGCCTAGCCTCCCGTCCCCTTTCCCTCATCCCGTTTTTCCGACCAAGCCAATCCGGCCGCCAGTTCCGGCGCCGGCAACTCTTAATACGATTGTTTAACCTTCGTTTCAATCCGTTTTTAATCCAAAACGACATCTACACTAATATTAAACATTATTATGCGATTAACTACTCCATTAATGTGCTAATTAACTCGTATTAATCTTCAAACCGACGGATTATAATCAAAACATTGATAACTCGAATTAATCAATAATCGGTCCAATTAATAGTATACAAAGTATCCTTAATCTTAACCAAACTCGTCCCAACCATCTAAACCTTCTAACTTACCCTCTGTAATCGCGTTTTGCCCCTCCAAGTCCGATTCCGGCCAACCCGTGGTTCACCTTTAATCAGTAACATTTTCAGGTAATTAATATATGATTTGTCATTGTTTTTGGCCGCATAACAAAACCTCTAATGTAAATCGATCAAACATAGAACAGATTAAGAGAATTGAAATCGTAGGGTTCCTAAGGAAGAAGATGAACATGAACTATTGTATTTAAATTATTCTTCTGCTTGTTTCTTTAAAAGAAAAGCTGGTCTAGTGGTTTAGTCATTCTTGTTTGGCCACAAGGACCCGGGTTCGAACCCGGGTTAGCTTGTTTTTTCCATTTTATTTACTTTTTAAATCATTTATTCTTTATATAATAACCAAACATAAATCTATAAATTATATAAATCAAATCAAATTATATTATATTAAGTTAAATAAAATTTGTTTTAAAACCATATTTATCATTTGTCACCTAAAAACCAATCTTTCAAACTTGTCAAGGCTCGTTTAAACTCGTAAAACAATTGTATATTTTTTTATCGTTCCTTAGACTTTAAAATTCATTAACGTATTCGTTTGGTTAAAATATGATATGCCAATAACACTCAAAATTCCGTAACATTATAATATTCAAACTTGTTATTAATCTCGTAATGTAAACTAATATTAAATTAATAATTTATTATAAAGTCATTAAAATTTGTTAATGTATAAAAACACATTATAAATATCCAACTACATAATAAAATATACATTCAACACCTCTAATTCCCGACAACCCAATCTATTTACTTTTATAAGACGTTAGTTTAATATTAATTTTTTACTTTTAATTCTAGTTCGTGACGTTCAATTGCTTCGGTTTCATTTATGCACTTTCAGTTGTATTTCAAGTTTGTTTTCAACTTCAAGGTGAGTTTCTCACACCCCCTTTTTACTCTTTCATTACTTTTGGGGGTAGCATATATATCCTATCCAAATTTCAATTTCGTTTATTCATTATTTACAAACTACAATTCGCTACATGGACTTGTGTGTTTACTTGTTACTTGCTCAAAACTACTTGCACATGGATTACTTCAATATAGTATGATCATACGCCCCCTTTGCGCTCAATACATTTGTTGTTATGAGTGGAAAAGGGCCTCATTATCCGAGTACGTTGGTGCACAATCCCAACTGGAAAGGACCTTACTTGCGCTTATCTGAGTACGCTGGTGCACAATCCCAGTTGGAAAGGACATTACTTGCTCATTTACTATAAGGTTATATTATAGTAACCTTATATCAAAACTTGTGTGAACTCACTAACTATTCATATAGTTGACCTTTATTTTATATATATGCTACAGGTACCTTATTTAGAAGATGTTGACGTGACAAAGACATTAGTACTTAGGTTATATTAATAAATGGACAAGTTGTTAATTGTTCTTGTATTTTCCTTGTATTTCTTGTTACAAACTCGTGTACTTGATGTTTAAATTAATTAATGATAATATTGTCACTTAATAGTGTCACATGTGTTTTGGGCAATCTGTACGTCACACTCGGGCGTATTCCGCTTTAGCCGGGGTGTTACAGCGGTCCATCGCATATAAAACATCCCTTACTATAAGGTTCGTTGGCAATTTGGAGTGGTTTCCGGGTTTCCTCCTTCCGGAATTGGGTGTTGTTGGGTCTGGCTCCCCCAACCTTAGTGTTGTCTTGGTTGACAACGTTGTTCCTTGGTGGACGAGTCTCACTTCGATCATGCAGAGACTCGGCCGCAATAATGGTAGATGATAAGTCTTGAAAGTTTCGACGTTCGACCTCATTTTTAGCCCAATATTGTAAGCCATCCATGAAGTTCGCCAATGCTTCCCCGGGCGTAATATCCGGAATTTCGAGCGTAAGGGTAGTGAATTCATCGATGTAATCTTTGATTGTACCCTTTTGCTTGAGATTACGAAGATGAGTTCTTGCTTTGTATTGGGTATTTTCTGGATAAAACTGGCGTTTGAATTCTTTAATGAAATCTGCCCTAGTGGTGATAGTGCACGTACCTTGTTCGATTTCTTTGCTCTTGCGTCTCCACCATAACGCAGCAGTGTCTTTCAAGTATAGGGCTGTCGTAGAGATCTTTTTAGCATCATCACCGATGTCTACGCCCTTAAAGTATTGTTCGACTTCCGGTAGGAAGTTGTCCACAGTCCGCGCTTCTCGTTTTCCAACGAACAACGTTGGTTGGGGAACTTTGACCTTTGAGGAAGACGGATTGCTTGTATTAGCGACTCCGTTTCCTACGACCATCTTCAAGACGTTAACTTCGCCTTGTGAAGTCTTGTAGAAATCGTGGAAAAAAACGAGCTCTTTTCCAATATTCTCTACGTTTGTTTTGAGTTGACCTAGCTCGTGCAAAATCATTTCTTTCATTTTGTTTCGCATGACTGCGAGGGCAGCTCTGAAGTTGTCTTCTAATTCAACGACGTCACTACTCACTGGTTCAACTTTCTGTAGTGATTCGTTGGTGTGCTCCTTGAGTATGTTGAATTCTGCTTGGAGTGCGTCAACATGGGTTTTGTATTCCACCAGTGACGTCTCCATCTCTTCGACGCGATTCTCTACGCCTGGTATGAGTTCTCTTGCAGACTTCTTTCCTTTCTTCGTAACATCTCCAGCGGTGTAGAGAGTGCCTTCGGGTTTTGATTCGGATGCCATCCCAACGAATCGACGTGCTCTGATACCAACTGTCACAGAGTTATTCTTTTGACTACCGTGCGGCCTTAAAACTTTGTCTAAGTAAGCCTTGTTTGGTTTGTTTGAACGAGTTTTTGGGCAGCAGAAGTCTTGAAGAGTAATGTTGGTTTCTTGAGGTGACTTGATTGCAAGTATTCAAGACAAGAGCTTTTATATTAATGGAAGTTAAGCTTACAATTCTTAAGTGTTTACAAGAGTTGGGTGATCTCAAATGAGATCCCGTTCACCTATTTATACTACTACACAAGATCTAGAGAGTTCTTAATCTAGGTTGTTCCATACAAAATATCTATGGCATAATTCTAGAGATTTCCTTGTAAATATCTAGCATCTTGATCTTTATGAACTCCTCTTGAAGCTTCTTCGTCAGTCTAGTAATGTCTTCGGTGTTCCGGAGTATTTCGGATTGATGCTGATAGCTCTTGGCTATTCCGGAGTATCAGGCTTTTTAACGCCAAGTAGCCCACCATCAGATACGAGCTCTTCTTCTCCACTCTCCACCTCCTTTTCTTCACCCTTCTTTCTTTCTTTTTTCAAAACTGAATCTTGAACAGCCAGTGGCCGACGACCAGCAACCTATTTATTTCATCGAAATCATTTTGGAGATTCAAACAACGCAGCTCGCATCATCAGTGGAAACGTTGTCTCGGATCAATTCCACTGGTTTGTGATTGACTCTAAAATAGGTTTACACCATTCACGCAAACGCACCCTAATTTTACCCCCAATTCTGATCAGATTCTGAAGTTTATGTTGCACTGATCGTTTTACTACATTTTTTTTGTTGCAGCAGGTTATCAAGAATGGGAGGGTTATTCACGAGTTCCATCCATATTTTAATTATAGAGATAACAAGGTTTGAATTTGAAATTTTGGTTATAGTGATTTGTGCTTTAAAGACCCAATTTTATAGTTTATACTGTAATACAAGAATTTGTACCAAATCTTGATATAATTGATCATAGCTGGTGATCCTTTGTTGGATCATTTGGTGATGGTAAGAAAAATTAGAAAACTTTACTTCATTTTTGGATCAAAGTTTAGTTTTTAAGGTTATAAGTTGATTGTCAACTTCAATCAACTGTATAGGTATCAAGAGGATGACTGCAATGTCGCTTAAATTTAAGGTATTTTGTTTCTATTTGTAGTATATCTCAATTCCAGTTTTACGAATTTTGTTTTACTCTTTAATTGTAAGTTTGTTACGTTTTTTGATTGATTGTTCACTTAGGTTGTTTAGATGGGTCGGGCTCGGTAATCGAGTTCATGTGAGTTGGTTTGGGTTGATTATGGTTAATAATGACACCGGGTTAAGATTACGAAAAAGGGAAAAAGAAACTCATAGCTTGAATAAGAATGCTTTACCTAACCCAACACGAAGCCACAAAAAACCCGAGTAAAAGGCATCTGTCTTACCTGTAACATCCCGAAATTTCTAAAATAATATTAATTATATTATTTAATATTGGCGAGAAAGTTTACTCGGGTTAGTGGAGAAATAATAAAATAAAGTAGGAGTTATTACGAGTCGGGCTTGTGTTGGGTCAAGTAATATAGGTAATGGACTTGAATTAGAAATGGAAGAAGATGGACCATGGGCTCAAGCCCATGACCCATAATATATAAACAATAATTAACCTTTAATCATTTCATTCACACATATTCCATACACCACCCAAAACACACACTTAAGCTCTCGCTCTCTCTAGTTTTCTCTCTTTTCTCTAGCCGAACCAAGATAGAAAACCGATCCGATCCAAAGTATGATAGTATGATGTCGTATGAACTCAAACCCGTTAGATTTAGTCACGAAACGACGAGCCGACACCGTTAAACCGTTAAAGTCATGAGATCCGGGAGGAATCAGATATAAATCGAACCTAAGATGATCTTAGGGGTCACCCTAGCTCAGATCTGGATCGAACGGGATGAAAAACGGTGAAAATGGTGGTGTAATAAGCGAGATCTCGCTTTTCCGACGAGATCCCGGTTTTCCGACAAAGGCGGCGCCGGAAAGTGTGTACGAGGTAGGGGAATGTCAGAGAATGTTTCTGACATTCTCTGACCTAACCCTAATTCGTTAATGGGGAGTTAACGACTTAGAGGTAATTCGTTAACGGGGAGTTAATGAATTAGAGGTATTTCGTCAAGTGATTCGTTAACGGAAGCTTAACGAACTAGCCTTAGTTCGTATCCAATTCATTAAGGAAAATATAACGAACTAACCTCCAATTCGCTATGGCCATTCGTTAAAAGAGATAACGAATTAGAAGGTCCAATTCGTTACATAGACTGGTTCGTTATATGGATTGATTTGTCAAAGGAGCAGTTCGTTAGAGGGTCCAGTTCGTTACAAAGTCCAGTTCATTACAAGACCAATTCGTTATAATGGTCAATTCGTATGAAGTAACGAATGGGTCATTCGTTATGAACCCAATTCGTTAAGAACCAAGTAACGAACTAGAAGTTTGATAAATGACAGATGAGTCCCTGGACTTAGAAAGGAATGAGATAACTACATAATAGCCCTTGGACTTTGATAATTTATGAAAGATACCCTTAAGGGTTAACGAGTAACGATTAAATAACCGGGTAATGATTCAATGAAGTAAAACCGGCTTAGACGCGTAAGACTAATTAAGTAGCAATGAGAATGGCTAGAGTAGTATTTGATATTGCAATTATTAAACAGTTAGTCGTGCACAGCTTAAGAAGGAATAATCATTAACGGAAGAAGTAACCAAGTTCAGGTGAGTTTCTAGCCCCATTCCTTGTTATGTTTTCGGGGTTGTGTGCATACTCGATGTGAAGTGTGAATACACTTACCTTAAGTGGTAAGTTTATGCTATAATGTTTGATATGATACATATATATAAATAGATGTTATGAATGGATGATTTTCATGTGTAAATGTTATGATGTAACTTGGTTATTATGTAAATGATGTATTGATTTAAAGTGTGTCATAGACAAGTAGAAGTAGAGTATGATAGAAGTGGATAAGGGTCTAGTAAGGGTGTTAGTGGCATGACAATAACGCGTGGTAGGGTAAGCCTATACGTGACTTCGTTATTAAAGTGGCATAATGTGAGTGCGTGGTAGGGTAAGTCTATACGTACCTCCGTTAGTAAAGTGGAATAACGTGAGTGCGTGGGAGAGTAAGCCTCTATGTGCTTCCGTAAACAAGTGGCTAAGTGGTTAAGGGGCAGTTAAGTGGTAAGGTGAATAGGTTAGACAGTGGACTATGTGTCTTCGGATACGTGTATAATGCATGTAGTGGTTGTATGGTAAGGTGAATAGGTTAGACAATGGACTATGTGTCTTCGAATACGTGTATAATGCATGTAGTGGTTGTATGGTAAGTTGCTTGATTAACTAGAACTCACTCAGCGTAGCTGACTTTTAGTATGCACGCAGGTGAGCAAACTAAGAAGCTAGCATGAGGATGGCACATAGCATGGATTGAACGGCTGGCATCTGAAGATGAAAGAAATGATGTTTTAAATATGATGTTTTACGTTATGGTTTTAAGGAAAAGATTAAATGTTTTGTAACGAATGATTGACGTTAACGTTTCCGCGAAATTTTTAATGAACTCTGATTTGTAGAACTGTGTTTATGAGTAAATCCGACGCTAAAGTAGGGCTACCGGGTTCGGGGCCTTACATTACCCGAACCCCCCGAACCCGGCCTATGTAGAACATAAACTGATTAAACAATACCCAAAACTCAAAACAACCTCACCCATGAAAATCGAAACCTTAGAACAAAATTGAGTTTGTTTTTACATTTAATATTTTTTTTACCTTAATCAATTACCTAAACAGACCCAGAACTCAGTTATGAGTTTCTTTTTTTTTATTTATTTAACCCCGTGTCATTCTTAACTGTAATGGATAACCGAAACTACCCCGGATCGGAGTTTGGACTACGTCGGGTTAGGTACATTTTTTCACCTATTTAGCATACCGCCTGTGAAATGAAATTGCAAAAACGTTTGACAGTTAACAACTACAAAATAATGCAGGTTCAAAAGCATTCCACCAAAAACATTAGCCAAAAATAAAGACCCAACAACTATCATTGCAGAAAAATTCTAGAGAAAAACATACCTGGTGACAAGGTATGTTTTGATAACAAATAGTAGAAAAACAAACACACTTTAATCGGAACACAAAACAATTTGAGCCTAACCAAAATGACATCTTTTAAAGTGGCCAGTTCAAATCAATTATTGACATGTTTTAAACGACCAGTCATTTTGTATAGCACCCATTTTGACATCACCCCGAGGGGCATTTTCGGTAACAGCAAATAAAATTAAATTCACAATTGGCGTCGGTTACGTGTTAAATATGACTATGATTCAAAAATGCAATACGAGTTTGTCTTGCATGAAGGTATATGACAACTAATTTTAAGGTTGTAAACGAACATGACTACATTATTCTCTTGCAATCGCATGTGAACAGACACTGGAAAGAACATTGGAAACCTGTTTTTGTGTCACTCAAGCAAAAGGAAATATTTGTATAAGCAATTTTGCAGACGCCATGTTAAAACGTGTTACACTCATTTTGGTTAAACTGCTCACTATATTTTGTGAGACATATAAATTCTCATTATTTTTTTTTGTGCAGACCTTAGAGAAAAAGGCACAAGCGAAAAATGGTCAGAACCTAATTTAAAAACAATCAAAATTGTGAGTCATTTTCTCATTTTAATTTATTTTTAAAATTGTCTTTTTGTATATGTTTACTTTATGTTAACTTTTATTTTCTATTTCTAAATATACACAGAAAATGGATTCTGCTACTAAAGAGCAATGGGTGTTGGTAGTAGCTAACGTTGAACCGAAACTAGAATCACTAACTAAAAAGACAAAAGAGCTAGACATTCAAACCGAGGATGATGCAACTCCACATGTGATCAAAATTAAGGTAGTTGTAGACCCTCGCTTCCAGGTGTGTCCTAATCAACATTATTATTTCTACATTGCCTTAATGTGTACATATTATATGTGTTATTGTAGTGCATCTTAATTAGAAAACTAGTATTTATACCCGCCGCGTTGCGGCGGGAGTAGTTAAGATGTGTAACACTCGGTTTCGACAGCTTTTACATTTATAAAGCCAATAAAACCCATTCACCTTGAATTGAGTCAACTTTATAAAGCCAACAAAAACGTTCACCTTGAATTGAGTCGGAAGCAGACATGAAATCGGTGGTCGGGCTAGGTATGTGAAAGGAAAAAAACTCTTTAACATTTGAGATATGCAACAAAACTAAAAAAAGTGAACTAAATTATTCCAGGCTCAGATATTCGTTATGAACAGTTGAGGTGCATTGCCGTTCCAAATAACGAAGCATCGTCATAGCGAAACATACTGTGTTAATCATGGACACTTTCACGTGATTTTTTTAATGTATTTTTTTTGTTATACTCCGTAATATGTTACTTAATAAGTACCCTTTCTTTCTTCTTTTTTAACTTCAAAATGGGTTCAAGTTCATATATTTAAATGAACATTGTAAAGAAACAAAAGTATCCGTCCCTCTAGTGGAAAGCCAAAGCAAACCTCGTTACTTGCTTTTCTCACACAAATAATCAAACAAAATTCTCTCTCTCTCTCTCTCTCTCTCTCTCTCAAGCTCCTCTTATCAATGTCACACCCCCTCTCACCACCGCCATCAAACCGCCGCCTCCACCACATCCGTCGCAGATTCAAATCCACAAACAAACCACTTTAAAGCCTCACTCTTGTTGTCGTCCCCGATTTGCTTTCCACCGTAACCACTCTCTCGAACCTTCAATTGGCGTCGCTAGAGATGAGACTACCGGGACTTGCGGCTATCGGAGAAGTTGGTTCATCTGCCGCTGGAAAGTCTTGAAACCCTAACGTCATTCCGCCATGGAATTGTACACTGCCGTGTAATCAAAACCGAACTCTTCAAACCCTTTGATGATTGTGTTAAAGCCTAAAGAGTCATCAATGACAACCGTTGTCTTCACCACATGCGCCGGTGGGACGGTCGTTGTTGCTAGGTGCGGAGGTTCACCGGAAATCGGCAGACCACTCCTTCCCTTGTCTTTCTAGATATGTGTGTGTAAATAAGAATATGGTTTGTAACTTTTTAGCTGTAAAATAAGCCATAAATATATAGCAACAAAGCTGTGAAGTAAATCCCCACGTGGCAACAAAGTAGAAAGTGTGGCAAAAAAGGACCCATACGTGGCAATAAAACCAACAAACGGTGGATTGAAAGAAAATATAATAAAAAGAACACCTAGAAGATACAACAGACGATGCTCAGCGTACAGCTTCCAATGCATATTTTGAAATGAACAGTGAAAATGAGTGTGATCAAATACATGAAAAATATAATATATAATAATACTTGATGACAGACTATCAAGAAGATATCCAAGTCATACATTGACCAAATGGCCACTGCAACAAAACCTCATTTTGATAAAGCTTGGGAAACAACAGCGCCTTACAAAAGGGATGCAGTTATAGCTTAGATAAAATTTCTTGAATCAGTTACCAATGCTATCATCATCAGGTTAGAATACACAGGTTTTGTTATTTTTTTTTTGCTCAAAATATCTTTTCAGGATTTTAGCAATTTATGACTCATATATGTGCAAATGATCATTTGAGTTATATTTAATGTTATGCATTCTAGAAGTTTGTATTCGTATGTTTCAACAAAGCTTTCATAGCTAGAGCGACACGTCAGGTCTTCGACTACAAATCTTTGTTTTCGTTTAATTACTCAGAATGCATTAGGTTAGGTTTGTTTCTTCTTTTCTGTAAAACTTTTAGTATAAGTATTTCCAATTGAAAGTTTTGAAGGTGACATGTAAATGGGTTCATTATATCCACACGGGGTTCAAAATACTAGTTATTATACATATGCAACTGTGATTTTTATTTTTTCCAAATATCAAAACAAAACAACAATTTCTATCATATCGTGTTTTATTTCGATTAAGTATATGCTATTAGATCCGACATTAGCTTTTGTTTCATATTATTTTATTTTTTATGTATTGATTAAACGAATTTGAGTAATACAAGATCACGGTACACGCACTTGAATACTTCAGTCATAATCCATTGGATCACATATTATCATATACTTTTGCACTTTTGCAAACAAAAAACAGTAAAAAAAAAAGGTAAACGTACACTAAAATTACACAAGAGACGTATCTAAAAAAAAAAGAAGCAATATTCGTTTTTGTGAAACAAGTGACTGGAAACCGCGGTGAAAATGAAACAAAACCATCAAAGTTTAATCTTGTTTCTTGAAAACCTGAACCCAACACCACGTGAGTTTGGCCACCTACCACAACTTTAAATGCTTATATATACATACCCTACCTCATTCACCAGAAACAATATCCATTAAAACTTTGTAGTTACATTTAATTAATTAATGGCCTCGTTAGATCAAAAGCTAGCCATAGCCAAGCGCTGCTCTCATGGTAACCAACATTAATATTAATCATATATGCATAATTTAGTTTTGTAAAATTCAAATTGCTAAAGTTTTGTAGCTTTTGTTTGTTGGTTGTACAGAAGGAGTAGTTGCAGGAGCTAAAGCTGCCACCATTGCCACTGCCATCCCCACTGTTAGTACCAAAAGATTCAATTTATAAACTTATAAATCAAGCAACTGAGTGAATGAATGTGGTATATATGTCTTTGTAGGTGGCAAGTGCAAGAATGGTTCCATGGGCAAGAGCTCATCTTAACCCTACAGCCCAAGCTCTCATTGTTTCCACATGTAAATTAATCCTTCATTATTCATATAAATGTCTTGCTTAATTTTGTGTGTATGCTGTACACATGATAACTATAAAATGGTATCCAGTTGCAGGAGCTGCATATTTTATAGTTGCAGACAAGACTGTGCTAAAAGCTGCCAGGATGAATTCCTTCAACAATGATGTTCAACCATGAACTTCATATATGCACCTAAGTAGTTGAAATCCGTGTTTAATTAATGTTCCAATAAACTGTTAGATTGTTATGTAAATAAAAAGGACAATGTTCTATCATGCATGAACTTTGTTTCCTTGTACCGTTTTGATCACATGCTATATTGACAATTTCACATTCAGATTTTGATAAGCTTACATTTTTTAACGAACACGTGGATTTAAATTTATTATGGGAAATATTAAAATTTCATAAGAAAAAAAGGAGAGAAGAGTGGAAATGAATTAATCCATTAATTGTAATTTTTGGGTAATGACACATGATGAACGTTTGATCAACAATACTTATAAGTGTAATTAACATTCTGTCACCTGGATAACTGGCCATATAATTCTTTACTTTGGAATTTTTAAAAGCTTTTCCTTTTCTTTTTCAACAAAATATATTATTCCTTTTTACTTTCCATAAAATTGAAGTTATTAATTTCATGAACAACTTCCATTTATTTACAATGACAACTTTTTTATGTATAAAAAGTTAATATAATTTGTATCATCAATAAACATAAGAATAAAGAAAGTGGGAGTAGTCGACTACGTATACGCATGAAGCGGTTTGTATATTAAACCGCTGCTAACTAGAAAAGCACAAGAATATAAATTAATAAAAAAAAGAAAGAGACTATAAATGACATACGTTATGTGAATGACAACAAAAGTATATTAAATGACCATACGCGAGGAAGGTAATAAAAAGAAGAAAGAAGAGGAGTTCTTTCTTTTATCACTTAGGAGCCGTGTGAGTTGAAAGTCTCATGCACGTTTTTGAATGAGAGAAAGAAGTGAGGAATCCTCTTATCGACTCTTAACTCTCCCACTCTAGTCGTTGCTTTTCTTTCTGTTACTTTGAAAGTAGTTGCTTCAGCTTCAGCCACTCGAATAAAACTTGCAAATCATAAAATACATAAACAGAAGGACGTTCATAGTTAGTTCAAAAGTAAACATAAGCTCAAACTGAAATTAAGTTGTTTATCCTAAAAAAACATACGCAAATACATGAGTGGTGTTATCAATCAATAACATGAACTGAAATAAAGTTGTATTTTCTGTTGCAAATGCACTTTGTACTTATGAATTAGCAAATTCGTGTTGTCTTTAATCTCAAGTGAGTCTTTGCTAAAAAAAGAAGCGGATAGGTCAAATGAGTCATACAGATTGAAAGTCGCCCAAACTTATTTTAATACATAAAACCTCCAAAACCATTTTACCCACACAATTAGACTATTGCTAAAATAATATTATTTTTTTAAATCATGTTCGACACATTAGTTTTGAAAACCTAATCTCAATCAGACCATAACAGACCAGTATTCCCCACGGTGACCCATTACCTAACCCGGATAATAAGCGAGACATATACACACCTAAGATGGGTCCAATCGTTTTGCTTTTGAGGTTGCAGGAGGAACACAATCATTCTGATCCCATTTCAACCATGGTAGATCAAAGAAAAAACATATTCAACTCCTAAAAAGAGTTTCTCCTTGGGCTCCCCAGATCTTGTAGTCTGGCATTTATACAGTCGTATATGATTAAACTAAAAGTATCACAAATAAGTTGGACAAAGTAAAATAAATGCGAAGCCATATAGAAAACTTACAACATCAGCCTTGAAGAACTATGACTTCCATGGCGAACCCTTGCGGAAGAACCTTCTTCAGATTCTTCTTAAACAGGTCAAGGAGGATTAGCGTGTATGTATATAGCTCTGAACACGCATCTCATGTACTGCAACACATAAGGCATCAGCGTGGAATTTGAAACCATAACTGAGGAAACACTCAACTATTGTAAAATTGAAACAGTAATTGTGTTGAGCTATGCATATTTACCTCAAAGCATGACTTCATCAAGAGCGGTTCAGGACATGAAAGGATGACTCTGGTTTGAACCTGTGTTATCTGCATAGGTCAACATTACTCTTATTGATCAAGAGTCTATTTACATGTATATTGTATACTATATAATACTATAATGTATACCAAATACAGTACCAAGATTAAGCATATATGTCCAAATACAGTACCTCACAGATGACATGAGCTGCCTAGGACCCAACACGCTTAAAAACTGTAAAAAACAAAATAGAATTTAAAAATCATTATGCCAACCTTGTTTCCATTTATAGGTTCATATGAGAGGGTATATACAGCACGTGACATGTGTATGAAATAAACGACACACTAAACGGTGAGTCTGTCAGAGGTTCGATCTCATTCATCATGTATATCCAATAGCCGTCAATATAATACAGTGACCATCAAAAAAACTTTATTCAAGATCATTAAACCCTAAATCAGTTTTTTCAATAATCAACATCCAAAGAACAAATTGCAGCAAACCCTAAATCAGGTTTTCAATATTCAACATCAATATGATATAATGACCCAACTAAAACCCACCCTAACTACATTAAGACCAACTTAAATCAATAGAATAAGCGTAGCATACCTCTGTTGTCGATCAAGTGGTCAACAGGGGACCGAAACGACATGGACATCAATTTAGGGTTCGGGTTAAAGAAGGATTGATTTGGTTAAAGTACCAGGAGATGACTTTGCAAATGCATGACCCATTTATGATATGATGTTATTGAAGGAATCCGCCATGGAAGGCGGAGCGGTGATGCACACGTGGAATTCAAATGGTTATGGCACATGTGGTCTTTGAAACTTAGTCAACTCAAAGAGAAGTAGCCTGGACACCTGCCAATTAAACGGACACCTAAGTTGTGTACAAACACAGAAGCGCCTGGTACAAACCAAGATGCAAAAACCACTGTATTTACTATTTTAAAGATTTTTTTTATGTGGCAAAGTGTATTGCTTAATTACCTTTTACTACTTTGTATTTGTCTATATACACGAATCCAAAAGTTTGTCACATCATCGCCCCTCCCCCCTTCCAACACGGGGGGTTGGACGTTAATCTAGGCCAGCGGCATACCTACGTCAAGATAACCTCCCTTGGTTGATCATGAGGTTTATCGACAAATGTCCACATTATCTGTGTGAGGTAAGTGGGTAATGTCACACCCCAAAAACCTTAACTTAACAGCGGAAGACTTAATCAACTAATTTGAGCGGTGACAGACGTCATTTAGCCATCAGTATTTAAGCACAACATATTCACATACAAGTTGGACTTTTATACATGTTGGACTTATATTTATTATAAAATATCATAATTCACACGTGTCAGAGTACACGGTTTATTTAAAATACAAGTCCAACATTCAGGTATTACACCTATTTTCCCACATCATCTCCACGAAGCATCCGCTTTTCATTTACCTGAAAAACACGTTTAAAATACACGTCAACACAGTGGTTGGTGAGTTCTCAATGTTAAAAACTTATATTTTGAAACAAAGTTTTTCTTGGTTTCATAAATACCACTATGCCCATACGGCCCAAAGTCAACGTTCGTTGTAATAGCAAAATAGCATTTAACGACTTACAGTCGTAATAATATTTAAAAGCAAAAAGTCATTTGTTAAATTACTCATTCTTTCTTATCGGCATGAAGCCAAAAGTCACATCAAAACCAGTCTTTGTCTCATGAAATCCATTAGACCCCTTTCGCTTAACGAAAGTGTCGTTTTAACACCACTTTTCTTTATCAAAACCAAGCCAATAATTATGCAAAGTCCCACTTTATTTATCTCAAAACTTCTTTGTCTAAACTGGACCAAAGTTAACACAATACCATTTGTATAAGATCAAGATCTACTTTCTTTTCACACACGAAAGTTAATTTAAAATTATCCTCGGTCCTCGTTTACTACGACGGACGAATTGACCCCCCTTTCGCTATAATAACGAAAGTGTCAGAAATTCCTCATTTTACTTTATAACAAATGTGATAGTTATAAACTAGCTAAGAGTATAACAAATGTATGACTCCCTTAAACCTATAATCAAAGCGTATAATAATTCAAAATATTTATCATTTACCCCACCGGCCGCATGATGATAGAGCGTCACCCCGATAGATCTACCAATATTTCTATGCCTGTAAACAGTTAATGATTATAAGGCTGTGGTAATTTTCTCGTTATCTGTCCTCGGCAGCCCGACCACTGTAAGGCCCCATACCCGGTAGCCCTACTTTAGCGTCGGATTTACTCATAAACACAATTCTTACATATCATAGTTAATTAAAACTTTCACGGAAACGTTAATCTTTAGTCATTCGATACAATACATAAATCCTTTCTTTAAAACCATAACATAAAACATCATATTTAAAACATCACCTCTTCCATCTTCAGATGCCAGCCGTTAAATCCATGTCATATGCCATCCTCATGCTAGCTCTTTAGTCTGATCGCCTACGTGCATACTAAAAGTCAGCTACGCTGAGTGAGTTCTAGTTAATCAAGCAACTTACTATACAACCACTACATGCATTCATATACGTATCCGAAGACACACAGTCCACTGTCTGACCTGTTCACCTTACCACTTAACCACTTAACTGCCCCTAACCACTTAGCCACTTGTTTACGAAAGCACATAGAGACTTGCTCTCCCACGTGTTCACGTTATGCCACTTAATAACGAAGGCACGTATAGGCTTACCCTACCACGCACTCACGTCATGCCACTTAATAACCAAGGCACGTATAGGCTTACCCTACCACGTACTATCGTCATCCCACTAACACCTTTACTAGACCCTTGCTACTTCTATCACACCCTACCCATACTTGTCTACCACACACTTTATATCATTACATCATTAACATAATAACCAAGTTACATCACAACATTTACACACACTAATAATCACTTAGGGATCCTTCCTGAATGACGATACGCGCAATATCCGAAGATTGTTCGCACACCGACTAACGTTACATTCCATGTCTACACGTGCAATATTCGAAGATCGTTCGCACCAACAAACATCCATTCATAACATATATAAATATATCACATTAAACATTATAGCATGCACTTACCACTTAAGGTAAGTGTATTCACATTTCACATCGGGTATGCACACAACCCCGAAAACATAACAAGGAAGTAGGGCTAGAAACTCACCTGAGTCCTGTTGCGTTCACCGTTAATAATTAATCATTTCTTTATCTGGGCACGGCTAACTGTATAACTATTAAGCGTATCAATTACTATCACTTCCATAACGTATTTCTAGTGTAATCGTAACCCTCAACGAACGGGGGTCCGGGTGCAGCGCCTCTGGCAGCGGGGTCTAGCGGTGGCAGCCCCTAGCAGGGTCCATGGGGCAGAGCCCCTGGCAGGGGTCGAGCAGCCAGCTCGGCTTGGAAAATTTTTATTTCCATTAACTGTCTTAACACATTTTCCACTAGGATTTTAAATTATTATTTTATTCTCTAACCCATTTGCTTTAGCAAATTAAGCCTGATTCGTTATCTAATTCTTTATCTTTCATGATCTAATTCGTTAGCTGATTCGTTAGTCTGATTCGTTATCTTAACATAGAGAATTGAACCTTTCAGTTCGTTATCTCCTTTTAACGAACATCCATAACAAATTGTGGCTAATTCGTTATCTTTTCCATAGCGAACTTGGACACGAACTAAGGCTAGTTCGTAAAGCTTCCATTAGCGAACCACATGATGAATCACCCTTAGTTCGTTACCCCTCCGTTAACGAATTAGGGTTAGGTCAGAGAATGTCAGAAACATTCTCTGACATTCCCCTTACCTCGTACACACCTTCCGGCAGGAAAACCGGGATCTCGCCGGAAAAACGAGATCTCAGCAGTTTCACCACTATTTTCACCGTTTTTCATCTTAGGTTCAGTTTATACCCGATTCCACCCAGATCTCGTGACTTTAACGGTTTAAAAGTGTCGGCTCGTCGTTTCGTGACTAAATCTAACGGGTTTAAGTTCATACAACATCATAATATCATTACCTTGGATCGGGATTGGTTTTCTATCTTGGTTCGGCTAGAGAAAAGAAAGAAACTAGAGAGAGAGCTTATGTGTGTGTTTTGGGTGGTGTATGGAATATGTCTAAATGAAAGGATCAATGGTGATTAATGTTTATATATGTGGGTCATGGGCTTGAGCCCATGGTTAGAGGTGTACAAAGCGGTTTTTTTTGAAAACCGGTTACGGTTTTAAACTGGTTCGGTTTTTTTTTTGTAACAAATAAATCGGTTTTTTTAACCGGGACCGGTTTAAACCGGTCTCAGAAGGCAAATATTCCTAACCTATACAAACCGGTTAGAACCGGTTTGTAGACCGGTTTTTTAAAACCGGTTTTTAAAACTGATTTATAAAACCGATTTTTAAAACTGATGTTTAAATTTTGCAGCCATTTAACCTTTTTGCCTTTATGATGAATGGTTATATTACCTTTTTGCCCTGCTGAACTAATGGTCCTTGCTGCAGTACCTTTAATATGCTATATGCATATTTGGAATGCATATGTAGTACCTTTATTAATATGCAGTACCTTGCTGCATTAGTTCAATTTAATATATGAAATGCAAATGTGACCAAATATTCATGACAACAGAGGAATAATTTCAAACATATTCTTCTTAAAAGTTCAAAACTACATATAAATGGTAGAAAATACGAATGGCCACTACTAACTGGTTAAATATGTGAAAACATCATACGATTAAGTCTTGGAACAAACGGTTACATACATAACTGGTTAAATACGAATGCCCACTACTAGTATATATTATTTTTTAGTAGGGCTAAATATTGTCTTGATGATCGCGTTTAATCTTCTTCGTCCGAACCCGATCCCGAGCCCGAACCCGAACTAGAACTATCGCTTAAGAGTTCATCTAGTTCGGCTTCTTCTTCGGTCATTGGGGTAGTCAATCCGGCTTCAACCTCGTCCGCGTACACTTCGGCTTCGTAATCTAATTCTCCCTCGAGTGAGCGTATGTGTTGACATCTCTCCGCCGCATCCAAGTAATCTTTCAAGCAAATCGACATCTTCAACCCGCCTTTGGTGTTAGTTGAGTCCTCCTTATCGAAATCACCCTACCACTTATAGAAAAAGCACTTTCCGAAGCTACTGTGGAAGCTTGGACCGTTAGTAAATCTCGGGCCATGGTGGCTAAGATCGGAAATTGATCTTCCTTACTTTTCCACCAAGCCAACAAATCAAAGTTTTTAAATTCTTGTGAAGTCATCGATTGTAGAAAGTTCGACCCACCATACCGACCGAGTTCGCTACTACTAGTGTTACCACGTTGCATTTGACTAGACTCATCAAACAATTGGTTATAAACATACAAATCTTGATCTTCCGTATTTGATGAACCTTCGCCGAAAGCGGCATTTCTCATTGACTCGTGAATGTGTGACGTGCAAGAACCATATTTTGATACATAAACATCAAACATTTGGTTAAGTTGAGTATTGAATTTGGCACTTGCGGCTAGTCCAAAGTTTGGTTCTTCGAGGGTGTTTAAATCCAACGCTTTTGCAATTTTTTCAATCAAAGACCCGGTTCCAAAAATATTAAAACAAGGGTTTAAAGCGGCGGCACAAGTGAAAACCGCGGGTAGTTCTTTAAAATATTTTCTTAATTTTTCCTTCATCGTATCCGCTATATCACAATATGGTCTACCTCTTCCCGCCAACTCGTTTAATTTTAAACACATTTTAAACAAATTGTGAAGTACCAATGAACTTGTTGGGTAGTAAACCCCCGATAAAGTCTTTGTTGACGTTTTGAAAACTTGAAGCAATTGGGTAACCGATTCAATAAGATTCCAATTCGATGGGTGGTATGAAGAAACATTTCCACGACTCGACAAAATGTTATGAAATTCTATTAAACTTTCTTTTTGCATAATAGCTTTTTCAAACATGGTGCAAGTCGAGTTCCATCTATGAGCAACATCCCAATTGGGTCCGTAGCAAACTCGACCCGCTTCCTTACACATTTTAATATATTTTGAATGTCTATGCGCATGACTATATATATGGTGCAACATTCTCTTGAAAGCTTCTTTTTGTTGTTCAATAACCTTTAAACCATCTTGAACGGCCAAATTTATGATGTGTGCGACACATCGACTATGAAAAAAAATACCCTCACAAATCGGTTTGTACTTTAATCTTAAATGCGACACCGCACTTGTATTGTTTGAGGCGTTATCGAAAGATATGGACAATATTTTTTCTTTCAATTTGTAAGTTGCAATACATTTGTCGATTGCTTTATATATAGCTTCACCGGTGTGAGGGTAATCAAAAAGTTTAAACAAAATCGTGCGTTTCATCATTTGCCACGTCGCTGGTTCAATCCAATGGGCGGTGACACAAAGATATGAGTCGGGTGAACCGTGCGGTGCGGACCAAACGTCGCTAGTCAAGTTAACACCGGTTTCTAGTTTTTCAAAATAAGAAATTAATTCTTGTTTAGCATTTTTCCACAATCTTAAACAATCCCTCCTAAGAGTAGCACGACTTACATGGGTGTATCGTGGTTGGAGCGTTTTTTGAACCATCTTTGTGAATCGTTGGTTGTCGAAATGGTTGAACGGCAAACTTTCTTGGATTACAAACTTCGCCATTTCCTCCCTTGCCATTTCGTATTGTAGGCGAAAAGAGAAGCGCCTTCGCTTCCCATGGTAGCTTGACCGCTAGCGGCTTGTTGTTTCAACACCTTGCAATACGGTTTTTCGAAGTGATTTTTTAATGAGGAGTTTGCCGCAATGGCGTAAAAACGGTTACAATAGTGACAACGCGCTTTTGTTGACCCGTTCACCATCTTGCACATATCAAAATGTGCCCAAACTTCGCGGTTACGCTTTGTTGGAATAACACGAACCACCATGTCGGTGTCGGTTGTGGACTGGCCAACGTTGACCGAATCTTGATGACTAGAGCTTGCCATGGTCGTGTCGGTTGTGAGTGATTTTAATATTTTTAGGAGATTGAAGGATGGTGTGGTTAAAGCTAAACACCCACCACCCTTATATACAAAGTTAGAGATGATTTTTGGGGGGAAAAAAACAACACAACGGCTAAATTTTGTTGGCAACGGTCATATGTGACTATGTGAGGCTTTGGCAAAGCCTTTGGTGCATAAACTGGATAAAGACAAAAAAAAAGTTGATTGATGGTCATAAGTATTGCTACAATACAACGTTCATATTTTTGCATGCATGGTCATAATTGCATGCATAAAAGCTGCTGCAGTGCTGTGCATGGTCAGAAACTCACAATGCATAGGTTTAACCGGTTTTTAATATTTGGTAAGGATTACCGGTTTTTTAAACCGGTTTAGGGAAAAATCGGTTTTTTAACCGGTTTAGGAAAAAACCGGTTATGAAACTGAACCAGTAATATATATGGGAAACCGGTATAAAACCGGTCTAACCGGTTGGTAACCGAACCGGTCATAAAAAACCGGTTTTCCAACCAAACCGGTTTCGGTTTTTTTTTCGGTTTCAGTTCTATAATCAGTTTTTTTGTACATCTCTACCCATGGTCCATCTTCCTTCCTTTCTAATCCAAGTTCATTACCCATATTACTTAACCCAACATAAGCCCGACTCATAATAACTCCTACTTTATTTTATTATTTCTCCACTAACCCGAGTAAACTTTCCCACCAATATTAAATAACATAATTAATATTATTTTAGAAATTTCGGGATGTTACAACCACGTTGACCAACGTCGGTCAAATTTAAAGTCATTCCAATACCACAATTATTAAAAATAAAACGCATTTTAGACCCATACGTGTTTTCCCCCAAAACATTTATAAATCATTTAAAACATTTGAAATTGTGGGGATTTTTGAGAAACTCACCTTTGTTTCGGCACAATTAACACATGCGAGATGACACACAATTAGTTGATGTAAGGTCTTAATAACAGTCATCCAATGATAACCGGATTCCTATGTTTAATACAAAATATATTAACACATAAACACATATTCAAATAGGAACGTATCCTAACTTAACTCGTTTATCATCACGTTTTTCATTTATAATAATTGAAATTATTAAATTATGAACTTTTATTGATTTAGAAAATTGTAACCGAATCGAATGTTTCATAATGTTATATAAATTATAAACAACTTAGTTCAAACAATCGTTGTAGAACTAAATTCTTGAAACTAAACATGGACGTTATTTAATAAAAAGTATATATATATTTATTGTAAAATAAAATAATCTTTTTATTAACCGATTATCTGAATAAAATATTTTTGTCCAAATATCATATATATATATATATATATATCTTTATATCATTAATTTACGCGAAATCGTCCAAGTCTTGAATGTACTGTTTTTAACACTCGATATTAACTAATGGTTTTCTAATAATTATTAATGAGGTTTACATTGTCCGAATTATATTCAATAATATTTCCGGTAACAATATTTATATTAATCTCTCGTTAACTATCTTTTCCAACACTTAAAGATATAAACAATATACCTCCTCGCGTACGGTTCGAGTCTAGAAATCTGTTCAAAACCCACATGCAATGCGATCCGGATATGTCATCGCATTCGTTTTTGCGTCACGAACGTTTCTCCGGTCTCGGATCGTCCGTACGACACCTCAAAACCTACATGCAACTCGTTTTAAGAAACTATTTTCGTTCTATAATCTGACCAATAACTTACGAAGCTTATAACTCACCATCTAAATATCTGATCATCGATCCCTTCAGTGAGATCAATTATCTATATGTTAGGAAGGTTCACCGAAAATTTCAGCTCGATCCGATGGTCAGATCTCCGGGAATCTACATTTCCTTAGAGATGCGTTTTCAAATCCGCACAACGAGCTAAACACTAAATCGGTTTAGAAACCCAGCTTAAGCAACTCTGATCCTCATCTTCATTGTTCAAAATCATTATCAATGGTTTTAGAACGCTCTGTAAAAATATCAAGATGATCGAACCGTTAGATCTTTAGTTATAGACCGATCTTTGCGGACATGCAAGACTAATGCAATATGTCCAGATTTTAAAACGAGTTTTTAACAAACTTAAGCTCAGATTTAGGACAAACGGAGCTTACCATCGCGTTCGGAACGTCGAAAAATGGTTCCGGGTAGAAGGTGGGCTTCGGCCGCCACAGGACCACCGCGCCGGACCACCACCGGCCACCGCGAACCACCGCCGGACGCCGGCCACCTTGCCGGAATCTTCTAGCCTCTCTCTACTCTCTCTCTCTCTCTAATAATGCAGAATTTTGTGTTAATAATGAGTGAATGGTGGGGTAACCCTCCTTATATAGGTGCCGGTTTTAAACGAGTTTTTCGATCGCGTTTCGGTCCCTCGCTCCAACAAACCCGCTACTTCGAGTGACGTTGTATTTTCCAAATACATTTAGTCAAAATACTTATTCTTATTCCATTCTCTACTTATAATTGTCTCGTTAACTTATTATTTCCGTTAATAAGTTATTGACGATTGTTACCCAATGTCGGTTCCGTGTTATTCCGAACTTAATAAAACTAGTGTTGTTGTTTTTCCCAAAAACAACTCATCCAAACTTATGGTGTCTATTTGACTTACTTTATCTAAATAATAAACCTCAAATACGGAGATAATATCAACTTTTACAAGCTTATCGGTACATTTGCTTTAACGACAGTGTTTGAAAATACTAATTTGCATATTCCCACTTCGTTATAACTCAGAATTAAGCCACGTTTTCGCCTGCGTTCTCGGTTTTCGATCCTCTAAAATACTCAAATGGATTCACCCCTGGGCACTTTCTCGAATGTCGAGTTGAATTTTCACACGTTTAACCGAATACGTTCGTTTCTCCGTCATTTATCACCGGAATTTCTTTATTCCGTCTCACTTCTCACATGTTTTATAATGTATATATTCCCTTCATTCTTAGCTTAAAATGCTATATTTAACTTATGAGTCTTAATCTTAACTTAATCCGGCCTAAACATGTCTTAATCTCGTTTATGGAATATAATAATACTTCTTATTTTACCGGGTATCACATTCTTCCCATCTTATTTGAATCTCGTCCTCGAGATTTGACTGTGCATAGAGGATATAGCATTCTAATGCTTTGCTTCAACTTGCTATGTTGTAAGTAACTTACCGTTACAAAAATTTTCAAATTCTTTATCGTCACTAGGTGTACGTTTCTGATTTGAATAAAATCTTTAATCGGTATCAACGACAATATCTTTTCTTGATCGTATGGTTATCTTCCCTGAGACGACAACGTTATCTTCTTTCGTGGTATAGATTTCTCTATCAAGATCCTTAATTAACTCCGGATCATAAGTCAAGTAGTTATCTATATGAGTGCAACTGTGTCGTGCATAAGCACATACTCTACGTCATTATGTAAGCACACACCCAAACTTTGATAAGTCTATCAAAGTAAACTACTAGACCTTGCGTCTAGTTTAAGCACTGGTTCTTTGAGGTTAATCTTATCTCTGGCATGAGGAGGAAATTTTATCTTGCCGATATCCGCATCAATATTTACCATTCTTCTAAGTTAGTCTTTTCCGAAATGATAATAGCCTATCTTTTGACGAACTACTACAATTTTGTGCATTTCGCGTCTTGAAAAGAGATTTATGCGAACACCTTCTCTTTATATTGCTTCTCTTTATGACGAGTCGTAAATAATTTTGTCCTAAGATTATCTCTTATAGTCTAAGAGATCTATTACACTTTAAGCACAACATTCATTCAGTATTACATAAATGATAAATGTTATTATACATAAGAACCTAAACATTTACTATTTCTTTACCGTGTAAGGTTGGTAAATATTGCACGCTCGAATCAAATAGATTATGAAAACAATGATGCCACAATAGGGTCAAAGAATTGGTAGACGTGGCTACAATGATACTTAAATATCTTTGAATATTCCGGTTGCAAACGCTGCACAGTATTCGAAGAATATGAAGTTGATGAATATACAAAGGATAACACCTTAACGCTATCTATTGTTGGGTCAAGAGTTTGACCCAAATGAGGAGATTTGACCTAAATGAAGGATATGGAAGATTGGAATCTTCTCAACCTCCTCAGAAACTGCTAAGTATTGAATCCGAGCACACCTTGGAACTCCGAGCAAGCTTTTACTTAGCCGAGTACGAGATTTTGCCTTCCGAGCAAGGTTTACTTCAAATAGTCTTCTTAAGTGGATATCCGAGCAAGGTATGCTTTTTAGTGATTTACCGAGTAAGGATCACTGATTTGGCATCTCCGAGCAAGGTTCACTTTGTCAAGCAGGGTTGTTCTTCAAGACCAAGTATTTTACTCGTCCGAGTAAGGTCTGGTTAACCAAGTCCAAGAAGCCAAGTAATTGGAAGACCGGGCAAGGTATTCTTTAATAATTATGGTCCGAGTATACTTGATGAGTTAATGGAATATCTCTAAGTTATATCGAGTAAGGTTCTGCTCAAGTAAGGTATGTACTCCCGAGTACGCCTTATCAACAAGTTAGTCAATGACAATGAGCCGAACAGGACCATAGAAGAACAAGGTTGCTCGTAAGGATTTGTCGGGTAAAGTTTGATAAGTTCAAGAAGATTGAAGTCTACTCGGTGAATATTTTACTTGGTAAAATATTCTTTAAGTAAAGTCTACCCGGAAACTAATCCCGAGTACACTTCTATGTTTACCAAGTCTGAAGGAAGACCGAGTACACTGCGTACTCGGAGACTGAAGATTAATGAAAAGCCTACCCGGAAGACTTGTTTTACACTAAGTTTTATTTTTGAATATGTAATCTGAATATGTATTATCGGATAGGGTTTCTAGAAGGAATGACAGCTGTCCTTGGTTGGCAGGCCTATAAATAGAATATTTAGGGCACGCCGCCAAAGGGCGAAGGCAAAGGCAGCAGACAGACACACACACACACTACACACGACACATTAATTGAGAGTATTTTGTGTGACAGCTGTCCTAGGATTCCTTATAAACCCTAAATCGATTACCCCGTTTGTATGATGAACATTATATAAATGAAAATCTTTTGAGTGAATCCCGTGTGTGCCTTCTATCTTTGAATATTCATTGCAACCGTATGTTTGTTATTGATTCCGCCTTTAACAAACGGTCATCTTTCTAAATATAGCAACCTGTCATTAACTCTCTTGTCAACACGATTAATTTTGTGTGAGTTATGACATGATTGATTAAGATCCGAGCTGAATCGACCATATAAGGGGACCTGACAAGTGGTATCAGAGCTAAATACTTCTATTTTTAGAAAGAGTGTTGCTGATTGAAGATTTGAAGAAGAATGACGTAAGCAGGCACTGTTCGATTGATTTGTGACGTCAGCAGCCCTGTTCTTCATTTTTCTTCCAGATCTACAATTTTCGGTGTTTTCTTTTCCTTGTTTAAATTAAAGTTTTAATCTTTATATCTAAATCTTGTTCTAATCACATCAGACACATCAGATCTGAGCATTCAGTTTCTGATCTGATTATTTTTGAAAAACTTTTTATCAAAGAAACTGATTTTTTGATTTCTCAAAATGTCTGGATATGAGGAACAAGAGGTGTCTACTAACAAGATACCAAGATTGTATGGACAGGAAAACTTTATCAAATGGAAGGTACTCTTTGAAGCAGCCGTATGCTACAATGACATTGACATGTGGAACTCCATCAAGAATGGTCCGCAAACTACTGTAGAAGAAGGTGCTAATGCTACTACAACTGCTGCTGTAAGAGAAAAGATGAGAAAGGTGGATGACAAAGCCTTGGCTATGATTAAGCTAGGTTTGTCGTGGGAGATACTGACCAAGGTGGCTCATCACACAACTGCCAAACAAATGTATGATGCCATCCTTGAGATGTATGAAGGGAACTCTGAACTGAAAAACATAAAGAAGCAAAGATTGAAGCAACAGTCGGAAAGATTCAAATTTAGGGATGGAGAAAGGTTGAAATCAATACTAGAACGTTTTCTGAGTATTGTGAATGAGTTGAGAACAACTGATTATGTAATGACTGATTTTGATTTGAATACAAAGTTACTCAACTCAATGCCAAAAGAATGGTATACTGCTTGCAAATTCATCCTTCAAAAATAGAATTTCAATGAATTGAAATTGGATGATGTGGTATGTTTTCTTCAAGCTGCTGAACTTGAAATGATTGAGAATGAAATGATTAAGGAAGATAGACCAAGCTTCAATGTTTCAAATGCATTGATTGCACCTATGGGAAACCTGTCAACAAAGAACCAACAACAAATTCCCATCATAGAAGAACCAGCTGAACATAATGTTGTGACTCCAAAATCTTTCATTGGGGGTAACACAAGTACTCAAGGAAATCAGCATAGGTTCAATGTGCAACTAATTGATGATTCTGACTCTGCCTCTATGTCTAGTGGAAATGTTACTAACCCTGTAACAGGACATGTTCAAAACAATGAAACACAAGCTTTGTTGTCTATGTTCACTGAGTCATATAATGCATTTGTTGCAAAGAACATGATTCACACAAGTATGGTTCAAGATGATTTAGAACAAATTGATGCAGATGACTTAGAAGACATGGATTTGAAATGGCAAGCTGCCATGTTGGGTTTGAGAAGTAGAAGGCTGTACAACAGAACTGGTAGATCTCTGGTTTCTGGTCCTAATGACAGGATTGGTTTTGACAAGTCAAAAGCAATATGCTACAATTGTCAGCAACCCGGTCATTTTGCAAGAGAATGCAATCAACCAAGAAATTTTCAGATAAATCAATTTCAGAATCAACAACCAGGAGGTCAGCATCAATATCAACAGAATCAACCAAGAGGTCAGCAGCATTACCAACAAAATCAGCCAAGATTCAACAACAACAGCAATCAAATGAACAACTTCAACAACAACAACTACAACCCAAACTTCAACAACTTTCAGTCTCAAATGAATAATCAACAACAAAGTATGCAACATAATCAAGGTTTTCAAATGAATAACAATCAAAACCTTCAAGCTGTTCAAAATGTTCCAAACAACACTGTTCCAGCAAATCAAAATCAGATCAGAAATCAAGGAAATGTGGCAGTGACTACACAACATGAAGGAAGTTTTGATTGGAGCAGTCATGAAGAGGACATTGCAGATGATATCAGAAAAGCAAATGTGGCATTCATGGCCATAATTGAGAAAGAAAAGAGATCATCTTCTCAGGTACACTCTGCTCCTACAGTTGATTTAAATGAACTTGTCAGTGAACTAAAAACAAAAGTAGGCAAGCTGGAAGGTGAGTGTTATAGAAAGCAAAGTATCATAAATGAGTATGAGGCAAGTAAAATGATTAGTGATGAAAAGATTAAGAGCCTTGAAGATGATTGTATGATCATCTACAGAACTCAAACCAGATACATCACTGAGATTGATGGTTTAAAGAAGATGTTGGTTGAAGAAAAGGTGCAAAACACAAGACTAAAGGTTGAAACTGAATTTCTGAAGAATTTGGTCTCAACTGGCAACATATGTGGAATACTGAATCAAGTGAAAGAACAGGACAAATACAAGACAGTTCCACCTCCATTCAACAACAACTTTATGCCTAAAGTTGACAAAGAGAAAAGAGATGCATACTTACAACAATTCAAAGATGTCTTTCAAGACAGGGAAGAATTAGTTGATTTGTACAAAAAGGTAGAAGTAGATGAAGATGGAGAGTTTGTGATTAAGAAAGAAGTAAAAGAGAAAAAGTCAATTGGAGTTCAAGTCTCTGAGGATGACCTTGATTCAGATGAGTTGGATCAAGATGATTTGAGTGATTTGAGTGATCAAATTGCTGAAAAGGAAATCAAAACTGCTGAAAGAGGAAGAAAATACAAGAAACCTGAATCTGTTGATAAACTTCCAAAGTATCCACCAGTCCCACCAAGATTAAAGAAGCAAAATGATAAAATGAAAAGAGAACATGTTTCTTTTGATATCTGTGAAAGGAGGAAGATAAACTACAATGCTGTCAGACCACCAAGCAAAGCTGTATTGGCTAGAATAAAGCAGAACAACAAAAGGAAAATGGTGACTGAAAAAGTTGAAACAGAAAATTTTATCCCAGTTTATCCAATCTTTTCTAGTCATGAGGTGTTGGATGTTGGAGAAGTGGAAACTATAGAAGAATATAAGAAAAGACAGTCAAGGGTTAGAGAAAGCAGTGATGAGGAACCTATGATTATGAAGAAGATTGTCTTTGTCAAAAGCAATGCTGAAAGACAAGACATCAAGATTGAGGAATTTGTTCCTTTTTCAATTGACTTTGATGGTTTGAAAAATCAGAAGACTTTAGGAGTCAATACACCTAAGCCAAGTGAAAGATTCAAGAAACCAAAAGAACATGAAGTTTTCAAAGGAAAGGTTTGGTGCAAAAAGTGTGATGAATATGGTCACCACACAGATTCATGTAATGAAAAATTCAACCTCAAACCATTTCATGTCCCAAATGGAACAAAGTATGGTCAAGACTTTGTTTTGTACAAACAGAAGTATGATATGTATTTGGGAAAAGGAAATGTGTGTGGAAAGGAGACAAGTAACAAAAGGAATGCTGAAATCAAAGGAAAGAAACAAATGACTGAGTCTGCAAGAAGAAATGAGTCACCACAGAAGCACAAGAAGGTGACAAAGAAGAAAAGTCAGTCATTGAAGATTAATCAAGACATTCAATCAGTTGAGTCTGATGAGTCTCAAGAATCATCAAACAGTGAGAAGACAAGAAGGAAAGAAATTTATCTGAGAATAAAACCAAATGAACTGACTGGTGATGAGAAGTTCTTGATGAAACATGGATATGAACCACAAGGTTTCACTTGGAAACCTAAAACAGAAACTAAAATTGAAGCTGTGACTGATATAAGAGACTACTCAGAAACAAAGGACTATATCTTGAAAGAGAATGTCACTGACTCAGTTGAGCCTCAATGTTCAGTTTCACTTTTCAAAACACCTAGAGAATGTGGCTATGAAACTGATCATTCTGATAATCTGGAGATCACTCATGCAGATTCTACATCTACAACACTCACTTCCCAAGCTACCACTGAAAATGACACTGATGAGTTGCAAGTTGATGAAGCTTGCACTTCATTACTTAACTAATCAAATTTCTCTTTGTGCAGGAACAGGCCACTCCATTGAATGATATATGGTATATGGATAGTGGTTGTTTTAGGCACATGACTTGTGACAAGAGGTCACTTGTGAACTATGAAGAGAAATATGAAGGTCCTGTTGCTTTCAGGAGTGATGAAAATGGTGGAAAGATTGTGGGAAAAGGAATCTTGACAAATGGAAAGGTGTCATTTGATAATGTGTTTCATGTTGAGGGACTTCAATACAATTTTCTGAGCATATCACAGATGTGTGATAAAGGTTACAAAGTTAGTTTTGATGATTCTCATTGCTTCATCTTAAAACCTGAGTTTGTAATTCCACCTGAGATGATTATGACGATGGCACCCAGAAATGGCAACTTATATGAGTTAAATATGAAAGAAGCCATTTCAAGAGGTGGTGCATGTTTTGTCTCCAAAGCCACTGAAAATGAATCAAACTTGTGGCATAGGAAATTGTGTCATGTAAACTTAAAGAACATGAATAGACTGGTCAAGGGTGAACATGTGATTGGTTTACCTACAAGGAAATTTAAGTTTGATGATCACTGTGACTCATGTCAAAAGGGAAAACAACACAAGTCTACTCATAAGACAAAGCTCATCAATTCAATTGATCAGCCACTTGAGTTACTTCACATGGATCTTTTTGGTCCTGTGAGTGTGCCAAGTATTGGAAAGAAAATATACTGTCTGGTGATCATTGATGACTATTCTATATATACTTGGGTCTATTTCCTAAGTACCAAGGATGAGTCTGCTGAGTTGATTATTGGTTGTGTTACAATGATTGAGAACAAGCTGAATAAGAAAGTCAAAATGATGAGAAGTGACAATGGTACAGAGTTCAAAAATGGAGTTATGGAAGAATTCTGCACCAAGAAAGGAATATTTCAACAATTCTCAGCTCCTAGAACTCCTGAACAAAATGGTGTGGCAAAAAGAAGAAACAGAACTTTGATAGAAGCTGCCAGAACCATGATGACTGATGCAAATCTGCCTGTCGCTTTTTGGGCTAAAGCAATCAATACAGCATGTTATGTTCAGAACAGGGTACTTGTAAACAAAAGGCATAACAAGACTCCATATGAAGTTTCAATAATAGAAAGCCTTACATCAAGTTTTTCAAGCCCTTTGGTTGCAAATGTTTTCTATTAAACACTAGAGATTATTTGAACAAGTTTCAAACTAAGTCACTAGATTGTTTCTTTGTTGGATATTCTACTCAGTCAAAGGCATACAGAGTTTATGTGAAAGATCACATGAGTATGATAGAGTCATCTGACATCATTTTTAATGAAAATCAATTCAACACAGTCAGTGGTGCAACATGGCTGTTTGATCATGAAAAGTTAATTAATTCATTCAAGATTTATTCTAAAGACTTTGATGATTCATTCTACAAGACCAGTACACATGTTGAAGAGAGTAAGAAGAAAGAACTGGACTTGGAAGAGTTGTGGAAAAAGGTTGCAAGAAAAGAAAAGGAATATAATTTTGTGAAAAGCTCCTCAAGCAATGCCATTGAACAAGATGAGGAAGTAACCAATCAGGACATTCCAAATGTCCAAAATGATCATGTTCAGAATGGGAGTGACACATGCAACCAATCAAATGAAGATGAGAATGCATCCACAGCAAGATTTCAAGACTTGTTTCAAAGCTTGAATCTGGGAAATAATGGTGCATCTACTTCAGGACTAACCAATGATGAAGCACCAGAGTTTCATGATGCAGAAGCTGATTTGATCATTGAAGAACCTGAACTTAATGAATCAAATCTTGACACAAATTTATCTACAAATATGATAATACAAACTCCTACTGTTGAAAAGAATCATCCTGCTGAAAATATCATTGGTGACTTGCATGAAAGAGTCACAAGGAGTCATTCTGAGATAGCAAACATCTGTCTTTACTCTTGCTTTCTATCCCAATTAGAACCAAAGAATATTGCTCAAGCCTTAAAAGACAATAGTTGGGTAGAGGCTATGCAAGAGGAATTGGCCCAGTTTAGAGATTTACATGTATGGGATCTTGTAGACAAGCCACATGACAGATATGCAATTGGAACCAAATGGGTGTTCAGAAACAAAAGGGATGAAAGGGGTTTGGTGATTAAGAACAAAGCAAGACTTGTAGCACTGGGATGTCTTCAAGAAGAAGGGATAGACTTTGAGGAAGTGTTTGCACCAGTTGCAAGATTGGAAGCCATAAGAATTTTCCTTGCATATGCTGCCTTAAAGAACATAAGAGTATTCCAGCTTGATGTTAAATCTGCATTCCTAAATGGAAAGATTGATGAAGAAGTGTATGTTGCTCAACCACCAGGTTTTGAGGATCCCATGTATCCAAACAGGGTGTATAAGTTAAACAAAGCCCTTTATGGATTGCATCAGGCTCCTAGAGCATGGTATGATGAGCTATCAACTCATTTACTTGAAAATGGTTTCACAAGGGGGGCCATTGACAAGACACTCTTCTACAGAAGAAAAGGGTCAGATTTGTTGCTTTTACAAGTCTATGTTAATGATATCATCTTTGGATCTACAAATGAAAATATGTGTTTGGAGTTTGAAGAGATGATGAAGTCCAAGTACAGCATGAGTTCCATGGGTGAAATGAACTTCTTTTTGGGACTGCAAGTTCAACAAAAGGCTGAAGGGATCTTCATTCACCAAACTAAGTATGTGCAGGACATTTTGAATAAGTTCAACTGTCATGTTTACAAGACTGCTTCAACTCCAATGGACACCAAAGAAAAAAATGATAGCTGATGAAAAGGGGGAGTCAGTTGATGAGCATGAATACAGAGCCAAGATTGGATCTCTGATGTATCTGACTGCAACAAGACCAGATATCATGTTTGCTGTGTGTGTGTGTGTGCTAGGTTCCAGTCAAATCCAAAAGTCTCCCACATGAATGCTGTTAAAAGAATATTCAGATACTTGAAGGGAAGACCAGACTTAGGAATTTGGTATCCAAAGAACAAATCCTTTGATCTGATTGCATATACAGACAGTGATTATGATGGATGCAATATGAGTAGAAAGTCAACATCAGGGGGATGCCAGTTTTTAGGAGAAAGGCTAGTGTCATGGCAATGCAAGAAACAGTCTACAGTATCAATCTCTACTGCAGAAGCTGAATATGTTGCTGCATCTGCCTGCTGTGCACAAGTTCTCTGGATTCAAAATCAGATGCTGGATTATGGTTTGAATTTCCTAAACACCCATATTCTGATTGATAATACTGCTGCATATTTTACTGTTAAGAATCCTGTACAACATTCTAAGACTAAGCACATTGAAATCAGACATCACTTCATCAGAGATTGAAGTGAAAAAGGTTTGATTGAAATGCAAAGAATTGATACAAGTGATAATTTGGCTGACTTATTCACCAAACCACTGGACAGAACCAGGTTCAACTTTCTTTTGAAAGCCCTGGGGATGATCAACTCTGATGAAATCTGATTAAGGATGTGTGCTTGGTTGTGTACCTCTATGTGCTACTTGAATATTTTAGAAGAGGTTACACTTGCTGAATATGTTTCTAAATATGTTGCTGAATATGTTACTGAGTATGTTAAATGTTATGTGAATTAACAATTTCTATTTGTGTCTCTCTGTGATAACTGATTATTTTATTAGGGATTACACATATTGAATATGTTTCAACTGAATGTTGATTGAATATGTTTTTGATTATGTCACTGTTTTGAAGTTAACTGATAGGTGCTTAAGTAACTATCTGTGCAATTTTTTTGAAATTGATGATAATTCTTGACTATCAAGTTAACTAATCTGATGTTATGATAAGTAGTTTGATCTGTTTGGGTGAAATCGAATGCTTGTCTGATGTCATGAGTAATCACATGTTTATGGTTACTTGAATATGTTCTTTATCTGATCTTCTGATGTTGTTAAGATAGGATAGACATTGAATGTTAGTACAGTCTGTTTTCTTGATGATGTTAAGAATGATTAAGATTTGATTATGTGATGCAACTGTTTATGTCAAAATGTGTTTTATGTCAAAATTAAGTGATTCAATGAATTTTATAATGAATTTTGCATAAATACTTTATTTTGGTCAAAACATGAGCAAGTTGATTAATGGTGTAGAGATATGATAAGATTATTCAGTTCAAGCTTTTAAGAAGCTTAAAAGAAGGATTTTTTTAATGAAAAATCTCAAGTAGTTATTTTTGCTGAAAATTATGTCATTTGCCCAGTTGGAAGGACATGCACTTGTGTATGTTTGGTCGTTAAATCTCTATAGATTCAAAGGATAGCCATTGACCTGAAAACTGAATGCATTTGGGGCAATTATGACTTGTTTCTTATTTCTTCACTTAAAACTATGTCAATAACTCTGACTTTGATAGGACATATATTTACATGTATGTTTAGTCCTGTTGACCACTTAGGTCAAAAAATAGCCATTAACCTGATAATGAAGAGATATTGGGGTGATTGAATATTAAACTGTATTTTTATGGGAAATGATAGTACATTGACTACTTAGCTGATCAAATGGAATTAATAGGCTAAAAAAGGACCTTAGTATAGTCATTAACATGTATGGTTGCTTTCCTATGATGATGTAAAATCTAAGGTGATATAAACTTAATGAATATGCTAATCTTTATGTGGAGATGCATAGTTGTTTTGCATCTCTCAAGATAGATCTCTCCGAATGATACGGCAGAAAAGTGATTACCCAGTCATACACGAGCCTGTTGTTATTTGGTCAACCAAAATGAAACACTTTTAAATATGACAAAGAACATGCTTTAAGAAAATTTGAGAAAATATCAAAAACAAGGGGAAGAAGGAATAAATCAACCAAAAGTTGATAAGTGTTTTAAATATGTTATCAAACAAGAGGGTTACAACAAGAACTACAAAGATGTTGGCAAAATCTGTCTCATCTTAAATGAAAGGCATGTTGCTAACTGTAAGTCCAACGTTCAACTTCTATATATGTTTGAATCTAAAAATACAAAAATACAATAAGTTCTGTCATACAAAAACTATTTTTGACTAAATACAGGAGGTTGGAGTCAAATTGGGGTGATCTGGGGAAAGCCAAATAAGCTTTGAGAAGAGATATGAGGCATCATAGCACAGTGTTGACCATTATTGCATTATGCTCAAATTGAACTTTAAACATATCACCAAAGAGATGAAAATCATGCTAAGTTTATACCTGCTGTTAACCTATCTAAGTTGTCATAATAATGCTGAGAGTGAAGTAATGAGATAGCTACTTAGTCAATATGATCCCATTCCTGAGATCTTTTCAGTTTATCAAAGATATTGTTTTGAAATGAATTATAACTGAAATTTGATCTCTAAATGCACCATTTTCTCTTAAACTATGTTCTGAAATAATACATAACCTAGAAATGTCTTTGACAAGTGGTTTAAGTCAAAAAGTGTTGCATTTTGCCTAAAATAGGTTGAATATGTAAGTTCGAGTAAGGTTTGATGCTTTATAACCTTCTCGAGCACAAACTGTTTGAATATGTATTTTCAGGTAAGGTTAATGATTTATAACCTTTTCGAGTACAAAACAGTTGATTATGTGTGAATATGTTGTTTCGGGTAAGGTTTGATAGTTTTCAACCTTTCCGAGTAAGATTAGTCATTTTTTGACTTTTTTATGTGTGAATATGTTGTTTCGGGTAAGGTTTGATAGTTTTCAACCTTTCCGAGTAAACTTAGTCATTTTTGACTAACTTTATGATTTTCGGGCATGCTTTGAAGTGTTTACACTTTCCGGGTTGAGTACACTGTTGCACTCATTTTCCCGAGTAAGCTTGAAGTCTTGAGATGATTATGTGTTGTTATAGCTGTCTTTTAACAAGAAATTCTTGTTTCGAGCAAGCTATGCATGTTATATGCTAGTTTCGAGTAAGCTATGCATGTTATATGCTGATTGTGTTTCCAAGCAAACTTTGTGAACTTAAGTGAGTACACCGAGTAAGCTTTGTGTGAATATGTTGTTAGGAAAGGCTTGTTAATCTTTCCGGGCACGCTTAAATGTTACTATTTAAGTTTGTCATTTTTCGGGTATGGTTTGATATGTTGAGTTCTCTCGAGCAAGGGCATACCTGATATTGAATGTGTTTATCCTAGCAAGCTTAGTGCTAACTTAGGATTTTCGGGCAAGCTCTATGAAATTTTAGACTATAGCACACTTAAATGTTTATGTGTTTAATTTCATTCCGAGCATGCTCTGTGATATGTGTGTTTATGATCTCTTTGAAATTACAAGTGTTTTCGGGCAAACTTTGTTTTCCGAGCACACTTTATATTTCGGGTACACTTGTGTTCCTTCAATATACTTGGTAATTTTCAAAAACTTGACTTTCCGAGTACACTGTCTGCTAGAATTTCTTTTCGAGCACACTTTGCACTATATGAAAGTTATTCGGGTATACTTTGCATAATATTGTTATCCAAGCACACTTTACATTTGAAAGAGTGCTCGAGCACACTATGTATACAAGCATACTTGAATGAATGCGTTGATTGAATATGTGAGTTGGTATGATGAAATTGTTTAGATTCATACTTGAATGAATGTGTTGATTGAATATGTTAGTTAGTATGATGAAATTGTTTAGATTCATACTTGAATGAATGCGTTGATTGAATATGTTAGTTAGTATGATGAAATTGTTTAGATTATGATTCTTATTAGGGTTCATGCTAGATAAGTTTCAATTTGAATTTGAGAAATCTTTGTGAGGATCTTAATTGATTCTTAGTAAGAATGTTTATTTGATAACTGTGCTTGATTATTTGTCTTGTGATTTATTTCTCAAGAAATCAAGTATTTCGAGTAAGCTTTCTTCATTATGTCTTAACTTTAAATTAATTTACTTGATCGAGCAAGGTTGAAAATAAAAGAATTCGGGCAAACTTTGTATATTCAAAATGAAAATTTTCCGAGCAAAGTTTGACCGAGTAAGGTTTGTTAGTGGAAGAAGACCGAGTAGACTTTGGATATATTAAATTTTCGTGTAAGGTCTTGTGAACTTAAATGAAATTAAATGTTTTTAATATATCAAATGGATAATGTTACTGGTTGACAGCTAGTAATGTACAAGAGGACAAAAAGCATTTAAAACCCATTTTCAAAAAGGTATAAAAGAGGGACTTAAGAAATTTTTTTTAACATTGTTTCCTCTCTCTCTTTCCACTGCAAATCTGGTATCACAAAGCAAACCATTCTTGAAATAGATAAGAAATTTATGAGATAAAAGACAAAACACTTTTAAAATCTCTCACTTTATCTGACATGCTGAAGAAAAGCAAAATATGCAGACCTTTATTCATAACTCTTTTCTGATAAAGCTACAGATATGTACCTTACATTTGACTTAACTCTCATTAAAAGAAGACCTGCATATGCTATTCAAAATTCAAACTTCACATTTCAAGTGTAACTCACATTTGTGTTTTTGTTCAGATTTCAATATTATTCAAGACAACGGTTTGAATTGAAATGATATTTATATTTTTTTATTATTTTGAGAACTAACTGATAATTGTGTGTTCTTGGATATAACAGAATATCAGCAATGGATCCAACTCCAAGTAATTCCAATTCCTACAAACATCATCTTTCTGAAGAACTGAAGAAAGCATTAGAACGAGTTCAAACCCTATTCTCTGAGGTTGAGAAGATATCAGCTGCCCCAAAACAGGGGGAGAAAGTACTGAATCAGGGGGAGAATTCGCTGAAGCTTCTCTCAATTTATGAAAAGAACAGCTCAGATGATGAAGCTGACAATGTTACAGAAGATGAAAAGAAAGATCTTGAGGAAAGAAAGAAATTGAAAGGGAAAGAAATTGCTCAAGAGGATGATAAATTTCAGACTTTAAATTCTCAGAAAGAAAATATAATGGACTCAGAAATGAATGAATCTGAATCAGAAGCCAAAAGAGTCTATGTACAAAGGATGACAGAAATTCATGACAGAGAATTTCTGAGTCAAGTGATGTCTGATAAAGACTTTGAAGAACAAGAAAACTTGCTGAAAATGTTTGAAGATGAGAAAAGGCTAAAAGATGAAGTGAAGAATGTTAATCAGAAGGATGTGCCTCAAGAACTGATTGAAAATGCTTGAATGATCAAGAAATTCCAAACGGTGTGCTAGTATCTCTACTCAAGTTGATTAAACAAGAAGAACCAGAGACAGAAGTGAAAGAGAAACTGGATGCTGTTATTGATAAAATTTCAAACACACTGAGTGAAGAAAAGATTGTTCAAGACAATGAAGTGAAAGATTTGAAATTAAGAGATGATTTGGAACGAAAATTTTTTAGCAGGTATGGTGGTAAACCAAAATTTTTGGTTAAAAATGGAATTCCTTTTGATCATGTAAAAGCAATGACAAGAAAAGAGATTTTAAGCAACTTCAAGAAAATGAAGGGACAACAACTGAACATGAAGAAGGAAATCGCTCAATCTCTGGTTGGTAAGAACAAAGGAATATCCAAAAAGATGGTTGATCTATCAAGGATGACATTGAAGGGGAATGTCAAAGTAGAGGAATTCTGCAAACAGACAACATCCTTGCTCTCAAAACAGAACAAAACAAAGAAAAGGAAGATATTTGTGGCTACTCAGGAAAAACCAATGCAGATGCACTTGAAGATGGATAAAACCCCTGACAAGGTTGCTGTAAAAGTCAAAAATCCTTCTGTCAACCACAATGTTATGCCGAGTGGAATATTCTATGATTCCAGGACTGAACATCTGAATGTTATGATGGAAAATAGAGAGATTGTGAAGATCTTCTCTAAAATTGACTTCAGAAAATTCAATCTATGGCAATTGAATGTGCTTGTAGCACTGTATCTCTCTGATTCCAAGGAAAGGAAAAGGCCTACAAGTGGTATGCAATCAGAGTTGCTGGGATTCTTGAGAGAGCAACAAAAACTGGATTTTCCATGCCTAAACAAGCACCTTTGGGTAGATTGAAGAATTTTTATCTTAGGCTTTGCTTTGAAGTGTCTTCGGACAACTTTTGATTATGTAATTTTGTTTATGTAATTTGATTATGAAATTTAACTTTTAATTTGATGTGTATTTTTGCTAAGTGTAAGTAACCATAGAGTGTTTTGGGTCAGCTGAGGTGTTCCAATCTAGGGGGAGATTGTTGGGTCAAGACCCAAATGAGGAGATTTGACCTAAATGAAGGATATGGAAGATTGGAATCTTCTCAACCTCCTTAGAAACTGCTAAGTATTGAATCCGAGCACACCTTGGAACTCCGAGCAAGCTTTTACTTAGCCGAGTACGAGATTTTGCCTTCCGAGCAAGGTTTACTTCAAATAGTCTTCTTAAGTGGATATCCGAGCAAGGTATGCTTTTTAGTGATTTCCCGAGTAAGGATCACTGATTTGGCATCTCCGAGCAAGGTTCACTTTGTCAAGCAGGGTTGTTCTTCAAGACCAAGTATTTTACTCGTCCGAGTAAGGTCTGGTTAACCAAGTCCAAGAAGCCAAGTAATTGGAAGACCGGGCAAGGTATTCTTTAATAATTATGGTCCGAGTATGTTTGTTATTGATTCCGCCTTTAACAAACGGTCATCTTTCTAAATATAGCAACCCGTCATTAACTCTCTTGTCAACACGATTAATTTTGTGTGAGTTATGACATGATTGATTAAGATCCGAGCTGAATCGACCATATAAGGGGACCTGACATCTTTGATTGACAAGGTGTTGTTACTCATTAACGGTTTTCAAGAATGCAATCGGGATCAATTATGGAAGGTAAGTCTTTCACATAGTTCAACAACACTATATACAATTCGGTGTGACTATATATAATTTGTCGTGACTGTGTTTATAAACATGGATTGTATATATACTTTTCCAGGGAATGGTATCGTGATCAATTGATTACATGGAGTTGTGTGTGAACTACCATCACACATTGTTATAGCATAAGTACTAGGTATAACTTAATATGACTTCACAATATAAACATCTGATAAGATTTAATCTCTAGTGTCAAAAGTATTGTATAATATCCTTTAACATATGATTGAGTGTGCTTATATATATATATATTATTTCCATCTAAGCACACCAAGCACACATTTTCAATTGAGTGCTCAAGTTTTCACCATGACGATTTGTTACTACAAAATATTTTGGGGTATGATTCTTTGATTACGTAAATTCCTAAGAAGTAGTAGTCACAATATAACTTTGAAAATTGTACTGATAACACATTCGTTCCATATTACTTAATGTTTCTCTAGCTAAGGAATAGGTCGACTTGCCATTGAACATTAGTAAATCACACTTATTTTTGTGTTGCAGCCTAAGTCTTACGAAACTATGCTCATATTTAATTGCAAATAAGCGTAGACAAAATAAGACGTTGATCCGCTACTGTATACAACAACCATCATTATTTGTTGAAGTGGCAACACTATGTTGTTATATGAGGGAATAGCAAAATTTGTGTATATACGCAATACAACTGGAAAAGTAAATTCAATGGTGGTTAACAGGAACAAAGATGGGGTCCCCTTACATTAGACTAACTTATTCACTAAAAGATACTAAATTAATGAGTGTTCAATACTTTAAACATCGCAAGATTAGTGTATCATACGAATAAGACTGAGCATTAGTATGGATATGCATGAAGTGTGTCATGTAACTAATGATTGAAATTTAGGTTGGAATGTAATCGAGATAATATGTTTAAGGTCAAACTATTCAATCCTATTTAGGAACTTGAGTGGTGTGAGCACACAGGAGGTTCGATACAAATTAATGAAGAGAAATGTTAATTATAATTCTATGCTGCGAAAACTTGCTACCAAGTAACGATATTAGTACTAACTGTGTGTTAGTTATCATTACTAAAGGAAGAAAATAACGAAATCATAGGTGACGAATTCTAAACGAAAGATCGTGCATTTATTGCTCGGGGCAATTGATAAATCGAGTGAAATTTCAGTTTGTGGGTAAGGTCTAAAAGTACAGAGTGAACAAAAATAAAACTTGAAATGTATTACATCCAAGGATTATTAAAATGATCACGTGTCATTTCAAATCCAGTAATATGCAACACAATACGGTAATGATCCTACAAGATTGTTATCGTATGCATTTAGAATAAACATTATTTCGATAACTAGGTTCTCTAGTCCCAACAGTTTTTATTTGATCTTAAAGATGTCAAGGGTATTGAAATTTCTTTTTTTAAAGAAATTTAGGATGGATACATTTTTGCTTGAAGGCCTAATCTCACAAAATCTTTACTTTACGTCAAATTGGGGTCGACGTTTCACCTATGAGAACTGAGTTGTAAGTTTTTACTAGAGGATGATCCTGAGTTTTTGGTATGATTCAAGATTTTGGAGTTTTAAGGGTGTGATTATATTCGTCATTGTTAACAACAGTGAGGGGCCTACCAATTTGAGAAGATCACTCTTCGCTTAATTCTGCAAATAACATTTTCAAGCCGATAATACATTCTATTTTGTGAAAATAGCAATAATCTTTATGGACAATTGATCGGTTGACGATAACTTATATTTTGTCCATTATATAGAATATAAAACATGGAGGTTAACAAACTTTTGCGGGTACTTGTAAGTTTTGGAGCTTAGGGGCAACTGTGAATATGCCAGACATGATTGTACACTCAAAACCTCCAAAGTGCCTCAAATCATAAAGGCGGTTTAGTGATTGCTGAGGTAGTTACGCAACTTGTTCTCTATATATAGATTTGAGGTCGCATGTTTGTAATGGGTGTATTAGAATTTTGACAAGAGCTACAATGCCGACTTGTCTTTGGTTTAGTCTTTACACCATATTTAGGTACCACACGTATATAAAGCTAACGTTGCTTATTATACAATAGGCACATAAGGGAAATGTCAGATTGGGATATTAAGCGAAGTAGTCATTATGATTTCGCAAGGAACTAACTCATTCAAGTGTGGTTTCAATCTTGGGTATAACAAATAGGAATGTCCTACTCACGCCTAAATTCCAAAGGAGACGGTTTTTCTAACAAAGATATGGTATTGTCCTTTATGCCCAAAACCCTTTGATGTATCTACTTGAGTCAACTGTAAAATATCCCAAATTCGCAAAAGAATTTGTACATAAGTTATCCTAATGACATGATCATCAAGATTTTAGATACGGAGGATAACTTGTTTTAGGAATTAGAACCAACACGTATGACAACAAGAAATTAATATATTCAAGACGTATGAATGCGATCATGGTGCAAGGCCCACCGCAAAATACAAATGACCAAGCTCAGAGATGATGGAGTGATCAATGGGGATTGAAATAAAGGGTTCACCAAAATCTTAAACTAGATTATTGTCTCAATAAACTCCTGATTAGAGAATCCACTTTTGTTTTAGCACGAAATTATACGAATGAATGGGTGACTTGATGATTACAATCGCTTCATTAATAGTAATTAATTATCATAATATACTCATAGGTCATCACAATATAATTTCCTAGAATTCTCTCGTACCTGTAAATTCACAATTACGTGATATCAAGTGTGATTGTCAATTTACCTTACAAGATCATTCTAGTATTCTCCTATTGTGGGTCATAATTATAGGTATCACAAGTTTACACAGAGATACATGTATTAAGTACTAATCACATAATCCACAAATTCAATTCTTAGAATCCATACAAGGACTTTATTTTGTGTAACCCGTGTACACCAGAGTTGACCAAGTCTTCATGCCACAGTTGGAATATTTATACTGAAATATTTGGCATTGGCTTTTTCACTATTCTAAAACAGTGTTAACGTGTCGAGAGATTAGTTGAAATAATCCTTCAGAGTATGTCAGTAATCCATATCTTCTACTAGCAAAATTATTTCTTGTTTTCGGTGGCATATTGTTGTTTGTGTTATTCTTGGATAACATAGATAAAATAACATTCATTATTAATTATTATATGCGGGTGACTAATTTTAGGAAATGATCAGTTCACACAATAATCAACAAATCAGCCGAAGGATCATTGTGACATTTTAACTTGGAAAATTATAATGTTTGATTAAAAGTTAATAAAATAACTACTAAAATAGGTGCGAATATGCATCAGCACCAATCACAAGTTTTTAAATTTTCCATACCAAAATATCCAAGGCATGCGATGCCTATCTAGATCAACAAGAAAAATATTATTGGAGGTCCAAGTACTCCATCAATGGTTTTAACACTTGAACCGAAACAACTATAGCACCCACGACTGGGTTACAAAACCTTGAGAATCGGTAGAGGTGAGGTCACATTGTCATCCTCAATCCATCTATTACATGAGTGAGCTATAGGATAGCCAATAATAACAATTGCAAGTTGACCTATGTAGAAAGATGACATGTAGCCTAAATCTAGTAGGGGAGTAAGTTATAGGTGAAGGTGAAGGCGGTCCCCTGACTTGATATTAATGCTGTGTATTTCGTTAATAGTGTGTGAATCAGACGTTTGTGACATAATCCGTACAAGGTAATCCTAATAACATTAATGTTTAAACAACATATAGAAATTTATCAATTAAATTTCACATTATACATAAACAAATTAAAGGCACCATTTTCTTTTGCATTTCTAACGAAAATTTTGTTTATAAAATCCTTCAGCTTCGTGAAGTAGGAAAACGTTTGTTCTAAATACTGGGTTATAGTCTAGAAATTTCTTCAAAAATTTCTAGTTCGCTATAACCATTGGCTCTGATACCAACTTTTGTCACACCCCAAAAACCTTAACTTAACAACGGAAGACTTAATAAACTAATTTAGGCGATGACAGACGTTTTTTAGTGTTGTGCTAAAAAAAGTCAATTAAATATTAACTAAATTAAAAAAGTAATAAAAACTAGACTTAAGACTCAACTATACAAAACACCGGCAAGTGAACCGATCAATTGTACTAAAGCTAAGTAAGTCTGGAATATCGAACCCACAGGACTCTATAAATTATGTAAATTAACTAATTAGACTCGACTTACGACACGACTATTTATTATTAATGTTTTTAGGGGGTTGTTAAACTAATATTAAATTAAGAAAGTAAATGAACAAGTAAACTAGAAACAAACAATAAATCATAAGATCGAAACCAATAAGAAAAGGAATCTACCTAGGTAAGAATCCCATGCATCAACAATCATCAAGCAATGCACAACCAACATGATATGGAAACTGATGTCGAAATATATTCATCTAACAAACCCTAGAGGACCCTCGATCGCATCAATTAAAATCCTAAAGAATAAATATTAGATTATTAAGCAATTAGCTGGATTGATTTCCTCACAGTCATCAAATAGGATTAATTAATAGTATCTAAAGTAAGAAATCTCACGAAACACTAAACCCTAGATAACTTGATAAGCTAAAACACAACATTATGAACAAGGATCAACACAATAACCAAGCAAGAATACTGTCACTAATCTAACCTAGAATGCGATTGACCAAGACACATAAACAACTCCTCACCTCACAGCTATTGGAATTTAGCAGAACATTCAAAATCCTAATCAACGATCAAAAAACTTCTATGATCTAATAGGCCTATTCAATCACAATAATCAAAACACCAAGTAATGATTAAACATAAACCCTGAATCTAAAGAACACAATCAATAGAAAACAAGATCCATGTGAAGCAATAGTTAATAATCAACCAAGATAATAAACACTCATATTCATCATGAAAGCCTAGAATCATTATTAAAAACAATCCCAAACAAATATTAAAAATAAAGAAGAAAGATATGATAGAAAAAGTGAACAAGGAATGAAAGTTAGAGCGATAAAACCCTTGTCGATTGATCCTTGAACACCTCCTTGAAAGACTTCTTGATCCTCTTTGATTCCTAGCTTCAAAACACCTTCAATCTCTTGGTTTTTTCTCTCCAAAACGGCTGCAATAACTGTTAATCTCGGATAGGTTTATAACATTATGTTTATATAGTACGAGGTGGGCTTGTTTTGCGAAAATTGGTGGACCAGGAGGAGTAGGCGCCGCGCGACCAGGCTTGGCTTCCCTGGCCGCGCGGCGCAGCGTGTACTAGGGAGGGGGCTACGAGCTTTTCTTTTATATCTCATGGAAGAACTTGATAAATCTCGTGTACTTCTTTCCTTGAACTCCAAGCAACCATGAGAAACTTCTAGGCCTTCTTTTACTTGAACTCCAAGCCACCATCTACATGAAAACAAATCAAACACTAAGTGAACTAATCATGTAACCATCGATGAGCAAAAACGAACTTAAACTTCACATGAAATGATAGAAAAGAATTAGAGTTTAACATGCAAGACACCAAAAGATTTAAAACACGAAAAATATTAAATAAACTTGACTCAAAACCTAAGTTAATAAAAGATGAACAAAACACGAACTAAACTGAACTCAAAGCTTTAAATAAACATAACTTTACACGGGATTCGAGATGTATAAATACATGTATATCAAATATCCCCACACTTACTCTTTTTTCGTCCCAGAAAAAGTCTGATGCAGTTGGATCAAAATCGGAAAATACAGTCTTAAAAATATACAGGTTAAATTAAAACTTAGAAAAGATCCGACATTGTTGTCCACTTAAACCCATTCCTTAATCTTTACCGGGACAAATAAGATCCGACAATGATATAATGCTAAATATATATGTTTCCCTTGTTCATTTTAATTAATATTTTAATAGTTTTTGTTCTTTTCTAGTCGAGATTTGTATACTACTAACATTTATATGTTTCGTAGGTTCCGGGATTTGATCGTGATTAAAAAGGGCGAAAACGAGCTAAAACGAGCCGAAACGGAGATCCGGAACGGGTCGGGAAGAACCAGAACAGAGAACCGGTCAAACCGGGCCGGTCTGACCAGCCCCATGGAGAAGCACGACGTGCCGCGCGAAGGGGGAAGGAAAAATGCCCTTAGCGCGGCGCCTAGGGGCTGCTGATGGGTTTTAATTCGTTTTTGCTTAATGTCGGGCTTTGTTTTCGCTATTTAAACACCTTTAACTTAAACCTGACATAACCTGATGTCACCAGACAAAATTGGGAGTTCTTGGAGCATATTTTCGAGTTTCGTGGTGATTTTGAAGGCACGAGAACAGCCGGTGAAGAGCTTTACGTTCAAGATCGAAGACTACGGGTTTTATCGCCTTTAATATTTCGTTTCTCATTATTTCTCCATGTTTTCAGTTTTATTTGCTTTGTTTGATTTAGACTATATGATGCTAGGCTAAACTTCATAAACTAACTAGGTCATGATGAACCTTTGTTCGGTTTGATTTTGATTGGGATTTCTTTTCGTTATGGATTTTATGTTCTAAGTAAAGTGTTAAGTTTGAATTAATTGATGCGTATGATTGTTTGGTTTTATTTACTTGGATTTATTGTTTCACATTACCCTTGGTGATTGTTTCATAGGATAGGGTTTTGTTAGGTCATTTACTGTGTGTTATTGACTAGTTTATGATTGATATGCATTAAAATCATAGAAACAATAAAATCAATTAAATAGATAAAAGTGAGCTGCTAGCCTAGAAAGCTGTAAGGTGATAGGTTACTGATAGAACTTTGTTGGTCAGGATTGCTAGATTTAGTTCTTCGTAAGGAGTCCGTCTAGGTTTGATTGTCAGCTTAGTCTATTAAGTCAATTGAGTCTTTTTAACTATCTTTGATTTCCGCGCTGTAAGGTAGGATTTCGTCATAAAGATACTTAAACATAAATTATTAAATAACCGTAAGGAAGTTTAATTTATAAAACTGGTGAGTCTTAAAACTTGTTAGAAATCCATAGGTGTCTTCATAAAGGTTAAGGATCCTGTTCGGGTTTTCTGTCAAGGGTCTATTTTACGATCCCAGTTCCATAACTTAAGTTTCCCATTTGATTGACTGTCGTGACATTGGGGATTCTAGCCTAGGTAGTTATTTTCATCATCTGAGTTAATCTAAGTGTTTTAATAGTTTATTATATTTTATTTAATTAGGGTTAGGTTTAGTTAATTAATAATTAGTTTAAAACCCCCCTTCAAACATTATTATTAAATAGTCACATCTTGTAGTTGAGTCTAATTAGCTAGTATACGTAATTTATAGAGTCTCATGGGTTCGATATCCGGACTTACTTAGCTGTACTAGAGTCGACCGGTACACTTGCCGGTTAGTAGTTTAAGTTAAGTTTAAGAGTCTAGAATTATTACTTAGTGTCTAGATTAGCTTATTTTTAGTTAATAATTATTTGACTCCTTCAAGCACATCAAGTTTTTGGCGCCGTTGCCGGGGACTCTTAGCGATTGCGTTATTAGCTCTGATTGGACTTACTTGCTATATACGTGCTATTATGTTTTTTGCTTTTGAGTTTTTAGGGTTTTAGTTAATTAGATTTTTACGTGTTTATTATTATTATTATTATTATTATTTATTTTAATTATTATTATTTTTTTGCTTTGAGTCGTAAGACTCTATTTGTCCGTGTCTTTTATTTCTTTTGATTCGTAAATATGTGTGAGATTTGTGGCGGACCCCATTTTACGCTTATATGTCCACAATATGTGGGGTGTTTGGCACATCATTATGCTAACCTTTCTGTGCAGCCGGTGCAAAATTTTTCACAGGGACCTTTTCCGTATTATTTTGATAATTCGTATCAGCAATCTCAGCAAAACCAGGAGCAGTGTTATGATCAATTTTCTAAAAGCCTTTCTGATGAGGATGTAGCTGCTATGGGTAGGATAGAAAAGATGCTGGTCCAATACATGGCTACAGATACCCAAAAGATGTTCGTTGAGCATGATACCATCCTTAAAAATCACAAGAATATTATTTCAGATCTCAACGTCAAGTAAAGAAATTTCTAGGAGACTGGATGAAGAAGATGAAATGGAGAGGTTGAGATCCTTGGAATATGTTGAGCAGTCAGATGAGGGGATCACTCAAGTAACGGAGACAAAAATGAATGTTGAAGTCCCACCTCCGGTTTCACATGCTATTATTGATTTTTGGAGTGACTCTGATGATGAGATAAACGAAGTAGAGTGGGCTGCTTATCAGATGTCGTTAATGAAGAAAGAAGAGATAGAAGATGATGTGGATTTGGGGGATTCACTTGAGTTAATGTTTGGTGTTGAGGATATGGTTAAGGTTGATAATGAGCTTAACGAGGAAGATGAATTCCTGAATCTGGAGTTGGATGGATTGTCAGATTATGACGAGGGGGGTACATTGGACGTTAATGCGGATGTTGCGTTTTTCGAGGCCCTACTTGTAGAGGACAGTGTATACGAGGATGTGGTGTTAGAGGAAGAACACTATTACCGGCCCGTGGACTGTGTTTTGAATGCTGATCAAAAATCAAAACCACGGGATAAGGCCGAGGATGATAGGTTACCTAAAAACCGAAGTTGCGTATACTTTAGAAGATGGTCTACAGGAATGAAAAAACCTTTGCATGCCAAACACGGCCACTCTTCTCGATGCTTACAACGCATTCGGCTCTTTCCAGGTAAGTTTAAATATAGGTGGTCTGACCCGTTACTGACTTTTAATTCTAATTTACTATTTTGCGGTTCCATCATTGATATATTAATGTTTGATAAATTTCGGGTGGAACTAAACGGGTTAGATAGGGTCCAGATCAAGGAGAAACCTCCTGATTAAGTTCAAGTGTGGGGAGGTTTCGCGGGGTATGTATATTTAATCGAGTCGCTAACGTAATTTTTGTAGTTCGACTTTGTTTTTGCGTTTTTAAGTTTTGCTAGTTTGAAGATAGTGTGAGCTAGAGAAGAGATCCTCGAGGTTGAGTATAATGAAACGAACAAGTTTGGGGATGGAGTTTCATTGGAGCCGTATACTTTATGTTTTATTATTATTTGCTACTAATAATTTTATATGTTATTTGTCTATTGATGTGAAACAATTTAATTGCATAATACCTATCAATATGATAAGATACATTTTTAGACATGTTTGTTTTGTTTTGCCGCTTACGTTCGTGAGAGAAGAAGGTACCATTTGCTGAGCACGTTCGGAGTTGGAGGGCATTTTTGGCAGAAGACTTTGACATATATTTCATGCGCAAATTACCAGCTAAGTCTTTTTTATTATCTAGCTTATTAAATTTTTATTTTATTTTTGTTTTTAATTTTTAGTTTTTAGTTTTTTGTAGTCCGACTTTATTTTTTATTTTTATTTTGAGTCGTCTTTATCCTTGCATTGAGGACAATGCAAAATTTAAGTGTGGGGATAGGATATTTGAGTCGTAGTTTAAATTTAACTTATAAAATAAAAAAATTGAAAATGTTTTAAAAATGTCCTTTGAATATAGTTTTTTGCGTTAAAGTGGGAGATGATGATATTTATCGGAAATTGATTTTTCAAACTACTAATAATATGAGATAAATAAAAGAAAGCGCACTTAACTTGGGATGTGTCGGTAGGCTCAGCCTTGAAAATGAAAGGGCAAATTTGATAAAATGGTTAAAACGGAAATCTTTTGTGGGTAAAGCGTTTTGTCCGGGGAAAATAAGTAATGAAAGGTCGGGCCATACTCAAGCCTCAATTATTGGTATGAAAAAGTGGAAATGTCATAAATTTTAAAATTCTGAATATGTTATCATATGATGCTTGGGTAGGTTTAACGTTAGAGTATGCCGTGTAGCCTGTGATATAAATCTTAAATTGCTAGTTTAGTGTTTTACACCTCATTGGCGTATGGTTTTATAACCTTAAATCTTGTATTGATGGGATGTTTCGGGTCCGGATACCATGGGTCTGTATGCAGTTTATTCATCTGGGTATTCACAATTTCTAAGTCGGGTTGTGAATATTTAAATAAAGCCAAAAAGAGCAAACCCTTATAAGTCTATAAACATGATCACAAAAGTACAAAAGTACAACTACACTATAGACTTGATCATCCACGCTGTTAGCCATGTGGGGTCCCCTTGCTCGCGTCTCATTACCATTAAGAAACGGACCACAAGGGACACGCTACAGGTAAGCCCTACATGTGAAATTTTGCATACTCACCTATGGTGATGGATTTGGGGTGTTTCTTGATAACGGGGGTATGTCATGTTGTGGGGAACACTAGCTATAAATTAATTGAACCTTAATCGTATCTAATGGCTGCTTGGTAGACTTTGATGCTTAATCTTAGGTGGATAAACAATACCCTTGATCGTCTTAGCTATTCATGAAAAAATAGAGCAACAAAAGTTTTAAATCTGCTAATTTTGAGGTTTAAGTCAAGTTGGGGTGGTCTGGTCTAGTAAAAGCTGAAAATAAGCGGGTCTTAATTGTGTAAACCATTGAGTAAAAAAATTGTCGGATCATATTTGTCCCGGTAAAGATTAAGGTATGGGTTTAAGTGGACAACAATATCGGTGATCGCGGTTTTTGCGTTTTTCTGAGCTTTAAAAATTAACCTATATATTTGTTTGACTTTAATTTTCCGATTCTGATCCAACTGCATCAAACTTTTTCAGGGACGAAAAAAAAGAATAAGTGTGGGGACATTTGATTTAATGCTAAATATATATGTTTCCCTTGTTCAATTTAATTAATATTTTAATAGTTTTTGTTCGTTTATAGTCGAGATTTGTATACTACTAACATTTCTATGTTTCGCAGGTTCCGGGATTTGATCGTGATTAAAAAGGGTGAAAAATGAGCTAAAACGAGCCGAAACGGAGATCCGGAACGGGTCGGGAAGAACCAGAACAGAGAACCGGTCAGACCGGGCCGATCTGACCGGCCCCCATGGAGAAGCACGACGTGCCGCGCGAAGGGGGAAGGAAAAATGCCCTTAGCGCGGCGCCTAGGGGCTGCTGATGGGTTTTAATTCGTTTTTGCTTAATGTCGGGCTTTGTTTTCGCTATTTAAACACCTTTAACTTAAACCTGACATAACCTGATGTCACCAGACGAAATTGGGAGTTCTTGGAGCATATTTTCGAGTTTCGTGGTGATTTTGAAGGCACGAGAACAGCCGGTGAAGAGCTTTACGTTCAAGATCGAAGACTACGGGTTTTATCGCCTTTAATATTTCGTTTCTCATTATTTCTCCATGTTTTCAGTTTTATTTGCTTTGTTTGATTTAGACTATATGATGCTAGGCTAAACTTCATAAACTAACTAGGTCGTGATGAACCTTTGTTCGGTTTGATTTTGATTGGGATTTCTTTTCGTTATGGATTTTATGTTCTAAGTAAAGTGTTGAGTTTGAATTAATTGATGCGTATGATTGTTTGGTTTTATTTACTTGGATTTATTGTTTCACATTACCCTTGGTGATTGTTTCATAGGATAGGGTTTTGTTAGGTCATTTACTGTGTGTTCTTGACTAGTTTATGATTGATATGCATTAAAATCATAGAAACAATAAAATCAATTAAATAGATAAAAGTGAGCTGCTAGCCTAGAAAGCTGTAAGGTGATAGGTTACTGATAGATCTTTGTTGGTCAGGATTGCTAGATTTAGTTCTTTGTAAGGAGTCCGTTTAGGTTTGATTGTCAGCTTAGTCTATTAAGTCAACTGAGTCTTCTTAACTATCTTTGATTTCCGCGCTGTAAGGTAGGATTTCGATATAAAGATACTTAGACATAAATTATTAAATAACCGTAAGGAAGTTTAATTTATAAAACTGGTGAGTCTTAAAACTTGTTAGAAATCCATAGGTGTCTTCTTGAAGGTCAAAGATCCTGTTCGGGTTTTCTGTCAAGGGTCTATTTTACGATCCCAGTTCCATAACTTAAGTTTCCCATTTGATTGATTGTCGTGACATTGGGGATTCTAGCCTAGGTAGTTATTTTCATCATCTGATTTAATCTAAGTGTTTTAATAATTTATTATATTTTATTTAATTAGGGTTAGGTTTAGTTAATTAATAATTAGTTTAAAACCCTCTTTCAAACATTATTATTAAATAGTCACTGTAGGTTCCCAGCCGGATCTACAAGGAAGTATCTCGTACTACGTAGGTGCGGAATCCCTACGTAAGACGATACGAGTGTTCGATGCGATATACGTTAAAACCAAGCACAAATACACGTTACAATACTCAAAAGACACGTTGTATTGCAACTCCTTTAACACATGATATACAAATCACAATTACACGTTCTGAAAAAAACTTTTCAAACATAAGCCATAGCCAAACATATATAGTTATCGACAACTTCGCCTAACAGACTAGGCGAAGTTGTCAATAACTTCGCTTGTCCACAAGTTCGCTTATATCAGGCGAACTTGTGAGACAACTTAACTAAAACACAAAAACAAAACCAACTAACACGATTACAGACACTAGATACTAAACTACTGACATCATGCACCAACAGACTCCCCCTTGGCAGTAGCTTCATATCTCTATCTTCAATCACGTGTCTTGTAATCAAAAATCTCGAGTCACTCGTCTTCAAGCATGAACACCTTCTCTGACACAAACGGAAACTACTCTCTGATATTTCTTGGCTTCATCTTTCCATGCAGGGATATAGAATATCTCTTTCTCGTCTAGCACCTGCAAGTCGGCTTGAGACAAATTCACCAAGTGCATAGGATCATACACTCTCAGCACCTCTTGTTCATCTTCATCCTCCATGACCGCTTCAGCTGTTTGACTGTCGACATACCACCATTTCAGATTCTTTAGAACATCCTTGGGCATTAGTTTCATCGGTACTTCTTTCAAACACCGGTAGGCTTATACTTCATTATCATCCAAGGTTTGCCATCAGCTCTCATTCCTCTGTCTTTATCTTCAACAAGCTTTCCTTTCTGCGGCTTTAACAACTCGAACGTTTTCTCTTTTATACTTTCTTTCCACACGATCTTTCCAATAAATCTAGCCATATTATCATCACTCCTGTTTATCAACCCCAACTTGGCTAAATCCTTCACCTCACACTCCGGCAAGGTATTCAATGATCTCAACAACCTTTTGAAGTACTGAACTCCGTCAAAACGTTTAATCACAAATAGCCTCAACTGCTCATCATATAACCAGCATATAATCCCCTTCTTCGATTCAGCATACCCTTTGATATTATAACTCTTCTTAAACATAGTTGGGACCGTTGGTTTCTTTGTCTTTACGAACCATTGAGCGTAGCCTTCTTTCCATCTCGGCTGCTCTTCCCATTCAGTCTCGTCACTTTCCATATCATGACCCACATTTGTCTTATCAACTTATGGAATTTCATGCTCAACATTATCCTCCACAATCTCTCCCTCTTCAATCTCACTATCAATTACAATGTCAGCTCCTATCTTCTCTATCTCTTCAACCGGTAACACATCGTCGTCACCTACAATATCATCATCCAACACCTCCTCATCATCCACTACCACCACATCATCACCCCCTGATCCACCAGTTGCACCCGTTGACTCCCCCTGAGATGTGGAAGTCCCAAGACTTTGTTCAGTTCTTGGCAACTCACCACCTGCATCTTTCGATGCATTGGGATCATCGTCTCTATCGTTATTCTTATTCGTCCTCAACTCATCGCCCTTGCAGCTCGTCTCCCTCTGAGATGCTAAGAACTGTTTTAAAGCATCAAAAAGTTTACCGTGCTCAATCAGGAGGGACGACTGAATTTGATTTTCTGCAACAAGGCGCTGGATAGCGTGAGTCTGGATCAGGTTGATTCTTGACTGTTCTGCCACGACCCTTTCAAGAGCTGATATCCTGTCTGAGTCATATAAAGTTGCATCAAAATCAAATCTCATATGAGAAGTGTCTTGAGCATACGGTGGAGGGATTCCCAAGGTAGCTGGAACATCAGAAACAGGCTGAAAAGTAACCGCAGGTGGTATTGTAATAGATAAACCTGCAGTGGCAACCAGTGTCGACTCAACGAATCTTGCAACAACCTCCGATGGATTAAGTGTAGGAGGTGGCAAGGAAACAATTTCTGGAGCCGAAAACTGAAAAGTGGTGGGAGGAATGCCAAAGGAAGATGATGTAGATATCACGGGAACATCCGAGGTGGTTGGTCCTATCACAGCTAAGGATGCAGGGACCATAGTCATACCAGATAAAGCGGGTGGAGAGAAACGGACCACCCTCGAGCTTTCACCAGCTCCCGATCCTTCACCCGTTCTTGCCCTTTTTGATCGACGAACCAACCGATCTAACTCCTCCTCATAATCAGATTCACTGTCATCCGTGTATTTCTTCCTTTTTCCATGAATTCTTTCTTGGGCAACCAGAATCTGTCTTGCTTCTGCAACATCATCGGCTGAAGAGTCAGAATCGGTTCTTTAAGAATCAGCTACAGACGCAGCTAGTTGATCAAATAACCAAAAAACGGAGTATGTCGTGGACGAAGCTCTGGTTTACTTCGAGCACTCGACGCTCTGCACTGTGCGAATATCCTCTTGCTGACGCTCTCTACATATCGAATGGGACGGCGCTGAGGTAGCGTAGGAGCCACATGATTCAAGATCATTTGCAAAAATCTTGGATACATCAAGAATCTTTCACGAGCTACCGCACGTCTCTGACGGTCTATTTCATAAAACACCATCTGACTTAAGCAGTAACGCTTGTTGTAAGTCAGTGCTGTCATTGCCGATTGCATCGTGGCACCCATACCGTCCGTTCCAGCCTTACGACCCGACATGCATACGATCATCACGTGCATGAGAAAACGCCATTGATCCAACAAAAATCCCATTCGTCTCTGAGTGTCACCCAATGGACCAGAATATCCCATTCTTAAAATGCACCATCTCTGAATGGAGCAACAAAGTCTGTAGGATCATCCCTCGTTTCATTCCCAAACTGCAAGGCGACCCTTATCTGTTCCGATGAGAAATGCACCTCTTGATTGTTGACTGTGGCGCGCATGACTGGGGGCTTGACTCTGCAATCATACTCAACCGTCTGCCAGAAGTCTTCTATGTTCGGCAGAGAAATGGGCAGAGTTGTAGTAATTGCATGGAAGATACGCGAGCGAATAAGAAAAGTGATGATCTCGCGATAATCATCAACACCGCTAGCATCCGGGTCCAGTGTGATGTACATATTGTGCCCCGGAAAGAACTGACGGTTGTTATCACCACCTTCGTCACCACCAGCACCACCGGCTCCTGCTACAGCTGCCATATCTGCACCACAAACGGTCTAAGTTAGAAAATAGTCAAAGCAAATCATAACTTCGCCTATTACCATGAGCGAAGTTAAGATAAACTTTAGTGTGCAGGCGAAGTTAGACATAGGGCGAAGTTGAGCACAACTTCGCCTATACAATAAATTCGCCTGACAACAGATTAACTTTTAAATAATGTGTAAAGCACCAGGCGAAGTTAAGGATAACTTCGCCTAACCATAACTTCGCCCCTAGAACAACTTCGCCCCTTGAACAACTTCACCCCTGATTAGCTAAAAATCAAAGCAGCAGGCGAAGTTAAGCCTAAGGCGAAGTTGAGAACAACTTCTCCTAAACTATAACTTCGCCTGAACTGAAACGGCGAATGTTCAGAGGCTAGACGATGCTTGTTTGGTGAATTTGGTGATTGTGGACAGTAAAAACATGTTACTAAAGAGATTTAGACGATCACATTGGTTACGAACACGTTAAAAAGAGTTTGAAAAGTGGGTGTTTAAGGTTTGCATGAACGAGGTCTCAAACCGGACCAAAACGGCATCTGATTAACATGATCGACACGAATTATACGTTATCCCGACTCTACACACCTTTAACACGGATTGAATTTGAGAATAATAACAAGGTTTGATTCGAGAGTTAACTTCGCCGAGGTTGATTAGAGTATAAGTTCGCCTGTTTATGAGAATATGAAAGGGTTTGACTGAGTTGACCCTTATATAGGGCTGAACATTACACAGGCGAAGTTAGGGTTAACTTCGCTTACCCTTAACTTCGCCCTGTAACAAGTTCGCCCTTTCACAACTTCGCTCAGTATTAAACTTACAAAACAGACCCTTATAAATTTGAACAAAGTGCAACTGTCTTTTAAAAACTTCCGTTAAAGATTTAACGTTACGAGCAAAGAACCAAGTAACCAAGTTTTAAACCATAAAACGACATACGCAATGACAATTTTAGAAATAAAGTATACGGGATCAAATTTCAGTCTTGACAGGAACTAGCGTGTTCTAGAAAAGATCCGAACAGGAATCATACTAATTAAGTGACTGTAACATAGATCCATGTTCAGCGGTATTATGACATAAACAAACAGGTTGTAAGCAGGTATACGACTTAGTATGGTTTTCATCGCATATGTGATACATATTAGGTTCAATTAAGCTCAAAATTTAAACGAACAACACATCAGAGATTGTGATGCCTCCTATCTATTCTCAAAGCTTATTTGGCTTTCCCCAAGTCACCCCGAGTTGACCTTGACCCGTAGTGTCTGATTAAACAGTAAGTACATCTGATCTTTATAGTCTTCATCCCGTTCTCTTTCATTTCTCTTGATTGACAATGATAACATAATAGGCTTTAGAAGGCTTAACATAATTTTATTTATTTTATTTACTTATTTATTTATTTTTTATTTTTTTTTAATAATAAAGATTTACATATCTTCAAATAGTAGACTACCACAAGTCCCGAATCTAGATCACTGCAGGTACTTGACACACTTTCTTCTCGGACATCAGAACACTCACGGGCTCGTGTATGACTGGGTAATCGCTTTTCTTCCTATCATTCGGAAAGATGTATGTGGAGGCATACACAACTCTTAATGAGTCTTCCCTTTAAATCGAGAAGATTTAGTTAGTATCACTTTAACTTTTACGCACCATAAAAAGCTACCATAACATACAATGACTGTTCTAGAGTCTTTTAGGCCTAATAACTTCACTAGTTAAGCACACAGAAATAGTTTCTGTATCATTTTCCAAGGTTGGATCAATTTTCTTAGAAACATTTTATTGAAACTTCTTACGAAGTTGTAGACTTGAAAAATTATATCATCTCCCTAAAAAATTTTAAATTCTATCGCCCCGATCAAGTCAAAGTCTTCAGGTAAACGGCTATCCTGAAGATCCAATGGATCAGCTGGACCGACCACATACGAATATGTGTCCTTCTTACTAAGTATGAACGACTATTTTTCAACGAAAGCATAAAAACACATCATAAACCGCCCCGGTCACTTTCAGTCATCTGGTTAATGGCTATCCTCATAATCTACTGGTAGAAGTGAGGACCAAACACATCCGAAGATATGTCCTTCAAACTGAATCAACCGACATAATTCTAAGCAATAGTGACGTTTTTTTTATATATATAAAATACGGTTACTCGGGATTGGTCATCCCATTAAGCTCAACAAGATTTTGAAAACGAGTTCTTTCAAACGCTTTAGTAAAAAGATCAGCGAAGTTATCTAACGAATCATTCTTTTCTAGCACTATTAATTTCTTCTCAGCACAATCCCGTATAAAATGATGACGAATGTCAATGTGTTTAGTTTTGCTATGTTTTACGGGATTGTTAGTTACTGAGATTGCAGCAGTGTTATCAATACAAATAGGAGTTTGAGTGAAATTCAGACCGTAATCGCGCAATTGCTGTTGTATCCAAAGAACCTGGGAGCAGCAGTTCGATGCTACCATGTACTCTGCTTCACAGGTAGAAATGGCTACAGAGGTCTGCTTCTTGCACTGCCATGACACCAATCTTCCTCCCAGAAACTGACATCCACGGGTTGTCGACTTCCTGTTCTGATTGCAACCTCCATAGTCAGAATCTGTGTAAGCAACCAAATCCAAGTCTCCCCCTTTCGTGTACCACAATCCTAGCTTAGGCTTGCCTTTGAGATACCGCAGTATTCTCTTTACTCCCTTCATGTGAGATTCCTTTGGGCTTGCCTGAAATCGAGCACAGAGACAAACTGCAAACATAATATCAGGTCTAGATGCAGTTAAATACATTAAAGAACCTATGATTGCTCGATACTGGGTGGGGTCCACGTCTTCATCACTGTCCGAATCAGCACCCAGTTTGTGGTTGACGCACACTGGAGTATCAAATGGAGTGTTGTCCTCCATCTTGAAGTGTTTGAGAACGTCTTGGACATATTTAGTTTGATGGATGAACATCCCATCTTTCTTCTGATCAACCTACAATCCTAAAAAGAAAGTTAATTCACCCATTGCACTCATTTCAAACCTCTTTTTCATGACTTCTTCAAACTCCTGACACATGACGACTTTTGATGCAGCAAATATGATGTCGTCTATGTAGACTTGAACTAGTAGAAAATCTCGCCCTTTTCTCTTGACAAACAGTGTGCTGTCGATCTTTCCTCTTTCGAACCCATTCTCAAGTAAGTAATCTGATAAGGTTTCGTACCAGGCACGAGGGGCCTGATGTAGTCCATATAACGCTTTACTCAGCTTGTACACATGATCAGGAAAGTCAGGGTCAGGAAAACCCGGAGGCTGCTCAATGTATACTACCTCATCGACTTTACCATTCAGAAAGACACTTTTCACGTCTAATTGGAACACCTTCATTTCATTGTGTGCAGCAAATGCCAAGAATAGTCGAATCGCTTCCAATCTTGCCACAGGAGCAAACACTTCATTGTAGTCGATTCCTTCTTGCTGATTAAACCCTTTAACTACCAGCCTCGCCTTGTTTCTTATGATTATACCTTTCTCATCTCTCTTACATTTAAAGACCTACTTTGTGCCAATAGCATGCACATTCTTCGGTTTTGCTACTAACTTCCAGACTTCCATCTTCTCGAACTGAGCTAACTCTTCTTGCATGGCTTCTACCCACGAGCTATCCTTGAGAGCCATTTGATAATTCTTTGGTTCAATCTGGCTGATGAAGCAGGTGTACAAGCATTCGTTTATGATACCCGTTTCTTTAATGCTTGCATAAACACAAGTGTGCTCATTAAAACTTCTTCTTGTTTGAACACCGTCAGACAGATCACCTATCACGTTCTCCAAAGGGTGATTTTTGTGAACTCCAGTAGTCGTAACCGAACTGACTTGCAGATTGTCTTCCAGGTTCGAAGAGAGTTCATCAATGGGCGATTGTTGTTGAGAGTGAAATGGATTGAAAAATTCGTCTTCAGTAGGGGCAGCAGGGGTATCAGCATCAGATGACGAGGAAGGTTGACATTCATTGTACTGCGGACGTTGCACAAAATTTTCTTCCTCATCATACAGAATCTGTGTAGCAATTTTTCTCCTCAACTTCTGCAAAATCCAAGTAAGGCATATTAAAGGATTTGAACAGTTTATCATAGTCAAAAGCTTCAGCGGGTCTCGTGCTAGGCATTGGTGGTTTGTAACTCGTGATGTCGGTGTTACATACCACTTCAACCTTGTTGCTCGATAAATTAAAGACTCTTCTGTTGGGTGTCCCAACAACATATCTGTTGGTGCATAAATGTAAGTAGTTCATATGTCTAGTGTCTGTAATCGAGTCTGTAATATTGTTTATGTATTTGTTTGTTTAAAGCGAAGTTGTTGACAAGTTCGCTTAGGCGAACTTGTTAACCAAGCGAAGTTGTTAACAAGTTCGCCTAGGCGTACTTGTTGAACAAGCGAAGTTATGGACAACTTCGCCTGAGGCGAAGTTGTCGTGTATTTATATAGGTTACGGATTACTGTTTAGTTGGTTGTTCGAGTTCGTGTAAATCAGTGAGTCAAGTGACGTGAGGTCGAGAGTCTGTAACTGTGATTATATCACGTGTTGAGTTATTAATATAACGTGTATTTGTTCTTATCGTATTCGTGTGTTCGTGTGTTTGTGTTCTACGTCCGTAACGATCTACACAGGGATTCCGCACCTGTGTATATCGGGATATCTCGTGTGATCCGTCCAGGGAACCTACAATTGGTATCAGAGCTTTTGCTCGATTGTGTGGTTCGGGATATTCACGCGGGTGTAGAATTCGTCCCGTTTCGACTATTCACGAGACGAGTTTTTGGTGTTTTTGCTCATTCTAGCCTCCTACCAGTGTGTTCAAGCCTTTAAACCGTCAAAAACTTCGTTAAAATCCGATTTTCAGATCTGCAGAAAGTTTGAGTTCGTCAGGCGAAGTTGCTGTTCATCAGGCGAAGTTGCCGTCAGGATACGTAGGGTTTCGGCGAAGATATAAGGAGAAGCGAAGTTATTTACAACTTCGCCTACCTCCTCAACTTCGCCTAACTCAGCGAAGTTCTCTTCAAGTTCGCCTAGCTCAGCGAATTTTTCTTCAAGTTCGCCTACTTTCTAAGTTCGCTTACCCTAAGCGAAGTTATTATCAACTTCGCCCAGTCACGCGAATTTAAGAAAGATCCAGCGAAGTTATTACTTAAGCGAAGTTATCCTTAACTTCGCCTACAGTACTGTTCAGAGGAAATTTTTTTAACTTCGCCTACTCAGAATTTTTCGGGTTTCTTAGTCTTCAAGAAGGATGTCGTCGATCAACATTTCGGAGCTTGTAAAGATGGAAGTTGAAGCGGGGTCAGCTACAAAGGCCCCAAGGTTGCTGAAGGGAACCGACTTTGTCGCGTGGAAGGATCGGTTCATACAATACGTTAAGTACCAGGATGCGAAAATGTGGGTATGCATCCAAGATGGATATATTCCACCAGTCATGGAGTATGAGGGTCGAGACCAAATCAAGAAATACAGTAAAATGGAAGAGGAGGAGAAAAAGATGTATGAAGCCGAAAGCAAGGCTCATGCTGCAATCACAATGGCTCTTCCACAAGAGATCCTCCATACGTTCAGAAAGTATACATCAGCTAGAGAGCTTTGGGAAGCTCTTGAGAACAGATTTGAAGGGAATGTAGGTATTCGGGCTTCAAAGATAAAGTTGCTCAAAACTCAATTTTCAGTCTTTAAGTACTTGAAGAACGAATCTCTTGATGATATTATCACTCGATATTATCATCTAATGACTGAATTGAGTAACTACTCCATTTCCTACCGAGAAGAAGAGATTGTGGAAAAGCTTCTCGATGCCCTCCCACCAAAATGGGAGATGTATACTGTGCTGATGAGGGAAGACAAGGACTTCCCTACTTATGATCTTGAAACCACTGTCAACAAGCTCAGAACTTTTGAGCTTAATATGGTCAGAAAAGAGACATCTATGGATCAGGTTCAAGATCCAGGCATGTACGGTGCTAAAGTAAACTAAAATTCAAGTTCAAAGACTGATTCTGCCGCCTACTACTCGAAGGGCGAGTCGTGTGCCAAGTCTTCACAGGAGGGGCATGTGTCAGTAAACTCAAATGGGGATGTTTGCTTTGTAGCCGGTGGATCAAGTGGTACTCAACAGACAGCAAGCAAGATTAGTGGATCTTTAAGTTCCTCAAGCAATAATTACTCTAAGATGCCAATGAGCGTCAAATCTGCTGAAGAGCAGTTTGGCCTCTATGCTTTGTTTATTGCTTCATATGAAAACTATATTCAAGGAAAGGTTGTTGATCCAGCGATGCTGGATGAAGACTATGACCAGATCGATGCTGATGATCTGGAGGAAATGGATTTACAATGGCAGATGGCCATGATAGTGAGGAGAGTGAAGAAGTTTATGAGAAAGACGGGGAGAAAGTTTGTTGGTGGCAGGCCAGGGTTCGACAAGTCTAAGGTGAGGTGCTATAACTGTCAACAAAACGGGCACTTTGCCAAAGAGTGCAGAAACGAGCGAGTTGAACGTGGTCTAGGCCGGTCTGCACAGCACACTGGGAGTAGTAAAGAAGTCAATGCCATGATGTCCAGAGAAGCAGGTGAATACAACTGGAACCTGCATTCGAATGAAACTAGTGAGCAGGCAAATATGGCTAAGGTTGAAAATGAAGAATGTGAGAAGATTACCGGAGAAGAGAAAGCTACTGGTAAGGAAAAAGCTTTCATGGCAGATAACAATGATCAACTCTCCGAGGTAAGTTCTAAACCTATTTGTACTAAATGTGAGAATTTGTCTGAGCAACTTGCTACCATAACTGATCAGTATGTTCGTTTAGATGCTGAATTTAAAACTCTTAAAGAAGATCATCACTTTATGAAAGCAAGAGTTACAAAGTTAAAATAAAAGCGTGTGAAAAAGATGTTAAAAGCTTAAAAACAAAACTTGCTGAAAAAATTGAAGTAATTGATCTAAGTTATGAGGTTTTAGAAGAAAAGACTAAACTGATTGCTGAACGAGAAAAGCAGATTGCTGACCACCAGGTGAAAGTGGTGGAACTGAACCGAAAACTTGAGCAGTTCAGAAATTCCTCAGCTATTCTTGATCACCTTGTTAGTAGTCAAGATTCCTCTGCGAAGAGGGGAGGAATTGGTTATCACGAGGTTCCACCACCTTATAACCACAATTACACTTTTAACCCTAGTGTTCAGAAATCTGTTGATTTTGAAGTTCCTCAGACAGTTCCAATCAAGGTTACGAGTAAAGAACCAAGTGTTAGTAGTGGCGAAACGAGTTCGCCTGTTTCAAGTGTGAAAATTTCTGTTACGAGTCCAGTCTCATCAGATTCGGATAAGTTGTCCGAATCGGATAAGACAAAAGAGAAGGTAGTGTTACCCACTGGTGGAGAAAAAGATAAAACCTATAAAAAGAGTACTCCACTCAACCCGTACGTCCCACCTTATGTGAGACGAACGGCCGGTAACACAGCCTCGACATCCAAAACAACCTTTGAAAAGAAAATGGAGCATAGGTGTTGTTTTAGGTGTAATAAGTTAGGACATCTTGTTGCAGATTGCCCTCTGACGCCGAAATTCAGAGGTGTGAGGCCTATTAAAACTGAGCATAAGCCTAATGGTAATTTTAATACTGCTAAAAATGAAAACCCTTCAAAGTTCCGAAATGTAACTAATTCAGGTTTTCACATAAACAAACCTCAGTTTAACAATGCTAATAACCAAACCACAAGATATAATACTTTCAATATACATAGGTTTGGAAGGCCTCACACTCAATTTCCAAGGAGATTTCCTAATAGGACTGACAGGAATTATCCAGATGCTAACTTTGGAAAGCAGAAGTACGGGATGTATAGATCCAAGACCAATTGGTCTTGGGTCCCTAGATTCTAATCCTTTGCTTTATTGTGCAGGAACAGTTGAACAGGGCTGCCCACAGTCTTTGGATTGTAGATAGCGGCTGTTCCCGGCACATGACGGGTAACAAATACTTGTTGCACGACTTAAAACCTGTTCAAGGAGCGAGAGTTAGCTTTGCCGGTGAAAGTGGAGGCAGAATTACTGGAAGAGGAACGGTGTCCATTGGAAAAATGACTCTTGAGAATGTGAACTTTGTAGAAGAGTTGAAGCACAATCTGCTGAGTGTGTCGCAGATTTGTGATAAGGAGTACACTGTTCATTTCACGAAGAATGAGGCGATCGTGTTGAAGCCTGGTTTTCAGATACCAGACGAGTGGATAGTGATGAGAGCTCCACGTGATACAAATACTTATGTGATGGATATGAGGTCTACTGAAATGGCCACGGAAGAATCATGTTTAATGACGAAAGCAAGCGAATCGGAATCCGAACTGTGGCACAGGAGGATGGGGCACATTCATCTTCGGAAGATGAACCACATTGTCAGGATGAAACACACCTGTGTTTATACAAGCATTAAGGAGACAGGAATAATCAATGAATGCCTGTACACCTGCTTTATAAGCCAGATTGAACCGAAGAATTATCAAATGGCTTTAAAGGACAGCTCGTGGGTCGAAGCCATGCAAGAAGAGTTGGCTCAATTCGAAAAGATGGAAGTTTGGACTTTGGTTGAAAAACCAAAGAATGTGCATGCGATAGGCACAAAATGGGTGTTTAAGTGCAAGAGAGATGATAAGGGGATTATTATAAGAAACAAGGCGAGGCTAGTCGTTAAAGGTTTTAATCAACAAGAGGGGATTGATTATAACGAAGTGTTCGCTCCTGTCACCAGGTTGGAAGCCATAAGATTGTTTTTAGCGTTTGCTGCTTATGAAAAGATGAAGGTGTTTCAGCTAGATGTGAAGAGTGCGTTTTTGAATGGGAAAGTTGATGAGGTTGTGTATATTGAGCAACCTCCGGGTTTTCCTGACCCAGACTTTCCAGATCACGTGTACAAATTGAGCAAGGCATTATATGGATTACATCAGGCACCTCGTGCCTGGTATTCAACTTTATCGGATTACTTGCTCGAGAATGGTTTTGAAAGAGGGAAAATTGATAGCACGTTGTTCTTCAAAAGAGATGGAAGCGACTTCCTGCTGGTACAAGTCTACGTGGATGACATTATATTTGCTGCGTCAAAAGTCTCCATGTGTCAGGAGTTTGAAGCCGTCATGAAGAAAAGGTTTGAAATGAGTGCTATGGGTGAACTAACTTTCTTTCTAGGATTGCAGGTTGATCAGAAGAAGGACGGGATGTTCATTCATCAGACGAAGTATGCTCATGATGTGCTCAAGCGCTTCAAGATGGAGGACAGTTCTCCATATGATACTCCAATCTGCGTCAATCACAAATTGGGTGCTGAAGTAGACGGTGATGCAGATGTGGACCCAACTCAATATCGGGCAATAATAGGTTCTTTAATGTACTTAACTGCATCTAGGCCTGATATAATGTTTGCTGTTTGTCTTTGTGCACGTTTTCAGGCAAATCCAAAAGAATCTCATTTGATAGGTGCAAAGAGGATACTGCGGTATCTCAAGGGCAAGCCGAAGCTGGGGTTGTGGTACCCGAGAGGAGGAGACTTGGAGCTGGTCGCTTACACAGATTCTGATTATGGAGGGTGCAATCAGAGTCGGAAGTCAACAACATGAGGATGTCAGTTTCTTGGTGGCAGATTGGTGTCGTGGCAATGCAAGAAGCAGACTTCAGTCGCAATTTCAACCTGTGAGGCAGAATACATGGTAGCATCCAACTGCTGCTCTCAGGTTCTTTGGATTCAACAACAGTTGCGCGACTATGGTCTGAATTTCTTACTTACTCCTATTTGCATTGATAACACAGCTGCTATCTCAGTAACTAACAATCCCGTGAAACATAGTAAAACTAAACATATTGACATACGTCATCATTTTATACGGGATTGTGCTGAGAAGAAATTGATTGTGCTTGAAAAGGTGGATACGCTTGATAATTTCGCTGATTTATATACTAAAGCGTTTGACAAATCCAGATTTCAAAACCTTATTGAACTGAATGGGATGATCAATCCCGAGTAACCATGCTTTTCTTGTGATATTTAAAAAAAAAAAAAAAAAACGTCACTAATCGCTTAAAAATATGTCGGTTACATCAGTTTGAAGGACTTGTCTTCGGATATGTTTTGGTCCTCATTTTCTACTTGTAGATTTTGAGGATAGCCATTAACCAGATTACTGATAGTGACCGGGGCGGTTTATGATGAGTTTTTCATTCTTTCGCTTAAAATTAGTCGATCATACTTAGTTAGAAGGACACATACTAGTATGTGGTCGGTCCAGCTGATCCATTGGATCTTCGGGATAGCCGTTTACTTGAAGACTTTGTTTTGGTCGGGGCGATTAATGTTAAAATTTTGAAAGAAATGGGAAATGAAATTATTTTTCAAGTCTGTTACTTCGTAAGAAGTTCGTTAGCTATGTTTAACAGAAAATTGATCCAACCTTGGAAAATGATAGATATACTAATTCTGTGTGCTTAGCTAGTGAAGTTATTAGGCTTAAAAGGCTTTAGGACAGTCATTGTATGTCATGGTAACTTTTTATGGTGCGTAAAAGTAGACGTGATACAAACTAAATCTACTTGATTTTACGTGGAAACTCCTTAAGAGTTTTGCATGTCTTCATATATATCTTTCCGAATGATAGGCAGAAAAGCGATTACCCAGTCATACACAAGCCCATGTGTGTTCTGATTCCCGTGAAGATAGCGTCTCAAGATACTGCAGTGATCCAGATTCGGGACTTGCAGTTAATTTCTATTTTGAAGTCTATGTTAGTTCGTATAAAAAAAAATATTTGGAGTTATTGAAACATATTAGAGATGACAAAATCAAGACTTCACAATCATTGAGTAAGAGAGAAGAACGGGAAGCAGATCAAGAATACTTACAACTTAATCAGACACTATGGGTCGAGGTCAATTCGGGGTGACTTGGGGAAAGCCAAATACGCTTTGAGGAGAGATAGGAGGCATCAATATTTCTGAGTTGTTGCCCACTTAAATTTTGAGGCTTAATCGAACCTAACTCGTATCACAGAAACGATGAAAACCACTTTAAGTTATACCTGCTTACAACCTGTCTCTATATGTCATAATACAGCTAAACACGGATCTATGTGACAGTCACATACTTAGTATGATTCCTGTTCGGATCTTTTCTAAAACGTAGCAGTCCCTATCGAGACTGAAATTTGATCCCTTATACTTTAATTGTTAAAAGTTTTCCTTTTCTGTAGTTATATTTTTTAAAACAGGTTACTTGGACTTGATCGTGTCGTTTAGTTCTTAAAAGGAAAGTTTTATAACTTAATTGGTAAAATGTCAAACTTATAAGGTTAAATTTTGTAAATATATAGGCGATGTTGTTGAACAGGCGAAGTTGTGGATAACTTCGCCTAGGCGAAGTTATCCGTAACTTCGCCTGTATAACAGATCCCCTATATAAAGAATACTTAGAGTCAATTTGTTCATTATTAAGCGAACTTATATCCACCGTTTTTCACAGCGAACTTGTTATTACAAATCCATTCTTGTTAACTTGTTCTTCGATTTCAAACCGATCTAAAGGTTGTTTGGGTTCTTTTATCTGATGTTATATGTTCTTTGATTACTCTAAGGTTGTTTCGACAACCGGGTAATAACCTCGGACGACCGACCATTAAACCCGATTTCAAAACTCGTTTTCACGTGGTCATGTACAAACTGATCGTCAACCTATTGTTAAAAGCTTGAGTTTAAAAGTCCTAAATCGTCAAAATACCCATAAAACCTCAGATCTTCAAGCTTGAATCATTCGAACTGTCGCCGTTTCAGTTTCAGGCGAAGTTATGGTTTAGGCGAAGTTATCCGTAACTTCGCCTGAAGCTTAAGTTCGCCTGAGGCGAAGTTATCCGTAACTTCGCCTGAAACTTAAATTCGCCTGAGGCGATGTTGTGATGAGGCGAAGTTAACATTAACTTCGCCTAGATCAATTTTACTGAATGTTAAATAGACGAACTTAAGGCTGAAGCGAAGTTGTTCCCAACTTCGCCCCATCTTTAACTTCGCCTATACAGAGTTTATCACAACTTCGCTCATGGTAACTAGCGAACTTGTGTTATTCATTAACGTTTATCTAACTTGGTTCGTTTGTTGCAGATATGGCTGCAGTAGCTGGTGCTGGAGGTGCAGGAGGAGACGATGGTGATAACCAACGGCAATTTTTCCCGGGTCACAATATGTACATCACCCTTGACCCGGAAGCGAGCGGCGTTGAGGATTACCGCGAGATTATTACTTTCCTCATACGCTCGAGGATTTTTCATGCTATCACGAACAATCTGCCGATATCCTTACCAAATATCGAAGACTTTTGGCAGACGGTAGAATACGATTGTCGTGTTGAGCCCCCGGTCATGCGAGCGACTGTGAACAATCAACAGGTTCAGTTCAATTCTGAACAGATTCGGGTGGCGTTACGGTTTGGAGAAGAGACGAGGGACGACCCAACTGAGTTTGTGGCTCCGTTTCGTGATGGAGCGTTTCTCCGAATGGGCTATTCTGGTCCATTAGGCGATTCACAGAGACGGAAGGGTTTTCTACTTGGTCAGTGGCGCTTCCTTATGCACGTCATGATAGTTTGCATGTCAGGAAGGAAGGCGAGCACTGACGGTATGGGTGCGACCATGCAGTCCGCAATGACTGCACTGACTTACAATAAACGCTATAGTTTTAGTCAGATGGTCTTTTATGAGATTGACAGACAGAGAAGGGCGATGGCTCGGGAGCGGTTCATTATGTATCCACGTTTCATCCAGATGATATTGAACCATGTGGCTCCGAATCTACCTCAGAGACGACCGATCAGATACGTGGAATCTGTGAGCAAACGTATCTTTGCTCAATGCCGCACTTCGAGTGCGAGGAGCAACCCTGAACGTCGTCCAAGGCATACTCCACTGTTTGGGTTTTTAATCAACCCAGAGTATGTTCCTGCTGGTGGGGACGAGTTCAGAGATCCTCAACCGCGACAGGCAGGTCTCTGCTGCACAGGGTTCGGGTGTGAGTGTTACTAGAGCAGCTACGTCGATGGCTGACTCAGATTTGGATGAGTTAGCACCGCAGATTCAGGGCATGGTGACGTCTTCCAGACCAGCCACGATTCAACAAGCGATCCGTTTAGCTCACAAACTGACGGATCAGGCTGTGACCCAAGGTGCGTTACCACCTAGGGGTTCAACTACTAAAGCCCGTGACAACCCGAATAATGACAACCACAGCAACAGCAACCCGAGCAGCGGAAAGAGGAAGTTTGACAACACCAGATCTTCATCCTCGAACCTCCCACCGCAACAACACTACCGTAAGCCCGAATTCACTCAGAGCTTTAACAATCAAAGTCACAACAACAATAACAACGGTAGCGGGCAGGGTTCGAGCGGATATGCTGGGAAAAATCCGAAGTGCAATAGGTGCAACTATCATCATGTTGGCCCGTGTAACCGTGTCAAGTGTCAAAGATGCGGAAAGATGGGTCACTAGGCGAAGGAGTGTAGAGGAGACCTTGCGGAAACGGGTGCTCCTAAACCACCTACGACGACGAAAGGATGTTACGAATGTGGGCAGGAAGGTCATTTCAGGAAAGATTGTCCCAAGCTGAAACAGAATGACAACAATGGGGTAATGGAAGTGGCAGTAATGGTGGAAGCAATGGCAAGGGAAGAGCTTTTGTGATTTGGTCGGGTCAAGCCCGCAATGATCCGCACGTGGTGACTGGTAAGTTCCCTGTGAACGATTGTTTTGCTTCTGTATTGTTTTGACACTGGAGCTGATAGGAGTTTTGTGTCGAAAGCTTTTAGCCAACTCTTAGTCTTAACTCCAACTCCGTTAGATGCTAAGTTTCCTGTTGAATTAGCTGACGGTAAGACTATAGTAACGACTCATGTACTTGCGGGATGTAAGTTAAAACTGTCAGGTCATGTCTTTGATATTGACCTTATTCCTTTTACGCTTAGTAGTTTCGATGTCGTGGTCGGCATGGACTGGTTATCCGAGAATCGAGCGGAGATTATATGTCACGACAAGATAGTTCACATTTCTACCCCTCCCGGCGAGATCATTTCGGTCCGAGGTGAGAGGAGCGGCATGACCACCAGCGTCATTACCCTTATGAAGGCGCAGAAGTATCTACGAAAGGGTCATCCAGCAATTTTGGCGCAGATTGTTGAGAAACCCGCGGAGGAGAAGCGAACTGAAGATATACCGATTGTGCGAGATTATCCGGAGGTTTTCCCGGAGGATTTGCCTGGACTCCCTCCTATTCGTCAAGTCGAATTCCAAATCGAGTTGACACCCGGTGCAGCACCCATAGCACGAGCCCCGTATCGGCTCGCACCGGCGGAGCTTCAGGAACTGTCCACTCAGTTGCAAGATTTGTTGGATAAGGGTTTTATCCAACCTAGCTCATCGCCGTGGGGAGCCCCTGTCTTGTTTGTCCGAAAGAAAGATGGGACTTTCCGCATGTGTATCGACTACCGGGAGTTGAGCAAAGTGACGGTCAAGAACCGTTATCCTTTACCCCGAATCGATGATTTGTTTGACCAGCTTCAAGGATCGAGTTACTACTCGAAGATCGATCTGCGATCCGGTTACCATCAGCTAAGAGTGCGCGAAGAAGATATCTCTAAGACGGCTTTCAGAACGCGGTATGGTCACTACGAGTTTTTGGTTATGCCTTTTGGCTTAACCAACGCACCAGCCGTATTTATGGATCTCATGAACCGAGTATGCAAGGCGTACCTCGACAAGTTTGTGATTGTTTTCATTGATGATATTCTCGTCTACTCCAAGAACGAAGCTGACCACGAAGAACACTTAAGGAAAATTCTGGAATTGTTGAAGAAGGAACAACTGTATGCTAAACTCTCGAAATGTGAATTTTGGCTTCGCGAAGTTCACTTTTTAGGACATGTGATCAACGAGAATAGTATCCATGTCGATCCCGGTAAGGTAGAGGCCATCAAAAACTGGGAAGCACCTAAGACTCCGACTGAGGTGCGACAATTCCTAGGACTGGCCGGCCACTACCGGCGTTTCATCGAGGGATTTTCAAAGATTGCTCAACCCCTCACCGCTTTGACTCACAAAGGTACTAATTACAATTTGGGTGATGCGCAAGGATCCGCTTTTCAACTGTTGAAAACCAAACTTTGTAGCGCCCCTATTCTAGCCCTCCCCGAGGGAACGGAAAATTTTGAGGTACACTGTGACGCATCTATACAAGGTCTCGGTTGTGTGCTGATGCAACTCGAGAAGGTTATAGCCTACGCCTCTCGACAACTACGGGTTCACGAGAAGAACTACACGACCCACGATTTGGAACTCGGAGCTGTGGTGTTCGCTCTTAAGATATGGAGGCATTACTTGTACGGTACCAAGTTTACCATTTACACCCACCACAAGAGTCTCCAACATATTTACGATCAGAAGGAGCTGAACATGCGACAGCGTCGTTGGGTCGAGCTGCTCAAGGATTATGATTTGTGCCATCAAGTACCACCCTGGCAAGGTCAATGTAGTGGCCGACGCCCTCAGCAGAAAAGAAACAGATAAACCCAGACGAGTGCGAGCATTGCAACTCACGATTCATGCCAGCTTACCCGATCAGATTCGCGATGCGCAACTTGAAGCTTTGAAAGATGGCAATCTTCCATCGGAACTCATGCGGGGCATGGACAAGCAACTTGAAACCAGATCGGACGGGGTCCGATATTTTGAGAACCGGATTTGGGTTCCACGATACGGAGAGTTGAGAACTCTAGTAATGGACGAAGCTCACAAGTCCCGATATTCTATCCACCCTTGCTCAGATAAAATGTATCATGATTTAAAGGCACTTTACTGGTAGACGAACATGAAAGCCGACATTGCCACCTACGTGAGCAAATGCTTGACTTGTGCCAGAGTCAAGATAGAATACCAGAAACCATCTGGTCTACTGCAACAACCGGAACTCCCAATGTGGAAATGGGAACACATCTCAATGGATTTTATCACGGGTTTACCTAAGACACCGACGGGATGCGATACCATCTGGGTGATCGTTGACCGGTTGACTAAGTCTGCACACTTCTTAGCGATTAAGGAATCGGACAAAATGGAAAGATTGAATCGCGTTTACATGAAAGAAGTGGTGTCTAGGCACGGAGTGCCTGTCTCGATCATTTCCGATCGAGATTCTCGTTTCACTTCGCACTTTTGGAAGTCGCTGCAAAGCGCACTAGGCACCCGTCTTGATATGAGCACAGCATACCATCCTCAGACGGATGGGCAAAGTGAACGAACTATTCAGACCCTGGAGGATATGTTGCGTGCATGCGTATTGGATTTCGGAAAAAGTTGGGAACCTCACTTACCTTTGGTAGAGTTTTCGTATAATAACAGCTACCACGCAAGTATTAAGGCAGCGCCATTTGAAGCGCTGTACGGACGGAAGTGTCGATCACCACTCTGCTGGGCAGAGGTGGGTGACAGCAAAATCACTGGTCCAGAACTGGTACTCAAAACCTCGGAAAAGATAGTTCAAATCCGAAATCGCATGGCAGCAGCACGAGATCGCCAAAAGAGTTACGCCGACAAGCGCCGAAAACCTCTCGAATTTCAAGTGAACAATCGAGTGTTACTCAAAGTCTCACCTTGGAAAGGTGTGGTTCGCTTTGGTAAGCAAAACAAACTCAACCCACGATATGTTGGTCCCTACCGGATAACTGAGCGCGTTGGTCCGGTGGCGTACCGACTGGACCTACCAACGAAACTCAGTGGCATACACGATGTATTCCACGTATCAAATTTGAAGAAATGCCTGTCCGATGAAACCCAAGTAGTTCCTTTGGAGGAACTGCAAGTTGATGAACAGTTACGTTTCATTGAGGAACCAGTCGAGGTTTTGGATTGGAAAACCAAAACGCTCAAACACAGCAAAATTCCAATCGTTAAAGTTCGTTGGAACTCGAGACGTGGACCGGAGTTCACGTGGGAACGCGAGGATCAAATGATGAAAAAGTATCTCACCTTTTTGAAGGGCTAACCAAACACAGAAAACCGCGAAACCCGGCAAACCGTCAGACATCACCGGAGGTATGAATTAAATTTCGGGACGAAATTTCTTTCTACTAGGGGATGATATGACAAACCGAAAATTTTTCTTACTTTTTCAGACACTCATCACGACTTGACTCAAATTTTCGGGACGAAAATTCTTTAACATGGGAATGATGTGACAATCGTCAATTTCAGGTTAACTCCGTTAACTCAACTTTGTCAATTCAAACTTAAGATCATTGAATCTATAACGCACACTTCATTACATTTAAACTAGGGTTTAAATGACGCTTAACACTTACTACATGTGTAGTCTTTCGGGAATTGCACCGAAACGCAAACGAGTTGACGCAAACGATTGATGAATAAACGAAAAATGTCAAAACAGTAATTATGTGATAATTATGTGTTAGACTTATGTGTTGTGTGATAACATGGTTATAAACGTTAACTCAAGATGTAAACAAGTTAGTTTAAGCTAGGAAAAGTAATACTTAAAAGTGGAGGGGCTAAAGTGTAACATAGTATTCTATAAATACTATGTTATAATAAACCCTAACTCTTATTTTTCTTTCTCCCAAAACCGATCAGCCACCCCCTCCATCCCTCTTGGCTGCCGTCACCTTCACACACACATACAACCACCAAATCAAGCCCTTGATTGAAGAACTAGGTGCTAGGAAGGTATAATTGATTATCCTATACATTCTTATTACTTGATTTTGATGTTTGTTGGGTTAATTGTAAACCCTAAGCTGCCGATTTCATATATACATGTAATCAATATGATTGTTGTTGATTGAGTAATGATTTGATAAGTAGAATTGATATTGTAACATGTTGATTGTTGTGTCTTTGATTTGAGTTCAAACAAAAACCCTAATCTTGTGTGTAATGTGTAATTGATGTGCATGGATGGTGTTTATGGAGTCTAGAGGGTTATATGAATGCATGATAGTTCATAGATTGTTATTATGTTGAGTTTGGATGCAAACAGTTTCTGGACAGAATGTGTATTTGATGTTTAAGTGACTGTAACGAAGTGTAAACATGAAAATTGGTTGGTATTATTAATACTACAGTAAACTAGGTTGAGTCTAGTTTCTAAGGAATATAAACTTGTAATTTTTGGACGAGTAGAAGTTAACTTTTATGATTTTACAAAAACGTTGTGCAAAGCTGAGCTGTTAGACCTGCTGTTAGGTTGTTTTGTAAATGTTATATCTCATGAACTACGAGACCAATTGGGTTGGTTCCACTTCTGGAAGTTGACTCATTGAGTTAGGAACCTAACCCAAGTGGTCTTGCATTTAATGGATTTTTCGTTTAACGGGAATTGCAAATAACATTCTGTTGCGCATGAATTTGACTGTTATGAGTTTGCTGTAATGATTTGATGATTGTGAGAAAACTATGTGGAATAAAAATATAATAAAATATGTTCTGGAAACCTAAGACATATATGCTTCTGTGATGATTTTTGGTAAATTAATTGAGATGCTATGATTGGTGGAATAGTACAATCTTTTAAGTAGAATTTCTGTCTCGGTGAAACTAGCTGCTGAGTTTTGTGAAAATGCATGAAATATGATACTTGCTAATTTATTATCGTGTTTTGACCAAATTGCCCTTGAGGGGAATGATTGCAAGATAATTGTCGTGTTTTGACTAAAATGCCCTTGCGGGGAATAACTGCTAATTGATTGTCATAATTTGACCAAAATGCCCTTATGGGGAATGATGGCTAGTTAATTGTCATGATTTGACCAAAATGCTCTTACGGGGAAAAATTGCTAGTGATGTACTTTATGAATACATGACACGTATATGATTGCTTACACATGTAATGTGTCACAAATACACTTGTTAAAGTCACACACGATTCACAAACGAAACACGAAACATGTTATGTGCATAGGTATTATGTGCCGGGTCTAGAGACTCGATAATATTCCGACACTTAGAAAAATCTCTTTGTTGTTTTAGAACGCTAGAGAGAGTTTTTCTGTGACGCGCATCTTGGTGATTTAATTTGGGAAATTCTTCGCAAACAGTGAGTTTCACTTTCCCCTCTTTAAACTGTTTTCAAACGCTTTTCACTTGGGGGGAGATAACATACTCCACAACGCATTTAAGATTTTGTTATAAATTATATATCACTTGTAAAGGCTAAGTGGCAAACGAAACATTTGAAGTCCTACACATCGAACCGGTTAATATTTAGAATAGCGAGTCACTGTTGAGTAATACTACTGGGTTTGACAAACCCCACCCAACGCTAAACTCGACTGGAGGTCGAGCGGGTGTAATTTTGGCTAACACGTACCATGGTCTGGAGGACCTGGTGACAAGGCACTTAATAAACGAGTCAGCTTCGGTGTCGAACACTTAGTAAATACTTGCTTTATAGGCTAGCTACCTATAGATATATAATTGACATAACACTATCTGGTAACGCAAAACGCAAAACGCTGTAACGCAAAACGCTGTAACGCAAAACGCTGAACGCAAACGCTAAACGATTTATTTTTATATAACTTGTGAACTCACCAACCTTGTGTTGACACTTTTAGTATGTTATTCTCAGGTAGCCGAGGCGGGCGCGCGGTTTAGGAACATGCATTGCTTGACACATTCTAATTATGCAAAACTTATTTTTAACGGTTATCATTGGTTTTAAGTCGTCCTGCGTGACGCAACTTTTGATTAAAGGTTTTTACGCTTCCGCATTTATTTACTCGTAAACGTTTTCATGGTTTTGAAACTTTATTTTATGGTTTGATTATAACTGATGATTCCGATCCTGTTAGTTCACACCCTCTGACGGTAAAACTCCGTTAGTGGATTTTGAGGGTGTGACAGAAAGTATAAAATAATTTTTTTATTATTTTGAACAGTGCCCAGTAGGCGAAGTTATGCTTAACTTCGCTTAAGCTTAACTTCGCTTATACTCAACTTCGCTTGCTTCTTAACTTCGCCTGATGTTAACTTCGCTTATTGACAACTTCGCTTAATTCAAGCAAACTTGTGAGACAAGCGAAGTTAATGATAACTTCGCTTAAACTAATATCTTCGCCTAAACCCTACGAACAGTGACGACAACTTCGCCTGATGAACACAAGGTTTTTGCAGGTTTTAATTTGACGTATTGCGAGGTATGCGAAGGTGTAATGGGTTATATTTGATAGTGGGAGATGGGTAGGACACAAAAACTCGGTATTTCAACGTAAACTCGTCCCTCGAAAAGTCGAACGGAACGATTTCTACACTCGTGTGATAATCCCGAACCACACAATCACGAGCAAAAGCTCTGATACCAATTGTAGGTTCCCAGCCAGATCTACACGGAAGTATCTCGTACTACGTAGGTGCGGAATCCCTACGTAAGACGATACGAGTGTTCGATGCGATATACGTTAAAACCAAGCACAAATACACGTTACAATACTCAAAAGACACGTTGTATTGCAACTCCTTTAACACGTGATATACAAATCACAATTACACGTTCTGAAAAAAACTTATCAAACATAAGCCGTAGCCAAACATATATAGTTATCAACAACTTCGCCTAACAGACTAGGCGAAGTTGTCAATAACTTCGCTTGTCCACAAGTTCGCTTATATCAGGCGAACTTGTGAGACAACTTAACTAAAACACAAAAACAAAACCAACTAACACGATTACAGACACTAGATACTGAACTACTGACATCATGCACCAACAGTCACGTCTTGTAGTTGAGTCTAATTAGCTAGTATACGTAATTTATCGAGTCTCGTGGGTTCGATATCCGAACTTACTTAGTTGTACTAGAGTCGACCAGTACACTTGCCGGTTAGTATTTTAAGTTAAGTTTAAAAGTCTAGAATTATTACTTAGTGTCTAGATTAGCTTATTTTTAGTTAATAATTATTTGACTACTTCTAACACATTAGACAATAATATTACTCAGCGGTTTACACAATTAAGACCTGCTTATTTTCAGCTTTTACCGGACCAGACCACCCCAACTTGACTTAAACCTCAAAATTAGCAGATTTATAACTTTTGTTGCTCTCTTTTTTTTTGTGAATAGTTAAGACGATCAAGGGTATTGTTTATCCACCTAAGCTTAAGCATCAAAGTCTACCAAGCAGCCATTAGATACGATTAAGGTTCTATTAATTAATAGCTAGTGTTCCCCACAACATGACATACCCCTGTTATCAAGCAAAACCCCGAAACCATCATCAGAGGTGAGCATGCCAAATTTCATCTGTAGGGCTTACATGTATCGTGTCACTTGTGGTCCGTTTCTTAATGGTAATGAGACGCGAGCAAGGGGACCCCACATGGCTAACAGCGTGGATGATCAAGTCTGTAGTGTATTTGTACTTTTGTACTTTTGTGATCATGTTTAAAGACTTATAAGGGTTTGCTCTTTTTAGGTTTATTTAAATATACACAACCCCACTTAGGAATTGTGAATACCCAGATGAATAGACTGCATACAGACCCATGGTCTCCGGACCCAAAGTATCTCATCAATACAAGATTTAAGGTTATAAAACCATATGCCAATGAGGTGTAAAACACTAAACTAGCAGTTTAAGATTTATATCACAGGCTACACGGAATACTCTAACTTTAAACCTACCCAAGTATCATATGATATCGTATTCAAATTTTAAAATTTATAACATTTCCACTTTTCATACCAAAAATTGAGGCTTGAGTATGGCCTGACAAAACGCTTTACCACAAAAGATTTCCGTTTTAGCCATTTTATCAAATTGCCCTTTCATTTTCAAGGCTGAGGCTACCGACACATCCCAAGTTATGTGTTTTTTCTTTTATTTATCTCATATTATTAGTAGTTTGAAAAAACTGATTTCCGACAAATATCATCATCTCCTACTTTAACGCAAAAAACTAAAATTAAGGGACATTTTTTAAAACACTTTTCAAATTTTTTTGGAAGCAAAAACAATTAAATTTAAACTATGACTCAAATATCCTATCCCCACACTTAAATTTTGCATTGTCCTCAATGCAAGGATAAGGACGACTTAAAATAAAAATAAAATTAATAATAAAGTTGGACTACAAAAAACTAAAAACTTAAAAAGCCAAAGCAAAATAAAAAGTTAATAAGCTAGATAATGGAAAAGACTTAGCTGGTAATATGCGCATGAAACATGATGCTAGAGTCTTCCTCCATCAATGCCCTCCAACTACGAACGTGCTCAGCAAACGGTAACTCCTTCTCGCACACACAAACGTAAGCGGCCAAACAAAACAAACATATGTAAAATGTATCTTATCAAACTGATAGATATTATGCAGTTAAAGTGTTTCACCAACTCACAAACATATAAAACAAGAATAATCAGGAGCAAACTATAAATATAAAGAATACGGCTCAGCTGCTTCATCCCCACACTTGTCTTTTTCATTAAGTCTTCTTACTTAGGGATCGTCTCTCTAGCTCACTCAATCTTTAATCTAGCAAAACTTAAAAACACAAAAACCAAGAAAAACTACAAAAACTACGTTAGTGACGCGATGAATTAAACAAGACTCGGACTCCTAGAACTTAAAATATGACTCAAAATACCCAACTAAACACAAGGAATCACACCTGAAAGATAAAACAAAGGGGGACAAGGAAAAATAAATAAATAATAGAAAAAAATTGGTCTGTGCACCCGTGGCCGCGATGCGCGACCAGAGATGGGCTCCTAGCCGCGCGGCGCGGCGTCTTCTTTTGCCACATACCCTCTCGTCACGCGGGAGGGTCCAAGTAATCCCGTCGCGCGGTGCGACGGGGGTGTTTAACAGAAAGTTTTGACGAATTTTGCCTCTATTTGCCTTAGAAAAATTACCAGAAAATTACCAAGTCTTTGTTATGCCCATTTTATGTCATTTTTACGTGTAAAACTTACCTGACATCTCATAAATTCTCGTCAAAACCTCTCGTCATGATGGTGATGATTCCTTGAAACGACTCGACGACGTAACAAAACTAAGAAAAACTAACGTTAGTGACTCAAAGAAAATAAAAATAAAATGAAAGAAATTATACAAACTCTACACTTGAGTTTTCACTCAAGAACCCATGTTATGCGAATCACGTGGCGGACCGAGTGGAGCTTCCTCCACCTCGGTAAAACTCCAATGCCCTCAAGGATATCGAATCATGATCCAACCATTCGTCAACCTTACCTTTCTTCTTTATAACTCCACAAACTTTCTCAAACTTGCGTTTTCCACCACCTCTTTCTCTAACACACTTCACCATTACTCGAGAACTAGAAACCTTTCGCTCCTTCTCCACACTAAATCTCATCGAATGGGAATCGTCAAGACGAGGACCCATGCCCGGGATAATTGATTCTATCGAGTAAACTAGGTGACATGGATCAATAAGACCGTCTTGACCACTCGGATGTCTCATGGACTCAGCAAATAGGTGGCACTATCATCACCGGCTTTAAGAATGGACGGCCCAAAATGATATGAACTCTCTCGTCAGCCTCCATATCTAAAACAACTAAATCTGCGGGAAAACCCAAATTATCTACCTTAACGAACAAATTCTCCACGACACCCCTCGGATACTTAACGGAACGATCGGCTAAAGACAACGTCATGCATTTTGGGGTGAGCTCTCCTAGGCCCAACTTTTCATATAAAGAATATGGCATGATTTTTATGCTAGCTCCAAGATCGGCCAATGCTTGACACGTCGTGTCACTTCCGAAAAGGCATGGAATAGTAAAAACACCGGGGTCAGGTAATTTTTCCGGAACTTTATTAAGAACCACCGCAGAATATGATGTTGTGTGCGCGTGCGTCTTAAAATTATAAGAGGTTGGATATTTAGCTTTTGCACAATATCGTGTTTTGAATTTATAAAAGTGATTTCTACAAAGACTAAACACACACAAAATAGGCAAGTGTACCCATCGTATATGTAGAATAGTATTTGTAAGAACCAAATATCGATCCGTGGACACAAAGGTTTCTAATAATAAATCGTTGTTTTTCTTCAATCGGAGGTTTTAATCATTTTGGGGTTGAATTTTAAACTTTTTATAAAATATAAATACTTATATATATAATATATAGGTGACCGAGAAAAGAGATTCTAAACGAGTTGTTCAATTATTCGAAGGTTACCATCTAAGATCAAGAATCCACTCCATTTTAGCATTGATAATTAATATGTAGACATGTGATAAACTTGTCGTAGCAATATATGATAGATAACTCCTTAAGACTTAAGTGATCATCTTCGGCACTAAGGAGATTGTATGCGCATTTTAAAGTCCACCCTTTCCTAATGTTATACCATCTCAATGATGTCGATTTGAGTTGACAAGTAGTTTCGTAAAGTAGAAAGATTAGGATTGACTTCGATTTCTCAAATACCAATTCTAACAACTTCGGGTGGTTGTAGTTCATCACACAACCTCCCCTTGGTTGATTTATGTAGGTTATAATTACACATTCCGTTAACATATGGTTTCTTAAACTAATTTGATATCCTAAGCAAAGCCATTTTCGGATTACCAAGGTTTAGAAAAACACCATAACTTATATTATCATTTCTAAGTACAATATAAGGATCCATGTTTCGATAATGTATCAAAGTATTTCTATCTTTCAAGAACATGAATCGATCATGAACGATTGCCAAAAATATTGACAACCACCAACTTTGATTTAGTGATTTAAGATGGTGAAACATTTCTCATCAAAAGATAATTGTAATATAACCATGTACTTTACTAGACTACATCACATGTCTTGGTTAATTATCAAGTAAAACAAAGATTCTTCATAGATTTTAGATGGTAAAAGGAGTTTAGCTCATAATGAGCATAGTGATAAACATTAAGATGATTGATAATAACAAATACATGATTAAACTTGAAACAATCTAACCAAATGTAGATGAATCGTTTTTCTTAATGATGGTAATGATGGTTGATGATGATGATTAGTGGTGATGACCTCCAAACCTTCAAACTCTTCACTAGATATTCAAAGTGAGTGTTAGTGTGTGTTTTTATAAGTGAAAACCGGAGAGAATTCTTTTCAAGGCACACCAAATGAGTGCAACATGAGCCACTATTTATAGGCATTCTGGATGGTGAGGCACGGCCCCGTGCTTGATGAGCACGCCCCCGTGCATTTTTATGACATGTGCCAGATTTGTTTTGTCTTTTCGGTGACGTGGCCACGGCCCCGTGGTTGGTAGGCACGGCCCCGTGATTTTTAGTGACATGTGCTCAATTCTTCTTTGTCTTTTCTGTGTTCTCGTCCACGGCCCCGTGCATGATGAGCACGACCCCGTGCTTTTGCTTCCAGATGTTGTCTTTTCTTGTACAGAAGCATGGGGGCATGTTTCTTGAGGCATGGGGGCGTGTTTCTTTGTTTTCTTGTGTTTTCTTCTGTTTTTCTTTGTCTTTTTCTTTGTCTTTTTGCTTGTGTGGTGGTGGCCGGACTTCAAGCGGCTTCTTTTCGATGCTTTTCTCCACTCGCGGCACAATAAATGATGATTTACCTTGTATTTTTCCCGGAACCTACATCTCTATCTCCTCATCCACCAACTCATCTTCCCCATCTTTCTCAGTTTCTCTACTAACTCCCTCCGGACCAAAAACCCTACCACTATGAGTAGAGATGGCTTTAAATTGAGCAACCGAATTAGTTTGAGGAATACCCGAAAATTGACCAGGAAGCCTCTCTTCTAAATGACGAGCAATATCACCAACAGTCCTTTGAATATCAAGAATAGCAAATTGTTGATTATTAAAAAATAAGTCATGCTCGGCGAACTTTTTCTGTGTTGCTTGATCTCTCTCCAGGATTTGCTTCATCATATCTTCCAAACGTCTAATTCCACCATTCGAATCCAGCACATTATTTTGAATATTAGTACAATTGGTATTATTATTATTATTATTGAAATACTGACCTTGTACTTGATTATAAGAGTTTTGAAATCCGGGTGGTGCGCCTGATGGACGCCAATTAGAATTGTTCTGATTCGGGTTTTTGTAGGTGTTCCAACTCGAATTGTTGCTACTATTAAAAGCATTTGGAACCCTGTTTTGACCATAAATAAAATCAACCTCTTGATTCATCAACGGGCACGCCAAAGTGCCATGTCCACCCCTACAAACCTCACATTTCTCAACCTTTGCCTTCAGCTCCTTAACCTTTCTAGTTAGTGATTCCAAAGCAGCAGCCACACTAGTATCCAGATTAACCTGGTTTACACCTCGAGAAGATGAGAATGTACTGCTAATGGGAGTGGAATTCCCGCGTTGTGGCCCTTTGGCAAAATCAGATTGAGCAAAGCTTTCAAACAACTCGTTGCATTCGGTGACATTCTTCTTTGCCATTAGATTTCCTCCTGCAGCCGTGTCAAAACGAACTTGGGTTTCGTAGTTCAGCCCATTGTAAAATTTCTCCATGAGAGCCCATGGTGTGAGACCATTCTGTGAGCAACGAGCTAGCATGTTCTAGAAACGCTCCCAAGCATGACAATACTGTTCATCCGGCTCCAGGTAAAACGAGTGAATTTGATCATGAAGAATAGCCGCTTTAGCAGGTGGGAAGTATCTTTTGATAAAAGTTGAGCGCAGTGCTTCCCAAGTAGTGAACGTGCCAGGTGGCTGAGTGTCAAGCCAATGAGCCGCTTTCCCTGCAAATGAAAAAGGAAAAATATGTAAGAAAATGGCATCGTCAGTTACTCCTTGTAAATTAAAAGTTTTCAAAACGCGGTAAAGCCGGTCAATGTGTGTCGGTGCATCCTCGTCATCACGCCCATGAAACTGATTAGTTTTAACGATATTGTTCATGACGAATGACGAAATCTGCCACGAGTTGGGATTGTCGATCTTGGGGATGACGATGCATGATCGGTTTCCGGTTAAGCCATCGAAGGCTTGAGCAGCAACTGTTCTATTGTCGGCCATTTGGTCGTCTGGTTGATTTCTCGGACTTTCTGGTGGTGAACTGTTTGGTGATGATTTTGGTGTAGAACCAGCTTCTAACGGTTGTTTCTTTTCTGACGAGCTAGCTTCGGTTTTGAACGGAGAAAAATCCATATTGTCCAGCGGTGGTCCTTGCGAACGAAGATGTGGCATAAACCTGAAAAACGCAACGGACCAAGTGAGTAGACTAAAAATAAAAACTAAAACAAAAATAAACTAAAATTTTATTAGACTCCTATGACTCAAACGAAAATAAAACAAATAGCACGTATGTATCAAATAAGTCCAATTAACGCTAAGAACACAATCGCCAAGTGTCCCCGGCAACGGCGTCAAAAACTTGTTGTGCTAAAAACAATCAATTAAATATTAACTAAATTAAAGAAGTAATAAAAACTAGACTTAAGACTCAACTACACAAAACACCGGCAAGTGAACTAATCAATTGTACAAAAGCTAAGTAAGTCCGGAATATCGAACCCACAGGACTCTATAAATTACGTAAATTAACTAATTAGACTCGACTTATGACACGACTATTTATTATTAATGTTTTAGGGGGTTTTTAAACTAATATTGAATTAAGAAAGTAAATGAACAAGTAAACTAGAAACAAGCAATAAATCATAAGATCGAAACCAATAAGAAAAGGAATCTACCTAGGTAAGAATCTCATGCATCAACAGTCATCAAGCAATGCACAACCAACATGATATGGAAACTGATGTCGAAATATATTCATCTAACAAACCCTAGAGGACCCTCGATCGCATCAATTAAAATCCTAAAGAATAAATATTAGATTATTAAGCAATCAGTTGGATTGATTTCCTCACAGTCATCAAATAGGGTTAATTAATATTATCTAAAGTAAGAAATCTCACGAAACACTAAACCCTAGATAACTTGATAAATTAAAACACAACATCATGAACAAGGATCAACAAAATAACCAAGCAAGAATACTGTCACTAATCTAACCTAGAATGCGATTGACCAAGACACATGAACAACTCCTCACCTCACAGCTATTGGAATTTAGCAGAACATTCAAAATCCTAATCAAAGATCAACAAACTTCTATGATCTAATAGGCCTATTTAATCACAATAATCAAAACACCAAGTAATGATTAAACATAAACCCTAAATCTAAAGAACACAATCAATAGAAAACAAGATCCATGTGAAGCAATAGTTAATAATCAACCAAGATAATAAACAGTCATATTCATTATGAAAGCAAAAACAAGTCTTTACTATTAATATAATGAAACCATAATCAAAACAATCGTCCAAAGCAAGAATCAAGTCAACACATGTTCATCAAACCTAGGTAGACATGAAGTCTAGCTTAAAATTATTAAAAACAATCCCAAACAAATATTAAAAACAAAGAAGAAAAGACATGATAGAAAAAGTGAACAAGGAATGAAAGTTAGAGCGATAAAATCCTTGTTAAATTGATCCTTGAACACCTCCTTGAAAGACTTCTTGATCCTATTTTATTCCTAGTTTCAAAACACCTTCAATCTCTTGGTTTTTCTCTCAAAAACGGCTGCAATAACTGTAACACCGCGTTTTTTACCCTCTTTAATTTAAGCCAAAATATACTAACTTAGAAAGTATAGGGAACAAAAGTGTAAATTCTGAAAATATTGTCCCATCGCGGTACGCGACGGGGTAACACTCAACCCATCGCGTACCACGACGGGCTTGGTGAGTCACCAGACACGTGTCCAACACCGTGTCAACACGTGGCGCAATGTGACAGGCCACGTGTCACCACCGCATAAGGCGGCATAAAATTTCGGCTCGCGGTACGCGACAAGTCCCAAAGAACCGGTCGCGTACCGTGACGGGGTCCAATTTTGGCTATCAAATGGGGGTGACGGGCATGAGCTCAATTCATCCCAAAATACGACTCTCTTTACACACACATAGCATTGGAAAGCGTGCCCCATTGCCGTAACAAGCCGACGTACTGTTTTCTCGTAATTCGTGCAAGAAACGAAGTTATAATCAAGTAGCAATCACTTAAGCGAGTAGATCAAGATCCTGCCTTTTTCTTATTATCAATATAAGCATCTAAATTAAGGTAGGAGTTACGTTTAAGTTATTTGAATTATAGCTTAGACTATCAATCAAGGCTATGACCTTTAACCTTGATCGTATTTTACAAATCATTCACAATCATGGTTTCATAAACGTTACTTCATGATGAAGTAAGGTTTAACAAAAGAGATATTTTGACGGGCATGTAGTACCTGGAAAGGGGATGTCATTAGTAGTAAGTTTCTTGCCTAAGGAAAAGTAATTCGCATAAATCCCAATCAACCGAGGGATCCGTTTACTTACCTGGAGAAACTTACCAACGTGATAGAACCTATTAGGCCAAAGCATGTTACATCAAACGTCACATAAAACAAGTACTTTCATTCACAATCAAAGATAAACGATTACAAGGTTAAGCTTACAATAATAGCTTAACATCATTCAAAACATTCATACGAACCTATTTATGTATAGGTTAAATATCATTCACAATCAATCGATCAATCAAGGTTTTCAACCCCGACGATACAGGTGAATACGTTCAAACCTTTACAATCAGTTAAAACATATTTATACTCAATGAGACGAACGGGTGTTTGTCTTAACGAGTCAATCAAATGTCTACATGAGATCGAGTAATCTCTAAAACGTTATAATACAAAGTAGAAAATAAAATCAACTCAGACCGAATACGCATGTGTATGGATCCAAACATAACTGTTAAGCCCAGTCAATCAGTCAATGGCCAGGTAAGTCGTAAGGGCTAAACGGTCATGACCAGTTCTCTGTTCAGGGACGTGTGGCTCGGAGAATACCGTTGTGTGTGTAGGGCAGTGGTACATATACCGGAAGTAGTAATGCTTCCGCTGAGTTTATCGAGAAAACTATGTTTGTATTGTAATGTCATTTAAAATGTTTTATCAAGTCATACGTGTTCACCAGCATATAGCTGACGTATTTTTTTTCTACCCATTGCAGGTAATTAAGCATAAGTAGCATTAACAAGGATTGGAGTCTTAATGAAGATAGAAGCGCGTACAAGATGGCTCCGTTTTTATAACTAATAATCCTTGTAATATGAACATACATTTTGTAAACTAATACTCGGGTGTTAAATTCCCGAGTAAATTTTCAATGTAAATTAATATTCTATTCAAACCTAAAGTCTTCCGCTAAAATCAATTCACTACTCCGATATATTTACAAAACAGGTACCAACTTGTGGTCACACGCCTAGGCCCTAGGTCGGGGTGTGACAGGTTGGTATCAGAGCCATCGGTTTCAGCGAATTAGGTATTAAACATTAGTACCTAGGCTTTAACCATTATTATCATCATCATTATTATTATTCGTAGGAATAAGATAGGATTGGTAAACCTCCTATCCCTAATCTAACTATAGTGCAGATGTTTTATATTAACTACTTTGGTCGTAGACACCGAGTAGCCATTCGATCAGTACCGACAATCAATCGCGAACCATCCGATATGGAAAGTAGCAATAGTTACTACACTAACTTTTTCAATCGTGATCAACCAATCAATCCGGTGTTACCATATAGGAGCCAACCCGTGTATCTCCCAGGCAGTCAACAATGTCCAATCGAAATCTCTGACAATACCGAGGACAACGTTCCCCAGTACTACCCCTCCGACATTCCAACATACCGTCCTTCCGAGGAACAGGAGGTACAGAGTAAAATCAAGCAGGTGACTGAATCAGAGTCATCAAGCTGTATGAATTGTCACTCGGATCAAAGGATATGGCAATTCGGATCACCACCATTGGGTTATCAATACCAGATCCCACCGACCATTGCTGAACCAAGTCGTAAGCCAAAGATGAGAGTCATCTTACCATACAAAAAGAGATTAGTTCAATAACCAATCAAGAATCCTTATGATTCCGAGGAAGATCCCGAGGAAGAGGAGGATTCCAAGGAAGAAGATGAGGAGAATCAATTTCCTTATTTTCCATCTTATAAGGGATCAATACCATCGATCTCCCAGCAAGAAAAAGAAATTCGAGAGGAGGCAAATCTCATCGAGGAGTTTTGCACCAATAATATTCCCGATGAAGAAATGCATGCATACGTTGCTAAACCGCATCTCTATCCACAAGAGAATGCTTATCTCTTTCCAGCCGCATCCGCACCAACAGGATATCCGAACTCGCCAAATTCGGTGATGGACGAGCTGAGAAACGAGAAAGTGGAAAAAAAGAGAATAGGGAGAAAGATTGCCAAGAAATGTGACAAAATGAAAAATCTTGTTACAAAATGGATTAAGGATTAGAAATCGTAGCTATGTATTATTGTAGTTGTTATGATATTTTTCTTGTAAGATAAATAATGTAATATAGAGTGTGTCTTTTCTGAAATTTTGTTTTATTCATATAACAGCATGTCTAAAGCAAATAGTAATCAAAAAACTCAAGTAAACAATAAAGGAAAGACAATCGAAGAAATCATGCAAGAAAAATTAACTGCGGAAAATATACAAGCCATACTACAAAATTATGTGCTTGGTATCCGCGATCTAATAAAAGAGGCTGTGAATCCAATCTATGAAATATTGAAACATGATCAAAGTCGTACTACCTCACATTCTAATAAGAGAACAAGTCGAAGTAAAAGCGAATCTGCTACTTCGAAAAGAGAATCAAAGAAAGAATCTAAAAAGGAATCGGAAAAGAAGGAAAGTAAGAAAGAGAAAGAACCGAAAAAGAAAGAAGCGAGTGATGAAAGCTCGACTGCTGAAAACGATCTCCGTGAAAAGACAAAGAAACTTAAAATACATGAGGGTTGTGATTTCAAGGTGTTTAAAGTCTATAACCCCAAATAATTTCACGGGGATAAAGGAGTGATACATACCCTCCGATGGTTGGAGAAAATGGAATCGATTGTACTAATAAGCAAGTGTACAGAAAGCGAGAAGGTGCAATATACCTCCTAGATGTTCAAGGGGGAGGCATTAGAGTGGTGGAATACCCTGATTGGAATCAAGGGTAGAGAGAATTTATACAATCTAGACTGGGCAACATTAAAAGCTATGGTAATGAAGAAGTTCTGTCCAATTAACGAAATTGATCAGATTCAAACCAAGCTGTGGAACCACAAGGTTGTGGGAACCAATCTCAAGGAATATAACACCAAGTTCCTTGAGTATTGTAGAATTGTGCCTCACTTGGTCACTCCTGAAATCAACAAGGTGACATGATACATTTACGGACTACCAATCGAGATCCGTGACTTAGTTCGATCACATATGCCGACCACGACGGACTCTGCCATGGAGTTGGCCGGATATTTGATGGACGGGATGTTGAGGAACCGAGATGAGAAGAAAAAGGATGATGGAAAAACGAGTGTGGGTGGAAAGGTGAAAAGGACGAAAAGGAAAAGAGAAGGGGGATTTGTGTATAGTCGTCCCGTTTGCAAAACTTGCGGTAGGAGACATTTTGGTAGATGTCTTCGATCAACTAATACTGTGACATGCAGTTTCTGTAAGAAATTAGGTCATACAGAGACAGATTGTAAAAGGAAAACAGTGGAATGTTTCGTGTGTGGTGAGAAGGGACATTATAGCAATGAGTGTTCGAAAAAGAAATCAATGACAATGACGGTTGGTGCAAGTGGCAGCGGTGTGAAGACCGATGCCAAGAAAGGAAACGCTCGTGTCTTTATGCTAGACACCCATAAGGCAGCTGATATACCGGATGTGATCACCGGTACGTTTCCAATAAATAATGTTTATGCTAGAGTTTTATTTGACTCGGGTGTAAACCAAAGCTTTATAGATTATAAATTTTGTAGTCTATTAAATGAGCCCTTAGTTAAATTAGATAAACATTACGAAGTCGAGACTGCTGATGGCAATGTAAGTAGAATAACCGAGGCTTTAGATAATGCCACAATTTCTTTAGCCAATCACGTCATACCTGTACGATTGTTACCCATGACATTGGTAGGTTTTGATGTAGTTTTAGGTATGGATTGGTTATCGTTTAATCAAGCCCGTATCCTATGTAACGACAAAGCCATCGACATTCGAACACCCAATAACAAAACCATTCGTATAATCGGAGATAAAGAAGGAGGAAAGGTAGGAATCATTTCCAAGATTAAAGCAAGTCATTGCATAGGTAAGGGATGCCTCGCATTCATAGCCTATGTAACCAAAGAACCCAAACCAAAGAAGATGGAGGAAGTGTCAATCGTGTCCGAATTTCAAGATATATTTCCTGACGAGCTACCAGGAGCCCGGCCTGATCGAGAAGTAGAATTTAAGATCAACCTCGTGCCAGGAACATCACCAATTGCTAAATCACCTTATCGTCTAGCACCTACAGAAATGAAAGAACTAAAGAAGCAATTAGATGAGCTTTTGGAAAAAGGGTTTATACAACCAAGTTCGTCACCGTGGGGAGCCCCAATTTTGTTCATAAAGAAGAAGGACGGATCAATGAAGATGTGTATAGATTACCAAGAACTGAACAAGGTCACAATCAAGAACAAGTATCCATTACCAAGAATTGATGACTTGTTCGATCAGCTTCAAGGAGCAAGTTGTTTTTCCAAGATTGACCTGAGCTCGGGTTACCATCAATTGAAGGTACAAGAGGAAGATATCCCTAAAACAGCATTTAGAACCCAATACGGACATTATGAGTTCACTGTTATGTCTTTTGGACTCACTAATGCTCTGGCAGCATTCATGGACATGATGAATCGGATTTGCAAACCATATTTAGACAAGTTTGTTATTGTTTTCATTGATGACATCCTTGTTTATTCAAAATCCAAAGACGATCATCAAGTTCACCTTAAAATCATACTTGAAACCCTAAGGAACGAGAAATTATACGCCAAATTCTCGAAATGTGAATTTTGGTTGTCCGAAGTACAATTTCTTGGTCATGTTATAAATGAGAAGGGTATTCAAGTAGACCCAGCAAAGATTGAGGCTATAACCAAATGGAAGAAACCCAAGACACCGACACAAGTCTGAATTTTTCTAGGCTTAGCCGGATACTATAGAAGATTCATTTAAGACTTCTCCCGAATAGCGGTCCCATTAACTTCACTCACAAGGAAAGCAATTAAGTTTGAATGGGGACCGAAGCAAGAGGAAGCATTCGAAAAACTAAAAAAAAAGTTAACTAATGCACCGATTCTGGCTTTGCCAAAAGGGCTAAAAAACTTTATCATTTACTGTGATGCTTCGCACACGGGAATGGGAAGTGTTTTGATGCAAGGAAGAAAGTGATAGCCTATGCTTCGAGGCAGTTAAAAGTTCATGAAAATAATTACACCACACATGATCTTGATTAGGTGCTATAATCTTCGCGTTGAAGTTATGGCGACATTACTTGTATGGTGTAAGATTCATGGTATACACTGATCACAAAAGTTTGAAGCATATATTTGATCAGAAGGAATTGAATATGAGACAAAGGCGTTGGATGGAAACACTTAATGATTACGACTGTGAGATCGTATATCATAAAGGAACAGCCAACGCGGAAGCTGACGCCTTAAGTAGAAAAGAACATGAGAAACCAAAGAGAGTTCGAGCTCTTAAATTGGAACTTAAAATCTATCTAGCTAGCCAAATCAAAGAAGCTCAGAAGTTGTCACTAGAAGAAGGAAATATTAAATCTGAAAAAGAGAATGGTAAAATCGATCAACTAGTTAAAGGAAGTGATGAAATACTTAGACTCGGTACAAGGATTTGGGTACCAATGATCGGAAGTCTAAGTGATAAAATTTTAGAAGAAGCACACAAGTCAAAGTATATGATGCATCCAGGAAGTGACAAGATGTATCATAATCTAAAAGATGATTATTGGTGGATCGGGATGAAGAAAGACATTGTTTTGTATGTAGCTAAGTGCCTTACGTGTTCAAAAGTGAAAGATGAACATCAAAAGCCGTTAGGATTACTACAAAAACCGGAAATCCCGATATGGAAATAGGATATGATAACTATGGATTTCATCATGAAGTTACCTAAAACTTCTCGTCAAAATGATGCAATCTGGGTTATTGTTGATAGACTTACCAAGTCTGCCCATTTCATTCCAATACAAGAAACGTTTAGTATGGATAAGTTAGCACATTTATATGTTGAGAACATAGTATCCTTACATGGTGTGCCGTTATCCATCATTTCTGATAGAGATAGTCGTTTCACTTCAAATTTTTGGTCAAGTTTTCAAAAGGCTTTGGGGACTCGATTAAACTTAAGTACTGCATATCATCCCCAAACTGATGGCCAAAGTGAGCGAACAATTCAAACTTTGGAAGATATGCTTCGTGCCTGTGTTATCGACTTAGGAGGAAGTTGGGACACTCATCTTGCACTGATGGAATTCTCGTACAATAACAGTTATCATACGAGTATCCAAGCAGCACCATTCGAAGCATAATATGGACGTAAGTGTAGAACACCTGTATGTTGGTCAGAAACAGGTAATAGTCAGTTGTCAGGACCTGAAATTTTTCAAAGGACTACTGACCAAGTTATACAAATCCGTGAACGATTGAAAAAGGCAACAGATCGACAAAAGAGCTATGCGGACGTTCGTCGCAAGCCATTAGAATTTAAAGAAGGCGATAGAGTCATATTGAAAGTGTCGCCTTGGAAAGGCGTAGTCCGCTTTGGGAAGAAAGGAAAATTGAGTCCACGATTCGTAGGACCATTCAAGATACTTGAAAGAATTAGACCAGTTGCTTATAGTTTAGAGTTACCCAATGAAATGAAAGGAATGCATGACGTGTTTCGCGTATCCAATCTACGCAAGTGTTTAGCCGATGAAACCCTTGCAATGCCATTGAAAGATGTCAAAATCAATGAGAAGCTTAAGTTTGTTGAAAAGCCGATTCAAATAGAAGATAGCATGATCAAGTTTCTCAAACACAAACGACTCAAGCTCGTGAAAGTCAAATGGGATTCAAGACGAGGACCCGAGTATAAGTGGGAACTCGAGTCAGAAATGAAGAAAAAGTATCCCAATCTATTCCAATAAATCTCAAGGACGAGATTATTCAAAAGGTGGGGAGGATGTAACACCGCGTCTTTTACCCTCTTTAATTTAAGCCAAAATATACTAATTTAGAAAGTATAGGGACCAAAAGTGTAAATTCTAAAAATATTGTCCCATCGCGGTACGCGACGGGGTAACACTCAACCCATCGCGTAGCGCGATAGGCTTGGTGAATCACCAGACACGTGTCCAACACCGTGTCAACACGTGGCGCAATGTGACAGGCCACGTGTCACCACCGCATAAGGCGACGTAAAATTTCGGCGCCGCGGTAAGTGACAAGTCCCAAAGAACAGGCCGCGTACCGCGACGGGGTCCAATTTTGGCTATCAAAGGGGGGTAACGGGCATGAGCTCAATTCATCCCAAAATACACCTCTCTTTACACACACATAGCATTGGAAAACGTGCCCCATTGCCGTAACAAGCCGACGTACTGTTTTCTCGTAATTCGTGCAAAAAACGAAGTTATAATCAAGTAGCAATCACTTAAGCGAGTAGATCAAGATCCTGCCTTTTTCTTATTATCAATCTAAGCATCCGAATTAAGGTAGGAGTTACGTTTAAGTTATTTGAATTATAGCTTAGACTAATAATCAAGGCTATGACCTTTAACCTTAATCGTATTTTACAAATCATTCACAATCATGTTTTCGTAAACGTTACTTCATGATGAAGTAATGTTAAACAAAACAGATATTTTGACGGGCATGTAGTAACTGGAAAGGAGATGTCATTAGTAGTAAGTTTCTTGCCTAAGGAAAAGTAATTCGCATAAATCCCAATCAACCGAGGGACCCGTTTACTTACCTGGAGAAACTTACCAACGTGATAGAACCTATTATGCCAAAGCATGCTATATCAAACGTCACATGAAACAAGTATTTTCATTCACAATCAAAGATAAACGATTTCAAGGTTAAGCTTACAATCATAGCTTAACATCATTCAAAACATTCATACGAACCTATTTATGTATAGGTTAAATATCATTCACAATCAATCGATCAATCAAGGTTTTCAACCCCGACGATACAGGTGAATACGTTCAAACCTTTACAATCAGTTAAAACATATTTATACTCAATGAGACGAACGGGTGTTTGTCTTAACGAGTCAATCAAATGTCTACATGAGATCGAGTAATCTCTAAAACGTTATAATACAAAGTAGAAAATAAAATCAACTCAGACTGAATACGCATGTGTATGGATCCAAACATAACTGTTAAGCCCAATCAATCAGTCAATGGCCAGGTAAGTCGTAAGGGCTAAATGGTCATGACCAGTTCTCTGTTCAGGGCCGTGTTGCTCGGAGAATACCGTTGTGTGTGTAGGGCAGTGGTACATATACCGGAAGTAGTAATGCTTCCGCTGAGTTTGTCGAGAAAACTATGTTTGTATTGTAATGTCATTCAAAATGTTTTATCAAGTCATACGTGTTCACCAGCATATACCTGACATATTTTTTTTCAACCCATTGCAGGTAATTAAGCATAAGTAGCATTAACAAGGATTGGAGTCTTAATGAAGATAGAAGCGTGTACAAGATGGCTCTGTTTTTTATAACTAATAATCCTTGTAATATGAACATATATTTTGTAAACTAATACTCGGGTGTTAAATTCCCGAGTAAATTTTCTATGTAAATTAATATTCTATTCAAACCTAAAGTCTTCCGCTAAACTCAATTCACTACTCCGATATAATTACAAAACAGGTACCAACTTATGGTCACACGCCTAGGCCCTAGGTCGGGGTGTGACAATAACTGTTAATCTCGGCTAGGTTTATAACATTATGTTTATATAGTGCGAGCTAGGCTTGTTTTGCGAAAATTGGTGGACCAGGAGGAGTAAGCACCGCACGACCAGGCTTGGCTTCCCTGGCCGCGCGGCGCGGTGTGTACTAGGGAGGGGGCTACGAGCTTTTCTTCTATATCTCATGAAAGAACTTGATAAATCTCGTGTACTTCTTTCCTTGAACTCCAAGCAACCATGAGAAACTTCTAGGCCTTCTTTTCCTTAAACTCCAAGCCACCATCTACATGAAAACAAATCAAACACTAAGTGAACTAATCCTGTAACCATCGATGAGCAAAAACGAACTTAAACGTTACATGAAATGATAGAAAGAATTAGAGTTTAACATGCAAGACACCAAAAGATTTAAAACACGATAAATATCAAATAAATTTGACTCAAAACCTAAATTAATAAAAAATGAACAAAACACGAACTAAACCGAACTCAAAGCTTTAAATAAACATAACTTTACACGGGATTCGAGATGTATAAATAGATGTATATCATTTAGCCATCAGTATTTAAGCACAACATATTCACATACAAGTTGGACTTTTATTTATTATAAAATATCATAATTCACACGTGTCAAAGTACACGGTTTATTTAAAATACAAGTCCAACATTCAGGTATTACACCTGTTTTCCCACATCATCTCCACGAAGCATCCGTTTTTCATTTACCTGAAAAACACATGTTTAAAATACACGTCGACACAATGGTTGGTGAGTTCTCAATGTTAAAAACTTATATTTTGAAACAAAGCTTTTCTTGGTTTCATAAATACCACTCTGCCCATACGGCCCAAAGTCAACGTTCGTTGTAATAGCAAAATAGTATTTAACGACTTACAGTCGTAATAATATTTAAAAGTAAAAAGTCGTTTGTTAAAATATTCATTCTTCCTCATCGGCATGAAGCCAAAAGTCACATCAATACCAGTCTTTGTCTCATGAAATCCATTAGACCCCTTTTGCTTAACGAAAGTGTCGTTTTAACACCACTTTTCTTTATCAAAACAAAGCCACTAATTATGCAAAGTCCCACTTTATTTATCTCAAAACTTCTTTGTCCAAACTGGACCAAAGTTAACACAATACCATTTGTATAAGATCAAGGTCTACTTTCTTTTCACACCCGAAAGTTAATTTAAAATTATCCTCGGTCCCTGTTTACTATGACGGAAGAATTGACCCCCCTTTCGTTATAATAACGAAAGTGCCAAAAATTCCTCATTTTATTTTATAACAAATATTTTAGTTATAAACTAGCTAAGAGTATAACAAATGTATGACTCCCTTAAACCTATACTCAAAGCGTACAATAATTCAAAATATTTATCATTTACCCCACCGGCGCGACCGGTGATGATAGGTTGTCACCCCGATAGATCTACCAAAATTTCTATGACTGTAAACAGTTAATGATTATTAGGATGTGGTAATTTTCTCATTATTTGCCCTCGACAGCCCGACCACGTTAGCCAACGTCGGTCAAGTTTAAAGTCATTCCAATACCACAATTATTAAAAATAAAACGCTTTTTAGACCCAAACGTGTTTTCCCCCAAAAATAAAACGCTTAAAATGGTGGGGATTCCGGAGAAACTCACCTTTGTTTCGGCACAATTAACACATGCGAGATGACACACAATCAGTTGATGCAAGGTCTTAATTACAATCATCCAATGATAACTGAATTCCTATGTTTAATACAAAATATATTAACACATAAACACATATACAAATAGGAACGTATCCTAACTTAACTCGTTTATCCTCACGTTTTTCATTTATAATATTTAAAATTATTAAATTATGAGCTTTTATTATTTTAGAAAATTGTAACCGAATCGAATGTTTCAAAATGTTATATAATTATAAACAACTTAGTTCAAACAATCGTTGTAGAACTAAATTCTAGAAACTAAACATGGACGTTCTTTAATAAAAAGTATATATATATATTTATTTTAAAATAAAATAATCTTTTTATTAACCGATTACCTGAATAAAATATTTTTGTCCAAATATCGTGTGTATATATATATATATCTTGATATCATAAATTTACGCAAAATCGTCCAAGTCTCGAATGTACCGTTTTAACACTCGATATTAACTAACGGTTTTCTATTAATTATTAATGAGGTTTACATTGTCCGAATTATATCTGATAATATTTTCGATAACAATATTTATATTAATCTCTCGTTAGCTATCTTTTCCAACACTTAAAGATATAAACGATATACCTCCTCGCGTACGGTTCGAGTCTAGAAATCTGCTCAAAACCCGCATGCAATGCGATCCGGATATGTCATCGCGTTCGTTTTTACGTCACCAACGTTTCTCCGGTCTCGTATCGTCCGTACGACACCTCAAAACCTACATGCAACTCGTTTTAAGAAACTATTTTCGTTCTATAATCTAACCAGTAACTTACCAAGCTTACAACTCACCATCTAAACATCTGATCATCGATCCCTTCAGTGAGATCAAAGATCTAAAAGTTAGGAAAGTTCACTGAATATTTCAGCTCGATCCGATGGTAAGATCTCCAGAAGTCTACATTTCTTTAGAGCTGTGTTTTCAAAATCCGCCCAGCGAGCTGAACACTAAATAGGGTTTAGAAACATAGCTTAAGCAACTCCGATCCTCATCTCCACCGTTCAAAATGATTAACTATGGGTTATGAACCCTCTGTAAATATATCAAGATGATCGGACCGTTAGATCTTTATTTATAGACTGATCTTTGCGGACATGCAAGACTAATGCAATCTGTCCAGATTTTAGAACGAGTTTTTAACGAACCTAAGCTCAGATTTAGGACAAAAAGAGCTTACCATCGCGTTTGGGACATCAAAAAATGGTTCTGGGTAGAAGACGCGCTTCGTCCGCCAACGAACCACCGTGCCGGACCACCACCGGCCACCGCGAACCACCACCGGACCATTGTCGGCCGCCGGCCACCTTGCCGGAATCCTCTAGCCTCTTTCTACTCTCTCTCTCTCTCTCTCTCTCTCTAATAATGCAGAATTTTGTGTTAATAATGAGTTAATGGTGGGGTAACCCTCCTTATATAGGTGCCGGTTTAAAACGAGTTTTTCGATCGCGTTTCGGTCTCTCGCTCCAACGAACCCGCTACTTCGAGTGACGTTGTATTTTCCAAATACATTTAGTCAAAATACTTATTCTTATTCCATTCTCGACTTAAAATTGTCTCGTTAACTTATTATTTCCGTTAATAAGTTATTGACGATTGTTACCCAATGTCGGTTCCGTGTTATTCCGAACTTAATAATACTAGTGTTGTTGTTTTTCAAAAAAACAACTCATCCAAACTTATGGTGTCTATTGGATTACTTTATCTAAATAATAAACCTCAAATACGGAGATAATATCAACTTTTACAAGCTCATCGGTACATATGCTTTAACGACCGTGTTTGAAAATACTAATTTGCATTTTCCCGCTTCGTTATAACTCAGAATTGAGCCACGTTTTCACCTGCGTTCTCGGTTTTCAATCCTCTAAAATATTCAAATGGATTCTCCCCTGAAAATTTCTCGAATGCCAGGTTGAATTTTCACACGTTTAACTGAATACGTTCGTTTCTCCGTCATTTATCACCGGAATTTCTTTATTCCGTCTCACTTCTCACATATTTTAAAATGTATATATTCCCTTTATTCTTAGCTTAAAACACTATATTTAACTTAGGAGTCTTAACCTTCACTTAATCCGGCCTAAACATGTCTTAATCTCGTTTATGGAATATAATAATTCTTTTTATTTTACCGGGTATCACAGGTAAGTGGGTGTCGAACACAAGGAGTTTGACTCACTCAAAAATAAACCAAATACAACTAATTAGATAGCGGTAAGCGGGTGTCGAACACAAGGAGTTTGTGGAAAATGTGTCACTAAGTAGCTTTGAAATATATATATATTAACCTAAGTGCAGAAAATAAATTCAAAGATTTGGTTGTTTGGTTTGACTAACAAAAAGAACTGAAAACAATTTAACGAGTTTTAAATCAATACGATAAAATATGTCTTCCCTCGGTTTCAGGTTTCTACGAATGCCAAAATAAATGTTTAACTGAGATGAACGATAAAGATATAGTTCGTGCTTATGCAGAGATTGTGATAATTGAAGACTAAGTACTTGGATTGTAAATGCAAGGTAATCACTCAAATATCAATTATCTAACCCTGAATCCCTCTCGATTAATCTCGATTGCTTACAGAACCAAGAACTGACGGTTTAGAACACGAACTCAATAAACTAACAATCTAACAATCAATTCATAACACCATAATAATGAAATCAATAAGATCAAACTATTATCTCAGAAATTGCATAAACATTCAATCAACATTCATAAAGAAACCTTACAATCTGAGGGAAAACACAAAGAGAATTAGCCAAGCATCATTAGATTCATCATCCTTTCGAATAAAGTAATCATACGAATCATAAAAACCAACTAATGATTACAAATACCAAAATATTGTTCTTTCACTCCCAAATTCGTCCCTAGGGTATTCTTGATTGAAAGATAGATGAAAAGACACCCAAAAACAAAATAAAAACAAGGGAATTCGGCAGTTACAATTTCCGAACCGTGGCCCACGGTGCCCACCGTTGCCCATGGTCCAGTTATGGTGACCAGGGAAGCCACGGTACGGTGGATTCTGTTGTTTTTGAGCTGGGTTGACCGTGGGCCACGGTGGAACACTTTCTCAATTTCTTGTTTTCTTCATATATTTCTCGTTTCAACTCCGTTTTCTTCGTCGTTTTCGCCCATGTTCTAATGATTTCATCCTCTATCTCCTCATACCTGGAATTATACGAGTAACCATAGTCAACTAATTCCATGAAATTAATTGGTTAAGCATATGCATTTATATCTTTTAGCTCGCTTAACGACTTTCCTACGGTTCACTCGTCACATTCCCATACTTAACCGTTGCTTGCCCCCAAGCAACACCTCAACAACAAATTTTCGTTTTTAACTTATAACCACCAAACATACCAACAATTCTGGTTCAGTCAAGGTCCCTAGTAATACCATTTTCCCTCTTTACTATAGGTTTGCACTAGTATACTTGATATTATATTTAAACCATAGAATTCTAACCAAACCTTACATAATTTCGGTTTTTACCCATACATAACACACCTTCACACATTAACCCTCTTCTTGATGATCATTCGCACATTTTCAACTATAACCAATTCTCCCAGCATACGCTTGTACAATCATCAAATCTCCACCTATATAAATGTTTTAACACATATGCAAATCAAGAGGGCTTAAAACGGGTTATAACGGGGCTAGATGTAAGGGTATGGAAAGGGAATATTGAAAGTAGCTCAAACGATTCAATCCGGGCTGTTACAAACAAACTAAGTAAACAATGAAATAAACAACTATATACACTACTAACTTCTCTTTTTCTCTTTTTTTTTCTTTTTCTTTTTTTTTCACTCAATACATAATACTTGAACATTGAAACTCTAACATTTTTTTTTCATTTTTTTAGACCAAGCATAATAAACATAATGCTTAATACTTCCTATAGATGAGTACTAAAACAATTACAAATACAAAGAAACCTATTAAGCTGGATCGTCTAGCAATTTTACATCAGGGTTGATTGAATAAAAGAATAAGTCCAACAATGTTTTCTAAGGGAACCAACCCCCGCCCATCTCATTATGAGGCCCAACCCCCAAAACTCACACTCGCACTCATCCAGACGAGGCTTTAACCTAATTGCGTCTATCACTTTTGCACTCATGCCAAGCTAAGGTCTCGAAATGCACTGATTGCACAAGTTCTATCGAAGAATATCGACTTTCTCACCAATCTTTACTTTCTCAATGCACAAGTGTAAATGGACATGTTATGCAGGTTATTGTACCGAAAACATGCTAACCTTGACTAGAATACTACATAACCTCCTTTTTTAAAACAACTAGGCAAACATGTCCTTTAGGGAATTGTGACCATGAAAAGGGACCAAAACATCACCCCGCCATCTTACCACTTTCCAGTTTTCTTTTAAATTTAAAAATTAAAAATCTCTTTTTTTGTTTTTTTTTAGAAAAATTTTGAAAAAGAAAATTCCCCCGTCCCCACACTTGGGATAAATTGTCCCCAATGCATGGTCTTGAGAAAATAAAAACAAAGACACTAGTAAGTAAAACTCCACTTCCTTTCATGAAAAACCCAGGTTGTTCCCAACACAGTGTCGAAGAGAATCCATAAGAATTTCCTCACACATGGTTTTTGCTAAGATGGTAGCTTAAAATACCACTAATAACAAACAAACTAGAAATTATAATTCAAGATAAAAAATAAAATTTACAAAATGTACAATTACCACCTTTTTGAAACTTTTCTGACGTTCAAAGTGGGTGACTGGCCCATTCATGTGCAGCCTTCTCGTTATAAGCACGCTCTTTTTCAAGCAATTGTTGCCGGTCTTCCGGCAAACCAGGGTCATCCTCATCCTCCACCATGGATCATTTAGGTTAGGTGGATATCTCACTTTCGTCTTCCTTGATCGGTTACCTTTTTCTGCCACCTTCTCACTCTGTTGATGCTCAACTTCTTTCTTCTCAACTGACCTGTCAATCACAAAACACTCCACTTTCGTGTGATCCTTGCTCAAGGATACACACTTGTTAACAAAATCCGTCTTCGGGCTTTCCTTGTCAAAAAAAGGGTCAGTGCTATTTTCAAATAATAATAACCGTTTATCTCGATTCCCACACTTTATTTCAAGTGTCCCCTTAGCACAATCAATCATTGCAAGTGAAGTGGCAAGGAAGGGTCTACCCAATATGACTGTGGGTTGCGTGTTAGTTATATTTTTAGCATAATCAGTTAGTAAAAAGTCAATTGGGTAACAGAAATCCTCCACATGTACCATCACATTATATATCATGCCTCGGGAAAGTGCATGGGTTTGATTCGCTAAAACCACGGTGGTGTTTACTTTTTGTAGCAGACCAAACTCAGACTGATCATATAAACTACCGGGCATGATACAAACACAAGCTCCATGATCTTGCAATGCCCGATCAATTTTAAATTCACCAATTTGGATTGATAAAAGGGGCACTCCTGGGTCTTGAAGTTTACTCGGGAGAGTATTATTATCAACACTCGCATCCCTTATTTTGGTTAATTTGCCATTTAAACATTTATCACAAGAAAATTTTTCACAAAAAGATGTTTCATTCGGTTTTAGTTTATAGTTAATTTGAAAAATTGTTTCATAATTAACCATATTTTCAATCTCATCACTAATATCTTCCACCACCCCCTCAACAAACTGTAGTGATGGATCACTTTGAACACTAGAAATTTCAAAATTAGGTAAAAGACTTACCGCATTGATATGCACGTTGTTCCCCGTTTTTAAGCTCGAGCTGTTTTTCTTCAAATTCGCCACATCGGTTGCAAGTTGACCCATTTGAGTGGTCAACGATTGGATGGCTTTGTCACAAACTTCATCCTTTTGCATTCGAGCTTCATCAAGTTGATTTCTTCATTGCATGTCTTGTTGCATCATCTTCAACATGTCCATGACTTCATTTCCACTTGATAAACTTTGACCCGCGGACCCACTTTGACCACCACCCCCTTGACCTTGGAACCCTTGATTATTCCCTCCATGAAAATTACCTTGGTTATTATATTGTTGGTAAGGAACATAATTTCCTTGATTTCCTTAAAAGTTCGGGTTGGATTGAGTAGTCGGATCCATAACGAAAATTCGGATGATTTCTCAACCCGGGGTGGTAAGTATTGGAGTTCATGTTGTAATTCCTACCACCTCCCCCTTGAAGTGCATTCACCTCTTCTACTTGTACTTGACCTACCGCACATACCTCCGAAGCATGACCCAACTCGTTACAATTCGTACAAACATCAATTACTTGATTAGTGGTTTGTACCCCTCCTTCTTCCACGGCTTGCATTTGTGGTCTACCAATCGCCGGTTTTGCTCTTCTTCCGGTTTAGGCCTTTCGCTTCGATGTAACCGCCATTTGTTCCAAATATGCCCAATCATCTTGTTCATAATTGGTACCGAATGTACCATTTGTGATCGACCTCAAATCCTGTTCATCCTCCATACTCAACCCCTCATGAAAAGCATTCAACAACTCCCATAAAGTAATACCGTGATGAGGACAATTTTTAATCATCATGTTAAACCTCTCGAATGTTTCATGAAACATCTCACCCAATTGTTGTTGGAAGGTTCTCAAACTCCTTCTTGCATCATTGGTCTTTTGGGCCGTGTAGAATTCTTCGAAGAATCTTTATTGCATCTCGGCCCAAGTATAGATGGATGCGGAAGGCAATGTGTAAAACCATCTCTTTGCCTTGTTTTCCAACTAAAATTGAAATAAGACCAACTTAACCTCATCTGATGTAAAACCTTGACCCCCAATCGTGTTGCAAATAGAGTCATATGCCTTCAAGTGAAAGTAAGGTTCCTCCATTGCTAGACCCTTATACTTAGGTAGACTTTGGAGGGAATTTGTTCTCACCTCAAATAACCTCCCTTGTTGATTATGAGGAATAACCACCAGAGACGGGTTATTAGAAATTATCAGTCGGAAATGAGCTTCAATACCCCTTACCATCTCTCTTGCATGTCTTCTTGGTACCGCCATTGGTACTCTCGGTTGACCCATTTGCCTGTAAATGGGTCGTGGAGGTGCAAATTGTTGAAACTGTAGTTGGGGCATTTGTTGTTGATCTTGTGGTTGCCCTTGTGGTTGCCCTTGTTGTGGAGCTTGTGGTTGTTAAATAACCGATGGCGGGTGAACTTGTTGTTTAACAAAAACTGGTTGTTGTTGAGCTTGTTTTTGAACAACCGGTGATGGTTGTCTATTAAGCTCTTGCACCGATTCCGGATTTTACCATTGACCATAGAAAAAAATTCCCAGATTTACCCTCATCACCTCCAGCATAGTAACCTTCCACTTCATACCCCTCAAATTCATTATCAAACCCATACCCGTAACCATCACCTTGTGTTCTTGAATGTTGCATGAAAGGTGAGGGTTGATATTTGTAGCTTGATTGTGATTGTTGAAAGGTTAGTTGTTGATTTTGTTGAGATGATGATGCACCAAAGGTAGGAAAAAGGTTGGAAATAGATGGCAATGTGGATAATGTTGAGTAGGTGTACTGAGCAGTGATGGGTTCGGTTGTGTGAGTTGGTTGCAATTCACTTGATGTTGTAGGTATAGTAGTAGTGATCGGTGGAGGTGGAATAGGTGGAGGTGTGGTTGGGCTTGTTTGACCCGAAGTGGGAACTGGTGATTCCATGGTGCTTTTCAATGCAGTTGGAGAGCCAAGAAGCTTGTTCTCTCTAAGTAGAACTCGGTTTCTTCGAAGTGTTCGGTCAATCTTAGGGTCGATAACTAGTGGTGATGACCTGTTAGATCTTCTAGTATGCATACACCTGTAGGTACCTGCACACTAACACAAACAGCGTAAACCCAAAAATAACAAACATTAACTACAAAAACTAACACATGTTGCGCACTACTCCCCGGCAATGGCGCCAAAATTTGACATGAGGTCGAAGACTCACTCAAAAATAAACCAAATACAACTAATTAGATAGCGGTAAGTGGGTGTCGAACACAAGGAGTTTGTGGAAAATGTGTCACTAAGTAGCTTTGAAATTTATATATATTAAACTAAGTGCAGAAAATAAATTCAAAGATTTGGTTGTTTGGTTTGATTAACAAAAAGAACTGAAAACAATTTAACGAGTTTTAAATCAATACGATAAAATATGTCTTCCCTCGGTTTCAGGTTTCTACGAATGCCAAAATAAATGTTTAACTGAGATGAACGATAAAGATATAGTTCGTGCTTATGCAGAGATTGTGATAATTGAAGACTAAGTACTTGGATTGTAAATGCAAGGTAATCACTCAAATATCAATTATCTAACCCTGAATCCCTCTCGATTAATCTCGATTGCTTACAGAACCAAGAACTGACGGTTTAGAACACGAACTCAATAAACTAACAATCTAACAATCAATTCATAACACCATAATAATGAAATCAATAAGATCAAACTATTATCTCAGAAATTGCATAAACATTCAATCAACATTCATAAAGAAACCTTACAATCTGAGGGAAAACACAAAGAGAATTAGCCAAGCATCATTAGATTCATCATCCTTTCGAATAAAGTAATCATACGAATCATAAAACCCAACTAATGATTACAAATACCAAAATATTGTTCTTTCACTCCCAAATTCGTCCCTAGGGTATTCTTGATTGAAAGATAGATGAAAAGACACCCAAAAACAAAATAAAAAATAAGGGAATTCGGCAGTTACAATTTCCTAACTGTGGCCCACGGTGCCCACCGTTGCCCATGGTCCAGTTATGGTGACCAGGGAAGCCACGGTACGGTGGATTCTGTTGTTTTTGAGCTGGGTTGACCGTGGGCCACGGTGGAACACTTTCTCAATTTCATGTTTTCTTCATATCTTTCTCGTTTCAACTCCGTTTTCTTCGCCGTTTTCGCCCACGTTCTCGTGATTTCATCCTCTATCCCCTCATACCTGGAATTATAGGAGTAACCATAGTCAACTAATTCCATAAAATTAATTGGTTAAGCATATGCATTTATATCTTTTAGCTCGCTTAACGTCTTTCCTACGGTTCACCCGTCACATCCCCCCCCCCCCCCGAAACGCGGGGGTTGGACGTTTATTTAGGCCAGAGGCATACCTACGTCAAGATAACTAGCATTGGTTGATCATGAGGTTTATCAACAACTGTCCACACAATCTGTCGTCTTGACTCCATCATCAGGCTTTGTAACGCCACGTAGCCCACCATCTGATACGTGCTCTTCTTCTCCATTTTCCACCTCCTTTTCTCCCCCACCCCTTCTTTCTTTCTTTTTCAAAATTTGAATCTTGAACCGCCAGTGGCTGACGACTAGCAACCTATTTATTTCATTGAAATCATTTTGGAGATTCAAACAAAGCAGCCCGTATCATCAATGGAAACGTTGTTTTGGATCAATTCCACCGGTTCGTGATTGACCCTAAAATAGGTTTACACCAGGGGAGGTTTCAGAGGGTGTGCGAGCCGCACCATCGGTCGGGGAACATAAGGTTCGATAGCACAAACTTATATATATATATATATATATTGGTGTTAAAAACAAGGTTGTTTGCAATGGTTTATGAGATATGTACATGCTCATTATGGTTTCTTGCTTATAATAAACTGGTCAATAAAAGTTTTATCCATGTACGCTAGCGAATAAAAAAATTTTGTTAAGGCATACGGGCATTTTTGTTTTTGCTCGGCCGAGGTATTTAAATTCTCGGAGACGGCCCTGGTTTACACCATTCACGAAAACACGCCCTAATTTTACCCTTAATTCTGATCAGATTCTGAAATTTATGTTGCACCGATCGTTTTACTACATTTTTTTGTTGTAGCAGGTTATCAAGTATGGGAGTGTTATTCACGAGTTCCATCCATATTTTAATCATAGAGATAACAAGGTTTGAATTTTAAATTTTGGTTATAGTGATTTGTGCTTTAAAGATCCATTTTTATAGTTTATATTGTAATGCGATGCTCTAACCTCTGAGCTAAGCAGGCTCACATAACATAAATTAAACATGCATATGAATTCAAGAAACTCTTACTATTAACTATCTGAATTCTTGGCTCTTTCATCCATATACTTAGAATATATTAAAGAATGTAATATAGAATAAAAAATAACTGTTAAATATTATATTATAGTAAATATTATAGAACATAACGATTAATTTAGTGATATAGATTTTTTTATCACGATTTAAGATTCTAAAAAAATAATCGATCATTCAAGTATTCGAAATTTCAGCCATTCAGGGTAAATTCAGTGGAAGAGCTACATATGCATTACTGTTTGTACCAACTGTTTTTACAATTGTACATCACTTACCGCATTTTCTTTCGATTGTTTTCTTCTGTATTACATCGGAGGTTTAACAATCGAAGGTATTACATCGTCATGGGTTTTTCATTAAGTTAATTGATTCTTGTTTGAAGAATTAACGACAATGGAAGCACATTGATACTCTCAATTCCTTCTCGGTGAACACTTAAGGTAAGTCTTTAGTTTTTCTAATTGTTGATTTTAGTGTTTGCTGAAATAACTTTCAAATTTATATCATCATAGGTTCACGGTGACGGTCGTTTGGTTGGACGTTTCTGGTTGCAGAGTTGCGGTTGTCGTTGGTGGTCAGTAGGTATTGCTTTTACTCTGATTGTTTTGTGATGTAAATATCATGCACGCCCAAGTGTTTGTTGAAATGCATTTGTTTGTGGCTCATTCGTTAATAATTTTGGCAACCCAATATCAACTTATTCATGCCCGAGCCCAACCTGTATGCCGATAACCGAGTCCTTAGTAAGGTTGGTAATATTTCGTTTCCAGGAAACTCAGCACCTAATAATCTAACCTATCTTTGAAACAATTTGTTGGATCATTCATTTTTATTTTATTTTTTTGAAATTTGAGTATTTATAGTGATCCTTATGTAACTGACGTCGTTATATTAGGTATGGTCACTAATGCAGCATATGGGAACGACTAATGCAGTATAACTAAGATTTCTAAGGGCGGTTGCGAACAAGGTATATCTACCTTCTTACAATCATGTATGCGTTGAAGCTCTTGATAATACCCCTTTCCTACACATATACAGATATACAAGGTCTGCAGAAATTGGTAATACTTAATATGAAATTCGTTTGATGTTGAACAGAGAGATGGCGTCCTATGTATATAAAGAACAAAAGGATTGTCGACACGTTAGTGCCGTCACAACGCATGGCAGGTTCACCAACTAGCTCCTTTGTTATCCATTGTATCAGTCGTCGCTGCCATAACCAATTTAATCAAAGAGGCCTCAAATTAGGGACATGGAGTAGTTTGATAACATATTTCGTTTATTGAATGTAGGGTTAAAGTATGTGATTGGTGTATCTATGTTGTCTTATGCAGAATTAATAGAACGTAACAATGGTCAACCGAGGCAAATCTTGATTCAAAACCCTACACTCACCAAAGTTCTCTTCCATGTCTTCAGTTGTTCTATCTAGGTCTCAGACTATGTTTGAATTTGTAGATAAACTAATTATTGTGACTTCTAATTTTTTTGAGTGTTTGGGACAAACTAAATATAATTGTGATGCTGTCAATATTTACTTTATTGATCATAATCGGATTTGTATAAGCATGAACAGAAGTTTCTCTAAGAAAAATTAGTATTTGAAAGTTTGAGATAAATGTAAAATTATTTACTCAATACTTTTATTGATTCAAAATACTATTTGAAACAATTTTCCTTGATTTTGTAGGCTATATTGCCAATTCATACCGTTTCCCTTATGTTTTCATGAAGACATCTTTAGCTCATATAACCGCTTGCTAATGTATTATTCCATAATCCATATGTTCTTTGGTCACATGAACCGTAAATACACTACATATATTCTTATTGAAGTTAAAAAAATTAACTGGGTTTAAATAATTGAGAATTTGTGGCAAACATGTTCATATGATTTTCAGTTTATGCAGCGAGTGACATTGGTGTGTCAATAAGTTATACAATCACAAAGTACACTGCCTTCCTGAACTTAATTTAGACACTAATTAAATCATAGCTTTAGTAAACGGCAACAAATTAGCAATGCCTCTACTTGCAAGATTTGCAGTGCATCTGTACATGCCCATGCACTGAAATCTGAAACATGTTCATATGATTTTCAGTTTATGCAGCGAGTGACATTGGTGTGTCACTAAGTTATACAATCACAAAGTACACTGTCTTCCTAAACTTAATTTAGACACTAATTAAATCATAGCTTTAGTTAATGGCAACAAATTAGCAATGCCACTTACTTGCAAGATTTTCAGTGCATCTGCACATGCCCCTGCACTGAAATCTGAATCATGTCAATATGTTTTTAACCATAAATGATTACCTTAACCAACCCAAAATAAGATTAGTTACTGAGACCTGAAACAACCTACCCAAAACCTAGGAAAAGAACATCTGACTTACCGAACCAGACCCGAAGCCGCCTTAAACCCAATTAAACAATACCTGACTTAGATCTTAGACTAATTTTGAGTCAAACAACTTACTGCAAATTCTTGCGGATTATACATTGCTAAAAGTTTAAGGTGATATTAAACAATCACAAGTTATTTTAAGACTATAGCCAATGTAGCACACATGAAGCGAAGTAGAGCAAAAAGTGCAACGAAAATATGTTAACAGTTTTTCGATTATACCCTTCGAACCGTCAATTTGCTGTAGCAACATGTTAGTTGCTAAAGTCCGAAAATTGACTATTAATCACAAATTTAAGTAGCCTTAAACCTGATTACACAATACCCAAACAATCCGATATGAGAAAACTAAAACCCGAGAGGTATGCAAAGTTGTAGATGTATGCAACCCAAATTGTGAACTATTTCTTTTCTGTGAATTGTTTTATTTTTTTGTGACTTATAATAACTTTACTATGCGATTAGGTACGAGTTAACTCGAGCTATGGCAAGGATTAGAAGCCATTGAAGAGCCTTACAACTTTTTTCTAAGGGTCATTAGTGAAGGAGGCTGTATACGTGTGCAATGGTTTGTTACTTGAATTTTATATTATGATAATATTCATAGTATGTATATATGAAGGTGCATAGTGAGACACTAACACCATAAAACACAAAAAAAAGGAAAAAGCAGGGATGTGGGATGTGCTTCTACCCAAGGTAGGGGATTATTATGAACATCACTTGCATGTTGATTAGTGTTTATTAACTTGTGATGTTTATGATATGACAATCGAATGTTTGTTTAGGTTAGACCAGTAGTTGAAGATGAGACAGTGTGTATTAAACACCGACATATCCCAGTCACAAATAGCACTATTTGTGGCGTATTGGTCTGTGCATTCTTAAAAGATGTTTTTTTTCCTGTCTAATTTTATTTTAATTTTAATTTTATTTTGTTTAATGTATTTTGATTATCGTTTTCTAATTTATTGATTTTCGTTATCAACAATCAACCCGATTTAAAGATTATAACGAAACAATATATATATATATATAATCATGATGTTGTACATGTTACTTTAGGGGTGTTTTCTGCATTATAGGGTTGTTCATGTTTAGGGGATTGTACCCACTTTTGGCACACTCATTATACACGCGTCAATTGAGCTTTTAACAATCTCTTTGTTGTACTCTCATTATTGGACCTCCAGTTCCATAATCACGAAAGTGGGTATATTCTTTCTTTGTCGTCATAGATGTTGATGTCTACCGATGATCATTGCCATCGCATGCTGTTGCCGGGTTTGGTTGTGAAACCTTAGGTGGTGGTGGTGTGGTGGTTGCGGTGGTCTGGTCTTACTCTTTGACGGTCAAGGCTGTTGATGCCGGGTTTGGTTTCAAAACCCTGGGTGGCATGGCTGTTAAAGTTAATGTTAGACGCCTCAGTCATTGTTGTCGTGTTCGATTCTTGAACAGGCGGCGGTGGCTTTAAATATTAGTGTTGTTGTGGCGATGCCCTGGTAACTGCTCCTTTGAATCCTTTCGACGTGGGCTGCTCCAATGATGAATAAATTCAAGATCGTTCATTAATTGGTGTGGCATAATCATAGGGAGGCAAGCTTGGGGTTTTCACTTGCAACTTTATTGCAGCCATAATGATCTAATGGACATATCTGAACATCTGATTTCACCCGATCAATAAATAAATATCGTTGGTATATATATAAGAAAAAAGTATTAGTTGTGTTAAAACTTGCAATGTGAAGTTCAAGAACTAAAATGCGTATGGAAGGTTAAAGAAATTAACAAAAATTATGTAATATGCAAGACAAGAAAGTTTGGATATGCTTTTGTCAAATTTATTTTACATGATTATCAAAAATTATGTAATATGCAAGACAAGAAAGTATTAAACGTGAATAAGGCTTAGAGATGCAAAACAGGTAAATCTTCTTTACCACAACGTTTACATGATTAGATTATGAATAGAGCTATGATTTAATTCAAACTTTTATTTATTTTTTGTTCCAGTAGTATAAATCTTTGCTAATGGCCTTTTGGATGTGCGCTGCTTTAATGCTTTTTCTAAATGGACCTAGGGGTGTGCAGATTTAGGTCCGGACCGAAAAACCTGACATAACCGACCCTAAAATAACCGAACCCGAACCGACTTTATACTTCCCTATTTTTTTCGGTCTTAATTTATGCAAATGTCCGGTCTCGGGTCGGGTTCGGGTCGAGAACCGGTGAAAACCTGACTAATCGAGGGAGACCGATAGTAGAAAGTACAATATGGTGTTGTGCCTCTCGACAACAGTGTTGGTGAGGTTTTGCTCTGATTGGTTTATGCTTGCATCTTATAGGGTCGAAATGAGTGACTAGAGATGAAAAATCACAAGCTTCTAACTGCCAACACTCTTCCATGGTTGTAAAAGAAGTGCATGATACATGAAGGCAGGAGAATAATAGGTTTTTGGTTTGAAAGAGTTGTATCAGAGTGAAGAGAAAATAAACTAATTATATCAATAAGGAAAGGGAAGAAAGTGGGAGTTTCCTTTCTCTATCCCTAAAATTAAAAAATAAAATTAAAGTTGAAGGTAAAAGTAATAAAATATATATGGTTATTATGTTGCGTAAAAAGTAAGCCAATTTCTTTAAAGTATCATAAGAGCATCTACAACAACAACCTTCCACAAACTGCCACATCAGCGCCACATCAGATTTCAAACTTTTTTTAAAAACTACTACTTTCTTCTACAACAACAAACATCCACAAACCACCACATCATCACCTACCTCTACAATTAATTTATATTTAATTAGATTACTTTTATAAGAAATTTAGGTTTTATATTTCACATATATTTGAATGATACACTAAACATTAAAAAAATATAACTTTTGAAAGAAAAAAACATTTATATAGTATAGCTTTTGAAAAAAAATATTAAAAATAGAGCATTTAAGAAAATAAGAAATTTAGCTTTTTTTAGTATATGTTATGTGTGTGTGAAAATTTATAGAAGTGATTATATATTTAATTTCTTTTAACATCTAGTCATTAGAACATGAATTCAATTTAGTTAAATAGATGAAAAAGAAATAAAAAAAATATATTGTAAAGTCTAGGGTCAATTTTACCAAACCTTATAACAAGAGGATAAATAATATAAATTAGTTAAAAAATGCAAAAAAAAAAAAGAAAAAAAATACATCATAAATACTGAATATATTTTAACCTAATCTCCTTCTTCCTTTCTTCTTTGTTTCCACAGCCACCAACCACTATTTTCGTTTCCTGGATCTCTTGGAGCATCATCCATGTTTCAACTTGAATCCACAAATTAACGAGTAAGCATCTTAATTCTTAACCTTTTATGTTCAAAATTACTTTTTTTTTTCAATTTAGCCTTTGGTGTAGGGCCCACTTTGTAGTCCGTTGCAGGGTTGCAGATTCGGACCTGCATCACAACCACCACCTCCACATCGGTTGCATCTGTACCATCCTTCGTCCGTGGTATGCCATGTGTGTTCAGACCTTGGGGATTGGCCCCCGTTGTGGATACTCTAAGTTTGTTGCAAGTTTGCATTCACAAACCCAACCTCCACAAACTTGCTCCACAACAAGGAAAGTTTGTCACCCAAGTTCATTCCTATGCCAAATAGATTAAAACCTAGGAAATTGGAGCTTGTTGTGGATGCTCTAATGGCAGACTTTGGAAATTATAAAACATACACATGTATAGCTTTGAAAGATGGTGAGAAGAGGCCATACTTCATAGACAGATTTCTAGGGAATCTCTGCAAATTAAAAGTTATGTTCTCAGAATGCTTCTTCTCTCTCTTTCATTATTTATCATCCCACTTCTCTGTCACCTTGAAGAATATGATGAGTTCGTCGTATCTACCGTCCCACAGCCTCACCATCTTCAACAACACCTTCATAAACAGTTTGCTTGATGAATATGGCCACTAGAAAACGATTTCAGTCCTTTTCTATCTACCCGGAGCACCAAAACCGATGGTACCCGAACCCGAAGTGAGTCAAACGGGCTGGTCTTCGGTTGTTACATATATGATTTTCGGGTTTCGGTCTGGGTCAGGTATTTCCCGGTTCGGGTCGGTCAAACTCAGATGCACACCCCTAAATGGACCTGCAGAACTATGAGTTGGGCTGGAAGTACAAGTACAAACCTTATTTACGTTGGAGCTTCATATTTTCCTTCTCTAGAAGCTGCACAATATGATTATTTTTGTTGTTTTGAATAGAATCAGCTTATACTTTCTTATGCAATCTTAGTTGTAAACTATGCTTTCAATGGTGTACCTTAATTGTTGTACAAGATGCTCTCATGTGTTTCAGGCATCTAATTCTTTATGCGTTTAACGTGGTCTCACTTCACGAGGCTTATGCGGGGGACTCTGTGTTCTCCACTCTTCCATATTTTCAACCCATCGTCAAAATCCACAGTTCGGTGCCTTCTTTACCTTTGCAAACAAACCACCATTGTAATCATGTTACCTAAACCTCCTCAGAGATTATTAAATCAGCTTATGCCTTTCACCGCCCTCTTCCTCCATCTCCTCAAATTAGGTAATTATCACGTACATAATCACTTGTGGTGCCAAGTGTGGTGGTATTGGAGGTCATGCCGGAGATTCAACAGGAAGAGAGGAACCGATTTTGAAAATTGGAATTGGAAAAGTCATCTATGACAAAAAAAATTTATGTGCACAGAACAAAAGTAATGGGAGAGAGGAACATGTGTGAAAGACGTGTCAACACCTAACAAATGAAAGGTACAAGCATCGCATAGTTAGATGAAGTACTAGTGAAACAACTTGTAGTACAACAGATGAATGCTAAACTCTCCCGAGATAGGAGGGTCCTATGGAGAATATGGTCAGAAATCCATAATAGAGTCCGACCAAAACGACCGAATTGATTATCTTCATGCATAAGGATACTAGATTACCTAGTAGAAAAGATTTCAAAATCATCACAAACCTCCTTTTTTTCTTTTCTATTGCAAATTCTGGATTATTATATGATGATTTTGAAACTTTGCATATGTAGAAAAAAATAGAAAGAGATAGACTAGAAACGACATATGTTAGGCCGAGGGTAGTGGGGCGCGGCTAGCCCGGCGTTTTAAGGACCCGAACCTGGTAGACCTACTTTAGCGTCGGATTTACTCATAAACGTAGTTCTACAATCAGAGCTAATTAAAAGTTTCGCTGAATAATTAAAACTTCAATCATTCTTTACAAAACAATACAAACTTGTCTTTAAATCATAACATAAAACATCGTGTTAAAACATCATTTCATTAGTCATTAGATGCCAACCATTCAATCCATGTCACGTGCCGTCCTTGTACTAGCTCTTTAAACCTGATTACCTGCGTGCATACTAAAAGTCAGCTACGCTGAGTGAGTTCTAGTAAATCATACATCATACAATACATACATTTATATTCATATACATATGCCTCCGAAAATACATATTATATTCTTAATCTGCTTATCTTTCTTTCTTTCATACATACTTTGCATACTTTTAGATTAAATCTTACTTTACATACTTCTATGTTTTAAAGAGCATTACGCCCTACTGCCTCGAGTATTATTAGGGCTCATCCCTTTTCTGCCTCGAATATTATTAGGGCCGGTCCCTTTCTGCCTTGAGTATTATTAGGGCTCAGTCCCTTTCTGCCTTGAGTATTATTAGGGCTCAGTCCCTTTCTGTCTTGAGTATTATTAGGGCTCAGTCCCTTTCTGCTTTGAGTATTATTAGGGCTCAGTCCCTTTCTACCTAAACCTAGCTATCCCTTATATTTACTCATATCATACACGTATCATCCATACATTATATATACCATACATATCTGTAATCATAACCCAACAGTACATGCAATATCCAAAGATCGTTCATGTACATATCATACATATATCATTCCTGCATTATATATAGCAATCATATCTTTAACTACCACCTGACGGTACATGCAATATCCGAAGACCGTTCACGCACCGTCAAGCAATAATCATACATGAATCATACAAGGCATACACTTACCATTTAAGGTAAGTGTATTAACTATCACATTGAGTATGCACGCAGCCCCGAAACATAACAAGGAATGGGGCTAGAAACTCACCTGATCTCGGTTACGCTCGCCGTTAATAGTTATCCCTTCTTGAGCTGTGTACAACTAACTGTATAATGAATGCAATATTAAATACTACTCTAGTGTGACACTCGTCAATTTCAAGTTAACTCCGTTAATTCAAATGCAAGATCACACCAACTATGTCATTCTAGTTAACGCATATCCCATTACATTTAATTAGAGTTAAATGACACATGACAATCATTACATAAGTAGTCTTTCGGAGTTTCACCGAAACACACACGAGTCGACTCAAACAGTTGGTGAACAAACAATAATATTATAAACAAGTACTTGATACAATTACGTGTTACGTTTATGTGTAATTTGGTGCTTACATGTATAAGCTCATAGCATGAAGAAAATAAACTAGTTTTGCTAGAATTATACAAAATAGAAGTTGAGGGTGCTAGTTGTAACTTGTAATTTATTTAATTAATATATATATATATATATATATAACCTTAACCATAAACCCTAACCCTCTTCTCCCTCTCCCTTGTGCGATCGGCATCCCCCCCCCCCCCCTCCCCTCTCTCCTTGTTCGACCGAAAACCCACAAGCACACACACATACATACAAGTTATTTTCAAGCTTATTGAATAATCCAAGGTGCTAACTAGGTAACTAACACCATATCTAGACTTTCTATTGATATAATTACATCATTGAGCATACTAATCATAAACCCTAAATGCTAAATATGTTGATTGTTGATGAGTTAGGGTTGCATGCATGATTCTTGATTCATAAATTAGTAATTTGTTGAGTTTTTGATGAAAACTGATGCTGGACAGATTCATAATTGCATGTTAAAACGACTGTAACTTAATGTTAATGATATGTTTGGAAGTCATTATTGATTCTATGATGTAGTAGGTCGAGTCTAGTTTCTAAAGAGTCTTAGTTTGTAATTTTTGGACATGTGAAAGTTAGTTTTCATTAATTTACAAATCTGTTGTGCGAGTCTGTTTCGGAAAGCCTGCTTGTAGGCTGTTTTGTAATTAGTATATCTCACAAACGACAAGACCAATTGAGTTGATTCCACTTCTGGAAATTAATAATTTGAGTGAAGAATATGACTCAATTAGCCTTGCATTAATTAGATTAACCATGTAACAGGAATAGTAAATAACGTTTTGTTGCGCATGATAATGACTATTGTGTGTTTACTGTGTTGTTTTGATCATTGTGAGAAACCGTATGTAGTAAAAATATAATAAAAATATTTTTAGAAACCTAACTCACGTGTGCTTCTGTGATGATTTCTTGTGATTTTATTTACATGTTATGATTTATGAAATAGAGAAATCTTGACGTGTTAAAATCTGTCTCGATAACTTAGTTGTTGTATTTCTTGAGTTAACATGAAAAGTGATTGATTGATTGATGTTTGCTATGTGTTTGACATATTTGCCCTTGTGGGAGATAATTTATTGGTAATGTACCATGGTAACACTTAAAACTATACTTGTTTAAACATGTAACTTATCACCAACGTGTTTGTCGAATCGCACTTGTTTCACTTTCGTAACACGAACACATCTCATGCATAACTTTTATGTGTCCAGTCTAGAGACTCACTCGTAGTTCAAACACTTAGAGATCTCATTTTTGTTTTTAGAGCACTAATGAGGATTTCTGTGATGCATGCTTTTCTCAGATTTTGTTAACTTCACAAACAGTGAGTTTCACGGCCCCTTTTACTCTTTTAACGCTTTTATAAGGGGGAGATAACATACTCCAACGATTTAGATTTTGTTACTCATTGTATATCACTTGTAAGGCTAAGTGGAAACAAACCAAGTCCTTCTGAACATCGAACCGGTTAATATTTGGATAATAGTGAGTCACCTTTGAGTAGTACTACTGGGTTTGACAAACCCCACCCAACTCTAAACTCGACTGTAGGTCGAGTGGGTGTTATTTTGGCTAACACATTTACCATGGTCGTGGTTGACATGGTGGCAAGGCAATCGTATAAACAGTCAGCTTCGGTGTCAAACACTTAGTAAAATACATGCTTGGTAGGTTAGCTACCTATTGATATATATAATTGACTTAACACTATCTGGTAACGCTAAAACGCAACGCTTAAATTTACTTAAACATGTGAACTCACCAACCTTGTGTTGACACTTTAAGTATGTTTATCTCAGGTAGCCGAGGCGGGCTAGCGGTATAGGACATGCATACTCTGAACTCTATTTCTTTAACCTTTCTTTAAATTTTATCATGATAACTGTGTTTTAAGTCGTCCTGTGTGGCGCAACTATTTGCTTTACAGTTTACGCTTTCGCATTTTTACTTAAGACTTGTATGTCTTGGTTGTTTTTGAAAACCTTAATTATGGTGTTTGATATAACTAATGATTCCGATCTTGTTAGTTCACACCCTCTGACGGTAAAACTCCGTTTGTGAATTTTGAGGGTGTGACATCTAGCCATTCTCATTGCTACTTAATTAGTCTTACGCATCTAAGCTGGTTTTACTTCATTGAATCATTACCCGGTTAGTTAAGCGTTACTCGTTAACCTTTAAAGGTATCCTTCATAAATTATCAAAGTCTAAGGACTATTATGTTATTAACTCATTCTATCACAAGTCTAGGGGCCTTTCTGTCATTATTTCAAAGTGTAATTCGTTATTCCGAACACAGCCTGGTTCGTTATCTGAACATAGCGAATTCGTGAATAACGAATCACCTGGTTCGTTATCTTAACATAACGAATTGGTGAGTAGCGAATCTCCTGATTCGTTATCTTAACATAACGAACTGGATGAGTAAAGAATCACCTGATTCGTCATCTTAACATAGCGAACTGGCTTTCCATAATGAACTGACTTTAACGAATGACCATCACGAACCGCTTAACGAATTGAAGCTAGTTCGTTACTCTTCCTTAGCGAATCATAACGAATTACTTGACGAAAGAGCAAGTTCGTTAGCGCTCTGTAACGAATTAGGGTTAGGGTTCTGTCATTCGTAAGACGTCACATCAGAACATTCCTTGATGTTACTTAACCTCTGGCGCCGCCTTTCCGGTGCCGCACTTGCCTATAAAATGGGATCTCGTCGGAAAAGCGAGATATCGCTTGTTTCACCACCGTTTTCACCATTTTTCGTCCCGTTTCGATCCAGATATGAGCTAGGGTGATCCCTAAGCTCATCTTTCGATCGGTTTATACTCGATTCCATCCGGATCTCATAACTTTAACGAGTTAAGGTGTCGGCTCCTCGTTTCACGACTAGATTTAACGGGTTTGGATCTCTACAATATCATACTATCATACCTCGGTTTGATGCTCGGTTTCTTCTTGATATTTCGGATAGAGATAGAAAGTAGGATGAGAGATAGCTAAGTGTGTGTTTTGGGTGGTGTATGGAGTATGTGTAAAATGAATAGATTAAGGGTAAATTATGGTTTATATATCCTGGGTCATAGGCTTGAGCCCATGGTCCATCTTCCTACCTTTCTAATCCAAGGTCATTACCTATATTACTTAACCCAACACAAGCCCGACTCATAATAACTCCTACTTTATTTTATTATTTTCCCACTAACCCGAGTAAACTCTCCCACCAATATTAAATAATATAATTAATATTACTTTAGAATTTTCGGGATGTTACAAGTCTTCCATCCTTAAAGAGGTTTCGTCCCCGAAACATAGCTTATTCCTTGTAAAGGAACACTTCCTATATTCACGCACTTTATTGGATCGTATTTGCTTTTTGGGTTATCCTTTTTACTCCTGACTTAGGGATGGCAATGGGTCGGGTTTGGTTCGGGCTTAGGTATTCCCAAACCCATACCCGGTTATTAAATTCCATCCCAAACCCGTCGGGTTTTAATCGGGTAATTACCCTTCGGGTTTCGGGTTTTCCCATCTGGTTTCGGGTTTCCTATCGGGTTTTGATAAAATACACGTCGGGTATACCCGACTCAATACCCGTCGGGCTTTGACAAATATAACTAATCGATTACAAATATGGTTACCATAAAGATAAAATATCTCAAATAATTAATATAAACAAGTTTCAACAAATAATATATTTGAAATATATTATATATAATATAAATAGCTTAGATCGGGTACATCGGGTACATAATCGGGTAAATGGGTTTATGTTATCGGGTAATCGGGTCGGGTAATTGGGTATATTAGAAATCCCAAACCCGTCCCAAACCCGCGAAAAATTTTAAAACTAATCCCAAACCCGTCCCAAACCCTAATGGGTCGGGTATTACCCGTCCCATTTATGTCGGGTTTCGGGTTTTTCCATCGGGTTCGGGTTTCATTGCCATCCCTATCCTGACTTGCAGTCATCGAGTGATGTTCATGTGTTTTAGCTATTAAGGTAGCTTGTCCATGAGACCCTCGATGTTACAAGTCTCGTCTCATCTTTCCAAGGGGCTTTGTTTTATATATATATTATCGCTAACGCCTAAGATGACGCTCTAATACAACACAACTATTTATCATATCCAATATGCATTCAAGACAATTCATATCATAATTAATAAACACCGGTCTAAACTTCAATATAAAACAACACGCATTGAGTCATTAATAAGTCGAACATAAAATAAACTTATGGCTAGTAGCTAGCCTTCTTGAATGGTCTTTTCTAAGCATGCAGAAGAAACTGTTAACCACAAGCATTCTTCTCTGCTTCACGTCATCCTTCGGTTTCCTGCAGTCCCTTGCTAGGTGTCCACGTCCTCCACAGTTGTGACACCTATGGTGATCTTTGCACTCCCAAGAGGAATGTCCTGCCTTTCCACACCTGAAGCACACACCTAATCCCATTATGCACTCTCCCAAGTGTTTCTTCCCACATTTTCCACAGATCGAGAACTCGTCCCTCCTTTTTCCTTCCTCCGCTAAGGCTCCCCCACAATATCTAGCTAAGTGACCCGACTTACCACACCTGTAACATTTCTGGTCCTCGGTGCATTCACGAGATATATGTCCCTTCTCCCCGCATCGATAGCATTGGTTTGAACCATCCTTGCATTCTCCCAGGTGCATCTTCCTGCACACCTTACATGTTTCCTTGTCCGCAATCCTTGGTGTCTTCTTCCCTGCATACTCCACGACATCAGCAGATCTTTTGGTTCCTTTCTCTCCAGACTTTCTAGGATACAGTTTCTTCACCACAGCGGCTGCAGCCTGAGCAATGGCGGATTAAACAGAAGGATCCGATTGATACCATTCGTTGTCACTCAGATCTCGTACGGTTGTGCCTCCTTCCTCTCCAATTTTAGTAATCGGTTCTTCAGAGGTTTCCCGGTCCACACGTGGCCTACCAGGACGTCTAGTGTGCCTCCCTTACCAACAAACCTTCTTGCTCCAGCCATACGTATTCTATAAGGAAACACAAACGTTATCACTCTAGGAATTATTTAGCACATGATTTGTAAGGTAAGTAGTTAATGACAGTGGCCAAGTGTAATTAACTATTTGCATTACTCCTCAGGTCCTACATACTTCCCTTTATGATTTCACTTGTGCTAGTTTCTACTTTTAAACAGTTAATCAATCAAACAATCAATTAATCCTATCCCTAACCTGCATATATTCTTCATTTAACAATTAAGCTAACGTTATCATACGATATTTAATCATGCAGTTTACCTTTACCGAGCTTGCTTGAGTGACACATGGCTATCTTGAACTGACATCTTCTTTCTTTTATTACTTAAATATCATTCTCTGTTCAAGTCTAAGCATGTAGGATGCTTAAATCTCTCGAACTCTGCTCTGATACCAACTTATAAGAACCCGAACCCGGTAGACCTACTTTAGCCTCGGATTTACTCATAAACGTAGTTCTACAATCAGAGCTAATTAAAAGTTTCACGGAAGAATTAAAACTTCAATCATTCTTTACAAAACAATACAAACTTGTCTTTAAATCATAACATAAAACATCATGTTAAAACATCATTTCATTAATCATTAGATGCCAACCATTCAATCCATGCCACGTGCCGTCCTTGTACTAGCTCTTTAAACCTGATTACCTGCGTGCATACTAAAAGTAAGCTACGCTAAGTGAGTTCTAGTAAATCATACAATACAAACATTTATATTCATATACATATGCCTCGAAGATACATATTACATTCTTATTCTGCTTATCTTTCTTTTATACATACTTTGCGTACTTTTAGATTAAATCTTACTTTACATATTTCTATGTTTTAAAGAGCATTATGCCCTACTGCCTCGAGTATTATTAGGGCTCGGTCCCTCTTCTGCCTCGAATATTATTATGGTCCGGTCCCTTTCTGCCTTGAGTATTATTGGGGCTCAGTCCCTTTCTGCCTTGAGTATTATTAGGGCTCAGTCCCTTTCTGCCTTGAGTATTATTAGGGCTCAGTCCCTTTCTGCCTTGAGTATTTTTAGGGCTCAGTCCCTTTCTGCTTTGAGTATTATTAGGGCTCAGTCCCTTTCTACCTAAACCTAGTTATCCCTTATATTTACTCATATCATACACGCATCATCTATACATTATATATACCATACATATCTGTAATCATAACCCAACAATACATGCAATATTCGAAGATCTTTCATGTACATATCATACATATATCATTCCTACATTATATATAGCAATCATATCTTTAACTACCACCTGACGGTACATGCAATATCCGAAGACCGTTCACGCACCGTCAAGCAATAATCATACAAGGCATACACTTACCATTTAAGGTAAGTGTATTAACTATCACATTGAGTATGCACGCAGCCCCGAAAACATAACAAGGAATGGGGCTAGAAACTCACCTGATCTCGGTTACGCTCGCCGTTAATAGTTATCCCTTTCTTGAGCTGTGCACGACTAACTGTTTAATGAATGTAATATTAAATACTACTCTAGCCATTCGTATTGCTACTTAATTAGTCTTACACGTCTAAGCCAGTTTTACTTCATTGAATCATCACCCGGTTAGTTAATCGTTACTCGTTAACCTTTAAAGGTATCCTTCATAAATTATCAAAGTCCAAGGGCTATTATGTAATTAACTCATTCTATCACAAGTCTAGGGGCCTTTCTGTCATTATTTCAAAGTCTAATTCGTTATTCCGAACACAGCCTGGTTCGTTATCTGAACATAGCGAATTGGTGAATAACGAATCACCTGGTTCGTTATCTTAACATAACGAATTGGTGAGTAGCGAATCTCCCGATTCGTTATCTTAACATAACGAACCGGATGAGTAACGAATCACCTGATTCGTCATCTTAACATAGCGAACTGGCTTTCCATAACGAACCGACTTTAACGAATGTTCATCACGAACCGCTTAACGAATTGAAGCTAGTTCGTTACTCTTCCTTAGCGAATCAACATAACGAATTACTTTACGAAAGAGCTAGTTCATTAGCGCTCCGTAACGAATTAGAGTTAGGGTTCTGTCATTTGTCAGACGTCACATCAGAACATTCCTTGGTGTGACTTAACCTCCGGCGCCGCACTTGCCTATAAAATGGGATCTCGCCGGAAAAGCGAGATCTCGCTTGTTTCACCACCGTTTTCACCGTTTTTCGTCCTGTTCGATCCAGATCTGAGCTAGGGTGATCCCTAAGCTCATCTTTTGATCAGTTTATACCCTATTCCATCCGGATCTCATAAATTTAACGGTTTAAGGTGTCGGCTCGTCGTTTCGTGATTAGATCTAATGGGTTTGGATCTCTACAATATCATACTATCATACCTCGGGTTGATGCTCGGTTTCTTCTTGCTATTTCGGCTAGAGAGAGAAAGTAGGATGAGAGATAGCTAAGTGTGTGTTTTGGGTGGTGTATGGAATATGTGTAAAATGAATAGATTAAGGGTAAAGTATGGTTTATATATTCTGGGTCATGGGCTTGAGCCCATGGTCCATCTTCCTACCTTTCTAATCCAAGGCCATTACCTATATTACTTAACCCAACACAAGCCCGACTCATAATAACGCCTACTTTATTTTATTATTTTTCCACTAACCCGAGTAAACTTTCCCATCAATATTAAATAATATAATTAATATTACTTTATAATTTTCGGGATGTTACAGGCGTGGACGACATGGCCGCCGCGCACACCACTACCACCCTTGCGTGAACGGCGGCGCAGTTGGCCGGGGCGAGCCGGTCCACGGGGCGCAAAAAAAAAGAGAAATGAGGATGTAGAGAGAGATAGTGAGATTAGGTTTTAGAGAGAGAGTGTGTGTGTGTGTGTGTGTATGTGTGTGTGTTTTGGGCGAAATCAGTTGTTTGGTCACATGGCATGTGACCTATCTTCATCGTTGGTTTATCTGGGCTGGATATTCATCATGGCTGGAACCCCAAAAGAGAGTACATGATTAGTTTTTAAATAATATTCATAGATTTCAGAATGATATGGGGTGATATATAGTTCCATTATTTTAAAGGAATGGTTGCAATGTTTTAAATTATTATTTATATAAAATAATGAATTTTTATCAGAAAAGTAGTATTTAAAAAAAATAAATTCAATCAAGCCCCGGATCACCTGGATCACTACACCCTCAAGGGCTTGGTTGAGGGGCTTGATCCAGGGCCATGTCATCGCCTAGTGTCGGGTTTTGATTGGATCACTTGAGGCTCAACCAAGCCCCGTTACCCTTAGCTTTATGTGAATGACACCAAAAGTATATTAAATGACCAAAAGTATATTAAATGAATGGAATTGGGATATGGATTTGTTTGATATTATGGATGACTGGTTACGTATGGACCGTTTTGTTTTTGTAGGTTGGTCTGGCCTATTGCTCTTTCTTTGTGCCTATTTCGTCGTAGGGGGTTGGTTCACGGGTACAACCTTTGTAACTTCATGGTATACCATCATTTGTACATAGTGCATCAATAACTGTGTGTGCTATAGGTGTAGTAAATATGCGATAATTAGTTGTACTCACTTTCCATTGGACCTCCGGTCCACTAAGTCATTGTGTTACCTCTTTATCCCCACCCTCCACCGTCATTTTTCTATCATTTGGCGATGGAAAGAGAGACAGTAGTTCTTGGTGGTTGTCGGTCACGATGAATGTAGTGGTGTTGAGGGTTTTAATTGGTCGAGTTGAATGGAGGTGGGAGGTTGATCCGTCTAATCAGGCGGTATGGTGATAGATTGCATGTCGATTACTGGACCTAATACTCGGTTTTCGGTAATCTAGGTATGATGATTTTGTAGCTGGCTGCCACATGCTCAACGGGAAAATGGGTGGCTCGCCGGCGATGTCATCCTTCTCACGATAACCATCAATTATTGTTTTCACTAATTAGGTTATGTTATCTTTTGATTGATTGATTAGGTTTCTTTCATTGTTTGTTTAATTGAATCAATTTTATTTGTAAAATTATTACTCCAGCTGTAAGCGATTTCTGGGAGCAGCGGTAGCCGGCCATTGTTGCTTACGGTATTTTAAATAGGTAGTTGTGTATCCTTTTTTGTTTAAGTGTTATTACATCTAATTGTTGTTGCATAATAATCTCCATAGGGTTCAAGATGTCAATTGTGAATTCTTAATAAGCGTCAGAGTTCTAGGTATCACACTTTATTGCCTTAATATGCATGTATTATTTTATTTTTTCTAGATGCTATGGGATACTTTTAATCAAGTTATTAATGACCGGACGAAACCAAGAAATAACCCCTCACGTGCGAAATTATAGAAGATCCCCTTTAAGATCAAACATTTCCATCGAATTAAGTATGATTGTATATGTGATAGCATCTACTATACAAGGAATATCAATAAATCGCAATTGCTCAGGATACCCTTTTTTAGTTTCTAGGGTCTATTTTTTAGTTCAAGATCCCTCTTACTAACCTTACTAATTGGAATCAAAGAATTAGTAGATACATAAGGAAAATAAAATAATAATAGTAATATATTTAGAAAAAAAAACACATTTGAGCCCCTATGCCCTAGTAGAGTTGGTCCAGGAAGATTATGATTCATTTGGACCGCACCCTTTCACACCAAAAATGTTATGACTTATGATTTCATCCCCAAATATGTCCAACGTGGAGATTTCATGGCCCCATAATAGTCTACAAAAACAATTTTCCAGAGGTGAACTTAAACAATCCATACCACATCAAAATATTAACAAGGCGTTTACGAGTACTTACCACTGTATTTCTCATTAATAACCTAATATTGAATGCACTCTGTGCACTCTGGGCATAATTCTCGTTTTGAGTACTTACAAATGATTGGCCAAAAGAAAGTGACGAGATATAATCAAAAAAGGTATATGCTTTGATATGATGTAATAATTCAGGGACTCAATTATAATATATTGATCATTTGAGGTTTACTCTGTAACTTGCCAACCTAACTCATTGTATTGTTAGTTAGCGTCCCATCATCGCATATATAATGTTGAATGAATGTAAAAAATATACCAAGAGGTTGTGTAACCAAGGCAAAAAAATTATGTTTCTTCACTAAAAAAACAAAAGAAAGATGGGCAGTCGTATTACATTTATCAAAGAGTTCGTAAATTGGTTTTTCTTTAAGAAATGTACTTAGTAAAATATATATTGCATACATTCTAAAGGTTGAAAATTGAATTGGAACGTGTTTGGTTTGTAAATATGGCCAAAAAATTAAAATTTTTATAAGATGAAACTTACAAATTTAGTCTTACAACAAAAACCCATCTAATTCATACACTCACTTCTTAAGATTGTTCACTATGGAGGCCGAAGGAGGCTTTAAAATCTTCGGGTTTTCTTTGGTATAAAGAGAAGGAGATGTTTTACGGGATTGTGTTAATTGCTTATTGGAGCGTTTGGAAGGCAAGGAATGAATTTTTTTTTATATAAAGAGATCAAGATCGATTCAATAATTGGGGAGATCAAATCTTTGGGTTTTCTTTGGTATAACCATAGATCGAACAAGGACCAAATTGATTGGTTAAATTGGTATAATTTTGTCTTCATGTAGTTGTGTTGTTTCTTGGGTCTGGTAGTCCTCCGGTTTGTGGAGGGTGTTTGTTCGACGCTTTTGCGGTCATTTATAAAAGTATACTTTTCGAAAAAAAATAATAATGATATTTGAACTTTTTTTTATGGGTGTATATGATATTTAAACTATTTTGGAGTTAAGTGTCATTTTAGTACATATGGTTTGGCCAAGTACGCAACTTTAGTACCTATTCTTTATTTTGTGCAATTGGTTACCTCAGTTTCAAAAAACTTGCATTTTAGTACTTTTTTCTAACTCCGTCTATTTTTTCCGTTAAGTAAGAGATAATTTGGTAACTTCCCTTATTTTCTTTGTTTTTTTTTCTTTTCTTTTAAACGCGTATATCTTGTAAACCATAAACCCCCAAATCATAACATCATAATCCAAATCATAAATCCCTAAATATCGTAAAAATTCAAACCCTATGATGCTTTGGAGAAAGGGTTTGGGGATTTAGGATTTGGATTTTTATGTTATGATTTAGGGATTTAGGGTTTACAAGATATAAGCTTTTAAAAAAAAAGAAAAAAACAAAGAAAATAACGAAGTTACCAAATTATCCCTGACTTAATGGAAAAAATAGACGGGGTTAGAAAAAAAGTACTAAAAATGCAAGTTTTTTGAAACTGAGGTAGCCATTTGCACAAAGTAAAGAATAGGTACTAAAGTTGCGTAGTTGGTCAAACCACAGGTACTAAAATGACACTTAACTCACTATTTGGTAATGACGCATATGATATAATTTTAAGTTTGGTCTGGATATATATGATATTTATAATATTTGTAAGAGTATATATGAAATTAATTATATAACTTATAATATAATATAATATTATGCAACCTCATTGACCCAAATTATTAGGTTTCAATGCACGAACATAGTCTCCAAGCAAGGTTACATAGCCTCGTCTTAAAATTGCTTCATCTTGTTGAGTTTGAATTATGACGTTTTAGGGTCATTCTTTGTTTTTTCCAAGAAAGCGTGTACTCTAACATGCAAATTACCTATTAGTACATATAATTTGCATCATTATATATATATATATATGAGAAAGTGAGTATGAGGCTGTTAAACATTTAACTTTACATGCGAACCGTCAAAACTAATAGTTTTGATGGAATAATTAAAAAACTGATTTTTTGTTGTTCTTAATCTCTTTCCTCTCTACTAATATAGAGAATATCAAGTAACCTAATTCTTAATTTATCATCATGAATGAAAACAATATTGGAGTGTATGTAGAAATTGAATTCCCAAATCACAAAACTATTCTTAGTTTTCAACTGAATTGGTTTCTACTCTTCCATTCGAAAACTAGCCATTAGAGGATTTTTATTTGTTTTTCAATTTAAACGAAGGTAGTGAAAGTTATTTCTTAGCCACTCACATCTTGCTAATATATGTATTAAATTAATCATACTCCTCCTCTTAGCAAACTATTATGGGGTTATACTTTAAATTGTTTGCATCCATGACGATGAATCAAAAATTACTGGCTTACTCAAAATTTGCTAAATTTGTTTAAGGTAAGAGAATTAAGAAACCATAAAATCTTTTTATTTTTAGAAATATACCATCAAAACTACGTAGTTTTGATGGTTTCACATGTAAGGTTAAATATTTAACAACCTCATATTCACTTTCCCCATATATATAGGATAAAGATCAAATACAAATAAAAAATCTATGCTAAACATACAAACTGAAGAATCTCTATTCTTCTCCAACAACACTAATCACCAACCACTGACCTCATCTCCATCTTCTTCATCATCCACCACCAAATCATCGGACTCCGATCATTCCACCGCCAACCTCCGCCCCCTCCTTCAACCAAGGCTACACTTCTTCGTAACTGGCACCAAGCGTTGTTTCGTATCTACAACAACAAAAAATATTTCGGCGACACTTTAACTTCGGTAGCGACATCGCCGTCGTTTTCCACTGCAACATACTCGCTCTAGTCGGTGGCGGACGACCACTAGAGCCGATGTAACGTTTCGATCAGAAGTTAAATCTGTATGTCTCCGGCGAGACCGGATTATTGTGATTATATTAGAGAATATATATATATATATATATATATGTTTACAATTTCGCCGATTTGAAGCTTGTTACGACATATTGAAACAAGAAAGTGTGTGATTTGCCAATCAATTTGTAGTTACAGGGGTGTTTTTGAAGGAAGCAATTTGAGGAAGAAGAAGAAGCTGATTCAATTTTACAAATAGAGTAATAAAATTACTCTATTTGTAAACTATAATTACTTTACTTTGTAAACTATCTAGTTGTAGAGTAATAAAATACACTATTTGTAAAATATACAGCGTAATAAAATTATACTACAAACATGATTTCCACTTATTTACAAAAATGCCACCGACTCCAATTTTGTTTTAGTTCGCACGTTTTGCACAAATTTTCTATTTGTATGTTAACCCTACCTTATATATATATTGGGGATGGTTCAAGAGAGAAATGATATTACTGCGAGAAATGAATATGAGCCATTAGTTTTATTTTAAGTTTTGAAAGCTTAAAGATAAATTAAGAAAGTATAAATGCATCTTCTTCTTCAATTAATATAACCAATAAATCATAATAGTTATCTATTCAATTAATATAACTAATCAAATTATTATAATTGAAAAATATTAAGAACTCATTTATTTTTTAACTTATTTTTTGTCTCTTGAATTTTTATCATACATAAGTACAATTTATTCATACGTTAAAATTTCTTTCTATCCAAAACCAATTTCTTCCAACTCAATATATTAATATCAATCAACACGTAGTTACATTGTGATAAATAATACAAAAAACTATTTTACACATGTTTGCAATAAATATCAACAAAAAAACATACAACCTACACAAAAACATATAGCCTACACTTGTTCTAAGAATAAGAAAATATATAACCTACACACAAAATTCATCATCAATAAAATACACAAGCACACGAAAACATATAACCTACACACATAAAAACATATAACCTACACACGAAAATTTTATTCTACATAAATACAATTTATTCATACATTTAAATTTCTTTCTATTTAAAACTAATTTCTTCAAACTAAACTTATCAATATTCATCAACACTTAGTTACATTGTGATAAATAATACAAAAACTATCTTACACGTGTTTGCATTAAATGAGAAATATACAACATACACAAAAACATATAACCCACATTTGTTCTATGAATAATAAAACATATAACCTACACACGAAAACCATATAACCTACACAAGTGTAGGATATGTGTATCTTTGTGTGGTTTATATAATTGTTGATGTCGAATTAAATATGTAAGTTGTATGCTTTTTTGTATGTTGTACATTTTTATTGCTCAAAACAAGTGTAGGATATATAATTTTGTGTAGGTTGTATATTTATTATTTATATTTAATGGACGCATCTGTATGGCATTTTTATTATTATTTATGACAATAGTTTTTCTAGATATATCAATTGAAAAAATATATATTATATTTTGATATTTATTGTTAAAAATTACACGTTGATATATGCTAATAAATTGAATGGAAAGAAATTGTTTTTTTTAATATAAAGAATTAGTATTATATGAATAAATTGTATTTTTGTTGGATAAAATGAAGAGGATATAAATAAATTATAAAACTAAAATAGTTTTTTATCTTTTTAATTATTATAGTTAAATTAGGTAGATATATTAATTAGAGAGAGATTTATTATGGTTATATTAGTTGTATTAATTGAAGAGCGAGTGTGCATTTATTGTTGCATTTACATCTTTTTTATTTATCCTTAAGCTTTAAAAACCTAAAATAAAAATACTGGCTCATATTCATTTCTCGCATTTCTCACAGTAATATCATTTCTCTCCTGAACTTAAACACAAACACACACACACACAGATATATATATATATATAGGGGTAGGTTAAAATAAAAAAAAATAGTTTTCTAGAAAGAGTAAGAATAGATCTAGGCCATTGGATTTAAGATCTAGTGGTTGAGATTGTTAGTTTCCAAAATATCACATAGTTTCCTAGGATCTAGGATTTATGATACATAGTTTCCTAACTTCAAATTTTATGCCCTTCTTACCATTCACATGAAACTTTTTCTTTTTATTTTAACCTTTTTCTATATATATAAATGTAATGGACTTATGATACATAAAAAACTACAAATACATGGGTTTTCTCCTAAGAATTTATAAGTAATGTCTTACCATCATTATGCTTTGTACAAAAGTAAAACTTATTTTCTATTTTTGACTAATTTCATTTACAATATGACAATCCCCAATGTGAATTGTGACTGTCAATCAAATTCCATGTTGTGAGTTCTAGTGGTTAAATCTCTATGCATTTTAACTACTTAAAATAGTTGGTTAGTTGTTTGTTTATATTAGTAGTGGATAGTTTGTAGCCTGATAACATTTGTGTTTTTAGTATAAATGAAAATGAATTAATCTTGAATATCTCTATAATCTTCTAGTTTCTCTTTATATTCTTTGGACTATTTGATTAACATTTCGATTTGTATCACCAATGCCATAATGTGTGTGCATATTATCTCTAGCCAAAAAAGCACATGATGTATGTCCATTAAAGTGATGGTTATCACGTTAACAAACCCTCTATAATGTCACATCCCAATCTTAGGTGGTAATGCTGGGGCGCAAACTGATTGTTCACAGCTCTCAAGGTACTATCATGCAATAATTTAAAATGTGGCAATATCTATTAAATTAAATTAAGTATTCAATTAAATCCAAATAATGTCAAACAAAGTGCAAATCATTTAAATCAAAAACAAGTAAATTCAAATTTAAGTCTTGATAAGTTGTGTCTTGATAATATTCTTCTAACTTAAAACATCTAAATTTCATCCAAAAGTTTGCATTAATTTCAGTCTTAAACCTGCATATGCGTATAAAATATATATATTTTGTCAACACTAGGTTGAGTGAGTAAAACACCAGTTAATTCAATACAATATGAGAAAAGTAAGCAAATTGTCCTTAATGCGGTATACAATTAAGCCAATGAGCAAATAAATGGGTGTCGGTAAAACCATCGCCATACAAAAGTGGGCTTTGGCTACTACGACGGTCGTATGATCATACTATATGTAAATATGTTGGATCTCTCCGAATGAGTTCAAGTAAACAAATTAACAAGTAGCAAGTTAGACACATAATTGATAGCACACAAGGTTAACAATTGCTAATGTGAATACTAATAGTATGTAAATAATGTAAGTACACATATGTCCCCAAAAGTTTGGAAAATAAGTAAAAAGGATGGGAGTGATTACTCACCATATCAATAAGGCAAAAGAATGAAATGGATCAGGTAATGGATGCAAAACATTAAACGGAAAATTCGAGTTGTTACACATAATGTCACACCCCGGATTAGGGCCTAGGCGTATGACCAATATTTGGTACCTGTTTTGTAAATACATCAGAGTTGCAATTTATTTTAGCGGAAGACTTTGGTTATAATAAAAAATTAATTTATTTGAAAACTTGTCGGATAATAAATACCCGAGTGTTTGATTTATAATCATGTTTATAATAATTTAATAATTTAAAATTGAGCCATCTCTACCTTGCGAGCGTCTATCTTCATGAATGACTATAATTCCTTGTTGCCTGTACTAACATGTTTCCTTGCAATGGGGGGAAAATACGTCAACGATGTGCTGGTGAATCGGTGACTCTAAAAATATGTAAATTACCGTTACAATACAAATATAGTTTTCTTGTACAAGCTCAGCAGAAAGTATTTCATTTCTGGGATTTGTACCACTTCCCTACACACACAAAAGTGTTCCCCCGGGCCACGTAGCCCTTAATGGAGAACTAGTTATGACTGTTAGCCCGCAACCACGTAGCCTTTGACTGTTTAGGCTGAACAGTTATGTGTGGATCCAGACACATGTGTATTTGGTCTGAGTTGCTTTTATTTTCTACTTTGTATTATAACGTTTTAGAGATCACGTAATCTCATGTAAACGTTGACTGACTCTTTAAGACAAACATCCATTCATCTTATAGAGTATAAATATGTTTTGACTGATCTGTAAAGGTTAACGTATTCACCTGTACCGTCGGTGTGCGTTTGAAACCTTGACTGTGAATGATTGATTGATGATTAACATATAATAAAATAGGTTTATATAAATATCCGGATCGTCTCTTGATACGGCTACAGACCTTTAGTCTGGTTTTTATAGCTGTAAACCTTGATTGATCATTTGTTGAATAAAATATTTAGACCCGTAGTCTTTCTGTTTATTTACTAATCATATGCTGAGTTTCTTCTTCATGAAGAAACATCTTTAATCTGTTTCAGAAGAAACATTCATTGATTGTTATTTTTGTATGTAACATCTTATGTTTCTTAATCATTAAGAAACAGTGTTTTAACTATATTTCTTGTATATGAAATGCTATGTTTCTTAATCGTGAAGAAACTATATTTTGACTATATCCTTATCAATGGAAATTCTGTGTTTCTTAATTGTAAAGAAATATTATTATAATCCTTTGTATGTTTAAAGCTTATGTAAACATAATTATGATCAAGGTTTGGGCTATACCCATGACTATGGTCTAAGCCATATAATAATAAAATAATGACTTAGGCAAAACCCCTACCTTACACGAGTATTCGAAGTTCGATTACTAAGATTGATCTGGCAACACTTCTACTCTCTATCGCGTACTAGAGCTTAAACTGTCGGAACCTTAGAGCTTGGCACCCACTACGATACTCAGCACGCAAAACGAGGTGCGCCGGTCGTCAAGACTCGTCGGCACATACTTTTAGGCGAGTAGGTTTACGATTATATAATTATCGGGTCGAGGCATGAAAACAAAGGTAGAGAGAGAGAGAGTAATTCTAGAGAGAGAAAGGTTTTGGGTGTGAGATGTGAAGTGCCATGAACCTCTATTTATAAGCTGATTTTGTAACCCATCGCGATACGCGATGGGTCTTGGTAATCCCGTCGCGTATCGCAGCGCCGTATATTATCCGTCGCCATACTTCGTGCTGACACGTGGTTTGCTGAGTCATCAAGGTCTATCGCGTATCGCGATGACCTTTGTTCTGGGCTCATCGCGTATCGCGATGGCATGCTGGACTCAAATTTTTTACTTTTAGTCCCTCGTTATTGGTAACTTGTCATAACACCATTTTCCAAATATACTAAGGCGGTTCGCGACGATGCAAGCGTGCGAAGTGCAAAGTGCGCCACATTGCGCCCAACGCCCGAGCCTGAGCCCGTGCCTGTGTCTTTGAGGGTCGGGTGCTTCGCACCCTCTGCTAGGACCACTTGGTGCATGTTAGGCATAAAAGTATATTACTATGGAATTTTATCTATTTATAAATAACTTCCAAATCTTTCTCACTTTCCATGTGTGATGAAATTTCCTTATTCCATATCTTTAACATGATGAGATACTTTCTTTATGGAATATTTTATTTCCTTATAAAATGATTTTATTTTCTTTTAAATTTTCTCATTACTTATTATAGAGAATAATTTTGAACCTTCAACTTTACTAAGTTTTTAAATTTGGACCAAAGTTTTGGGGATGTTTCATGTGCCTCACCTCGGAATGAATCTCGTCCTCGAGATTCCATGTGAGTGATTTCTTACTTCTCGATTTATGATCAGATTCCATCTAATATGTTTCTTGAGTTTAACTAGAGTTGTTTGAATGATTGGAATTTCTGATTTGTTGTTAACTGATATCTTTGGATGATGCATTCAACTAATAGTTCATAATGTCATAAGTAATTAAATTGCTAAGCACAGTGGCCAGTTGTGTTTAACTATTTACCTTACATTTTGTATTTTAAACATTTACTGTTGTTAATTAGATTGTATTTTGAATTCAGTCTATCGAATCGTTTTGATTCTTTCCATATGGGATGGAATTTCCTTATTCCATATCTTTAACATGTTGAGATGACTTTGTTTATGGAATATTTTATTTCCTTATAAAATGATTTTATTTTCTTATAAATTTTCTCATTACAGAATAATTTTGATCCTTAAACTTTACTAAGTTATCAAATTTGGACCAAAATTTTGGGAATGTTACACATAATGCCTCCCCTTTACGCCTTGGCGTGGTGTTACCGGTAGGGGTGAGCAATTTAACCGTCATAACCATTAACCGAACCATAACCGTCATAACCGAACCGATTTTAACCGATAACCGTCATAACCGGTGGGTCGGTTTTAATGAAGTTTTGAAAACCGCCAAATGCGGGTCGGTTTTGGTTATAGATACTTCCAAACCCGCCATAACGGAACCGACCCGTTTATTTAACCAACAATATGTTTGGGATTTATTTTCAACAAACATATTGTCGGATTATACCATTTTGATGTGTTCGGTTCAACTTTTGTTATCAAATTAACTTAAATTTCATTGTTAGATTATATAATGTCATTTTTTTCAACATTTGATATTAATATTATGGATTATATATTTTGTTGAGTTATGTCAAGTCATTTTTTCTAATATCTGATATCAAACTTTTAGGCTCAGTTATATTGTTTTGGTTACGGTTAACCGACCCATAACCGACTGGCTTTAACCTTCAAAACCGATTAACCGAACCCTCCATAACGGATCGGTGTTGGTGCATGTTTGTCAGTAGTTCATAGTCTTGTAATTGTAATCGAGTCTGTATTGTAATTGTGTATTTGATTATGTTTTAGATTGTGTAACTAGCAAAGTTGTCAACAAGTTTGCTCAGGCGAACTTGTTGAACAAGCGAAGTTGTCAACAAGTTCGCTCAGGCGAACTTGTTGAATATGCGAAGTTACAGACAACTTCGCCTGTGGCGAAGTTGTCGTGTATATATTCACTGTTTCAGCCGAAACGTAAAGATGTTGTTCGTTTAGGGTTTCAGTCAAGTGTTCGAGTTTAAGCAGACGTGTTTGCTAGTTCCAGAGTCTGTATTAGTGACTACGAGTCACGTGTTTGGTTATTAATATAACGTGTTTGATTCATTGCTCGTGTTCTTCTATATCTACACTCGTAACCTACCTACGCAGGGATTCCGCACCTGCGTTGTTAGAGAATATCCCGTGTACGATCCGTCCAGGAACCTACAATTGGTATCAGAGCCGATTGGCTCGATTGTGAGGTTCGGGATTTCACGCGAGTGTAGTTTCGTCTCGTTTGACCTATTCGCGAGACGTATTTTTGTTGGGATTGTGTTCTAATAGTGCTTGACAGTCATTTTCAAGCCTTAGCATTGATCGGGAGCTTCTGGTTTGAAGAAAACAGATCTGGAAAAACTTCCAGGTTCATCGGGCGAACTTGCTGATATTCAGGCGAAGTTGTTAAATTCTGGCGAAGTTGCCGTCACTGGAGTTAGGGTTTTTGGCGAAGATATAAGGTTTGGCGAAGTTAACCACAACTTCGCTCAACTCATAAGTTCGCCTTAGCGAAGTTATCCGCAACTTCGCTTCACACTTAAGTTCGCAGATTTCATAAGTTCGCCTTAGCGAAGTTATCCACAACTTCGCTTACTACCCAAGTTCGCTCAACTCATAAGTTCGCCTGAGCGAAGCGAAGTTAAGACCTCAGCGAATTAAAGACCTCAGCGAAGTTCTCTATTCAGCGAAGTTGACCTTCAAGCGAAGTTATCCTTAACTTCGCCTACTGAGCTGTTTTAATATTTTCTTTTTTTTTCAGGTTTTTCAGGTTTTTACAAGGATGTCGTCTATCAACATCTCCGATTTGGTCAAGATGGAAGTTGAGGCAGGGTCAGCCACTAAGGCTCCGAGGTTGATGAAGGGAACAGACTTCGTGGCATGGAAGGACAGATTCATCCAATACATCAAATATCAGGATGCCAAAATGTGGGTGTGCATCCAGGATGGATATATCCCTCCAACTGCGCAATACGAAGGACGTGACGTGGTGAAGAAGTACAGTAAAATGGAGGACGAAGAAAAGAAAATGTATGAGGCCGAGAGCAAGGCCCATGCAGCGATAACAATGGCACTTCCTCAAGAAGTTCTCCATACGTTCCGAAAGTACACTTCTGCAAGAGAGCTTTGGGATGCTCTGGAAAACAGATTCGAGGGGAACGTAGGTATCCGTGCCTCAAAGATTAAACTCTTGAAGACCCAGTTCTCCGTCTTCAAATATTTGAAGAATGAATCTTTGGATGATATTATCACCAGATACTATCATCTAATGACAGAGCTTAGCAATTATTCGATTGCCTACCGAGAAGAAGAGATCGTCGAAAAGCTTCTCGATGCTCTCCCACCGAAGTGGGAAATGTACACCGTCCTTATGAGGGAAGACAGAGACTTTCCTAACTGTGATTTGGAAACTGCAGTAAACAAGCTCAGAACTTATGAGCTCAATATGGTTCGAAAAGAAACACCAACAGACCAGATACAAGACCCTGGTATGTATGGTGCAAAGATTAACTCAGGCTCAAGCTCGAGACCTGAATCTGCAGCTTTTTACTCAAAAGGGGAGTCAGGTCCCGACTCTCCTCATGATGGAAACGTTTCTGTAAACACGAATGGTGATGTATGTTTCGTTGCTGGAGGATCTAGTACTTCAAAGCCTCAAGCATCCACAAGTAGTTTTTCTGTAAATGCATCAAGCAATAATTATACCAAGATGCCTATGAGTGTAAAATCTGCTGAAGAGCAGTTTGCAGTCTATGCTTCATTTATTGCTTCCTACGAAAACTACATCCAGGGGAAGATTGTGGACCCTGCTGTTCTGGATGAGGATTATGACCAGATCGATGCTGATGATCTGGAGGAGATGGACTTGCAATGGCAAATGGCCATGATAGTAAGGCGAGTCAAGCGTTTCATGAATAAAACGGGGAGAAAGTTCGTTGGTGGTCGGCCCGGGTTCGACAAGTCCAAGGTAAGGTGCTACAATTGTCAACAGTACGGGCACTTTGCCAAGGAATGCAGAAATGAGAGGGTTGAACGTGGACAAGGTCGACCTACACAACACTCAGGAGTTAACAGAGAGATAAATGCCATGTTGACCAGAGAGGCAGGAGAGTACAACTGGAATCAACGCCCAAGTGGTTCTGGTGAACAGGCTAACATGGCTGAGACTGAAGCTGAAGAATGTGAGAAGGTTGAAGAAACAGAGAAAGCGAATGAAGAAGAAACCGCCTTCATGGCAAATGACAAAGATAATCGCTCCGAGGTAAGTCCTAAAACTATTTGTACTAGTTGTGAGAATTTGTCTGAGCAACTTAAAACAATAACTGATCAGTATGTCCATTTAGATGCTGACTTTAAAACTGTTAAAGAAGATCACCATTTTACGAAAGCAAGAGAAACGAGTTATAAAATTAAAATAAAAGCATGTGAAAAAGACGTTCAAAGCTTAAAAATTAAACTTGCTGAGAAAATTGAAATAATTGATCTTAGTTATGAAGTTTTGGAGGAAAAAACTAAAGTGATTGCTGATCGGGATAAACAGATTGCTGACCACCAGGTAAAGGTGGTGGAACTGAACCGCAAACTTGAGCAGTTCAGGAATTCCTCAGCCATCCTTGATCACCTCGTGAGTGATCCAGGTACCTCTGCAAAGAGGGGAGGAATCGGATATAATGAAGTTCCACCACCCTTTAACCACAACTATACTTATAATCCGAGTGTTCAGAAATCTGTCGATTTCGAAGTTCCTCAGACAACTCCAATCAAGATTACAAAACCAAATGTTAGCTGTGGCGAAACAAGTACGCCTGTTTCTAGTGTGAATATTTCTGTATCAAGTCCAGTCTCATCAGATTCGGATATGTTGTCCGAATCTGGTCAGACAAAAGAGAAGGTAGGTTTACCCACCGATGGAGATAAAAATGAAGTTTCTAAAAAGAGTTCTCCACTCAATCCGTACGTCCCACCTTATGTGAGACGAACGGCTGGTAACACTGCCTCTACATCCAAACCAACATTTGACAAGAAAATGGAGGGTAGATGTTGCTTTAGATGTAACAAGTTAGGACATCTTGTTGCAGATTGTCCTTTGAAACCGAGATTTAGAGATGTGAAGCCAAATAAAAATGAGGATAAGCGTCATTTTGTTCCTGCTAAAAATGAAAACTTTAAAAAATGCCAAAATGTAACGAATTCAAGTTTTCATAAAAACCAACCTCATTTTTACAACCAAACCACAAGAAATAACACTTTCTATTCTCAAAGGTTTGGAAGGCATTACACTCAATCTGCAGGGAGATTCCCTAACAGGACGTACAGAAATTATCCTGATGCTAACTTGAGAAAGCCAGGATACGGGATGTATCGATCCAAGACCAATTGGTCTTGGGTCCCAAGATTCTAACTCATTGTTTTATTGTGCAGGAACAGTTGAACAGGGCTGCCAACAATCTGTGGATTGTAGATCGCGGCTGTTCCCGGCACATGACTGGCAACAAACACTTGTTGCAAGATTTAAAACCTGTTCAGGGAGCTAGAGTTAGTTTTGCTGGTGAAAGCGGAGGAAGAATAACTGGGAGAGGAACTGTGTCAAATGGGAGAATGACACTTGAAAATGTAAACTTTGTGGAGGAATTAAAGCACAATCTGCTGAGTGTGTCGCAGATCTGTGATAAAGAATACACTGTCCATTTCACTAAGAATGAAGCGATTGTATTGAAGCCTGGTTTTCATATACCAGAAGAATGGATAGTAATGAAAGCTCCACGTGAAACGAATACATACGTGATGGATATGAGGTCTACTGAAATGGCCACCAGAGAATCATGTTTAATGACAAAGGCAAGCGAATCAGAATCAGAGTTATGGCACAGGAGAATGGGACATATTCATCTTCGTAAGATGAACTTCATTGTCAAAAATGGGCTTGTGATGGGCGTTCCCTTAAAGAGTTTTAACTTTGAAGATAAATGCATAGCGTGCAAGAAGGGAAAACAACACAAGAAAAGCCATCTCACCAAGACGATCAACTCAATTGATGGTACTCTAGAACTACTTCATATGGATCTCTTCGGTCCGGTGAATGTACAAAGTTTAGGCGGTACTTCTTACTGCTTGGTGATAACTGATGATTACTCGCGATACTCGTGGGTATATTTTCTGAAAACGAAAGACGAGACGACTCAGATGGTAAAGAATCTCATTACAAAAGTCGAGAACGTCATGAGTAAATCAGTTAAATTCATCAGAAGCGACAATGGGACAGAGTTCAAGAACTTTGAGATGGAAATCTTTTGTCTTCAGAAGGGTATTGAGCATCAATATAGCGCTCCGTATACTCCACAACAGAACGGAGTAGCTGAAAGGAAGAACCGAACGTTGATTGAAGGAGCCAGAACTATGCTGGCCGACTCAAAGCTTCCTGTGATGTTCTGGGCTGAAGCAGTTGCTACAGCCTGCTATGTTCTGAATCGGGTGTTAACAGTTAAGAGACTTGGAAAAACTTGTTACGAGCTTATGCATGGAAGGAAGCCCAACTTGTGCGGTCTTGAACCTTTTGGGTCTCCTTGTTCGATTTTGAAGACTAACTCGAAATTTGGTGAAGTAGCCGATGAGGTAATCCTAGTCGGTTATGTTGTTGGGACTCCCAACAGACGGGTCTTCAATACGACAACTTGCAAGGTGGAGGTGGTTTGTAACACCGACATTACTAGTTATCAACCGCCAAAACCAAGCAATGGACCTGCTGAGCTTTTTGACTATGTTAAACTGTTTAAGTCGTTTAACGTACCTAATTTGGAAATTGCTGAAGAAGACGAAAGAGTTGTGACGAAGATGATATTTGATGAGGAAGAGGAGCTAGTGCAACATCAGATGATAGAAAAATCTCAACCTTCCACATCAAACCCTATCGATACCTCTGCGGCCTCAACTGAAGATGAGTTTATTAATCCTTTTCACTCTCGGCCTGAAACTACCATAGATGAGATCTCTTCAAACTTGGAAGACAATTTACATGTCGGTGCTGTTCCGACCACGAGAATTCACAAAGATCACCCTTTGGAGTATGTTATAGGTGATGTGTCCTCTAGTGTACAAACCAGAAGTAGTTTGAATGAGCACACCTGTGTTTATACAAGCATTAAAGATACAGGTATTATGAATGAATGTTTGTACTCTTGCTTCATAAGCCAAATTGAACCAAAGAATTATCAAATGGCTTTGAAGGACAGCTCGTGGGTCGAAGCTATGCAAGAAGAGTTGGCTCAGTTCGAGAAAATGGAAGTTTGGACTTTGGTCGAAAAACCAAAGAATGTGCATGCTATAGGCACGAAATGGGTGTTCAAGTGCAAGAGAGATGAAAAAGGGATTATTGTGAGAAATAAGGCGAGGCTGGTTGTTAAAGGTTTTAATCAGCAAGAGGGTATTGACTACAATGAGGTTTTCGCTCCTGTTGCCCGGTTAGAAGCGATTCGATTGTTTTTGGCGTTTGCTGCTTTCAAAAAGATGAAGGTGTTTCAGTTGGATGTAAAGAGTGCGTTTCTTAACGGGAAAGTTGACGAGGTTGTGTATGTTGAGCAACCACCGGGTTTTCCTGACCCAGACTTTCCTGATCATGTATACAGGTTGAGCAAGGCGTTATATGGTTTACATCAGGCACCTCGTGCCTGGTATTCAACGTTATCGGACTACTTGCTGGAAAATGGTTTTGAAAGGGGTTTGATCGACAGTACGCTGTTTGTGAAGAGAGAAGGATGTGACTTCTTACTGGTTCAAGTCTACGTGGATGACATCATTTTTGCTGCATCAAGAGTATCCATGTGTCAAGATTTTGAGGCTGTCATGAAGAAACGTTTCGAGATGAGTGCTATGGGTGAACTAACTTTCTTTCTAGGATTGCAGGTTGATCAGAAGAAAGATGGGATGTTCATTCATCAAACAAAGTATGTTCATGATGTGCTGAAAAGATTCAAGATGGAGGACAGTTCTCCATATGACACTCCAATCTGCGTCAATCACAAATTGGGAGCTGAATCAGATGGTGACGCAGATGTGGACCCTACTCTGTATCGGGCGATAATAGGTTCTTTAATGTATTTAACTGCTTCTAGGCCTGATATAATGTTTTCTGTTTGTCTTTGTGCTCGCTTTCAGGCAAACCCAAAGGAATCTCACATGAAAGGTGTGAAGAGGATTTTGCGGTATCTCAAGGGCAAGCCGAAACTAGGATTGTGGTACCCAAAGGGAGGAGACGTTGAACTGGTGGCATATACTGATTCTGATTATGGAGGTTGTAATCAGAGTCGGAAGTCAACAACAGGAGGCTGTCAGTTTCTTGGAGGAAGATTAGTTTCCTGGCAGTGCAAGAAACAGACATCAGTTGCAATTTCAACTTGCGAAGCTGAATACATGGCAGCATCCAACTGCTGCTCTCAGGTTTTATGGATTCAGCAACAATTGCGCGACTATGGTCTGAATTTCTTACTCACTCCTATTTTAATTGATAACACTGCCGCCATCTCAGTAATTAACAATCCCGTGAAGCACAGTAAAACTAAGCATATTGACATTCGTCATCACTTCATACGGGATTGTGCTGAGAAGAAACTGATCAAGATCGAAAAAGTTGATACACTTGAAAATTTTGCTGACTTGTTTACAAAAGCGTTTGATAAATCCAGATTTCAAAACCTAATTGAGCTAAATGGGATGATCAATCCCGAGTAACCATGTCTTTGTTTTTGATTTAAAAAAAAAAAAAAAAAAAAAAAAAAAAAAAAAAAAAAATGAGTCTTTATTGCTTAAAATTAGTCGGTTACCTCGGTTTGATGGACATCTCCTCGGATATGTTTTGGTCCTTGTTTTCGACTTAGGAAATGAGGATAGCCATTAACCGGAAGACTGAAAGTAACTGGGGCAGTGTTGACATGTTTTTCTTTCAGTTGCTGAAAATTAGTCGGTCATTCTTAGTAAGAAGGACACATACTTGCATGTGGTCGGTCCAGCTGATCCAATGGATCTTCAGGATAGCCGTTTACCTGATGACTTTGACATGATTGGGGCAATTGAATTCAAAACTTTATTTCGGGAAATGAAATTACTTTTCAAGTCTATTACTTCGTAAGAAGTTCTTTGCTGTGTTTAAAAGAAAATTGATCCAACCTTGGAAAATGATATATATACTGACTATGTGTGCCTAACTAGTGAAGTTATTAAGCTTAAAAGGCTTTAGAACAGTCATTGTATGTCATGGTAATTTTAATGGTGCGTAAAAGTAGATGTGATACTAACTTATATTTTACTCGAATTTACGTGGAAACTCCTTAAGAGTTTTGTATGTCTTCATACATATCTTTTCGAAGGATAGGCAGAAAAGCGACTACCCAGTCATACACGAGCCCGTGAGTGTTCTGATTCCCGTGAAGAAAGCATTTCAAGACACTGCAGTGATCCAGATTCGGGACTTGCAGTAGTTTAGTACTCCGATGAAAATTCTTATGTTTGATTCAAAAAAAAAAAAAAAAAAAAAAAAAAAAAAAAAAAAATACATGTATAATTTTTGTACTTATGAGAAATAGTGACAATAAACACGAGAACCAAAACGTCTCAAGATTTCTCAAGTTTGGAGTAAGAAGAAAACGGGAAGCAGACAACGAGTATCTACAAGTTAATCAGACACTATGGGTCGAAGTCAATTCGGGGTGACTTGGGTATAGCCAAATACGCTTTGAGAATAGATAGAAGGCATCATTACCTCTGAGTTGTTGCCAACTTAAATTTTTGAGCTTAACTGAACCTTAATCCGTATCACAGAAACAATGAAAACCATTTAAGTTATTACATGCTTATAACCTGTTTCTCTATGTCATAATACAGCCAAACACGGATCCAAGTGACAGTCACATAGTTAGTATGATTCCTGTTCGGATCTTTTCTAAAACGTAGTGGTCCCTGGCTAGACTGAAATTTGATCCCTTATTTCGTTAAAATTTTATAAGTATTTTCTGTTTTTGTAGTTATATTTTTATTGTTGGTTACTGGGTCTTGATCATTTTTGTTTAACTTTTTTTGGTAACTTATAAGGATATATTCAAGATTTTTCAAACTGAAAGGGCTGTTTTTGTAAATATCGGGCGAAGTTGTTGAATCGGCGAAGTTGTACTTAACTTCGCTTAGGCGAAGTTAAGAATAACTTCGCCTGAACCAACTCAGCCCTATAAAAGGGGTTTTAAACAGTAAATTTTTTATTATTAACTTTTTCCGGCGAACTTAACCTTAATTCCGGTTAACATCTCTTATATACACTTTCGATTTCGATCTTTTGTTCTTTGTTTCTACTATACTGAGTGGTATGTGTTGTCGATTTCATCCTTTCATTCTCTTTATAATTTTACCTCGGGTCGTCGAACACTCGAAGAATCCTCGAAACCAAGGTTTTCGACCTCACGTTACGTGTTCATGGACGACCTTTTCGTCCATACACCATTGAAATATGTTGTTCTTCATGTTTATATCGTCAAATCGGTCCGAAAACATCGGATTTCGACCTCTGAATCCGAACAGTCGCCGATTCTGTTTCAGGCGAAGTTATGGTTTTGGCGAAGTTAATCTCAACTTCGCCAGACGCTTAAGTTCGCCTAGGCCGAAGTTATCCACAACTTCGCCTGGCGAAGTTAACCACAACTTCGCCGTGGCGAAGTTATCATCAACTTCGCCTTGGCGAAGTTATCCACAACTTCGCCTTGGCGAACTTAACTGTAACTTCGCCTTGGCGAAGTTATCCTTATCTTCGCCTATATCCTTTTATTTTAACTGTTTTGTAGACGAATTTACTGATGAAGCGAAGTTGTTCCCAACTTCGCCTCAACTTTAATTTCGCCTGTGTATCTTACATCACAACTTCGCACTTGCTACACTGCGAACTTGTGAGTTACATAAAACGTCTCTAACTTGATTTGTTTTGTGCAGATATGGCTGCAGTTGGAGGAACTGGTGGTGATGATGGTGATGAGCAACGACAATTCTTTCCAGCTCATAACCAATACATTACTTTGGATCCTGACGCACGAGGCGTTGACGACTACAGGGAGATTATCACTTTTCTCCAGAGATCAAGGGTGTTTCACGCGATCACTAATACACTACCCATATCTCTGCCTAACATACAAGATTTCTGGCAGACGGTGTATTATGATTGCAGACCTGAGCCTCCGGTGATGCGAGCAACCGTCAATGGTCAAAACATACAGTTTTCTTCGGAAGACATTCGGTTGGCTCTGCAGTTCGGCAATGAGACACGAGACGACCCAACGGAGTTCGTAGCTCCTTTCCGTGACGGAGCATACTTGAGAATGGGTTATTCGGGTCCGCTGGGGGACTCGCAGAGGAGGAAAGGCTTTCTGCTGGACCAATGGCGTTTTCTGATGCACGTGTTAATTGTGTGCATGTCCGGCAGGAAAGCAGGAACAGACGGGATGGGTGCGACGATGCAATCTGCCATGACGGCCCTGACTTACAATCGTCGTTACTCTTTTAGTCAGATGATTTTCTATGAGATTGATCGTCAGAGACGGGCGACGGCGCGAGAACGATTTATCATGTATCCGCGATTTCTTCAAATGATTATTAATCATGTCGCTCCGTCTCTACCGCAACGGCGTCCTATTCGATATGTTGAGTGTGTTACAAAGCGTATTTTTGCTCAATGTAGGACGTCGAGCACTCGTAGCAACCCTGAACGCCGTCCAAGGCATACTCCACTTTTCGGGTATCTCATCAACCCGGAGTATGTTCCTGCAGGAGGGGACGAGTTCAGGGATCCCCAACCACATCAGGCGGCAGCACCTCATGCTGTATCAGCTGCGCCTGTTGTATCTTCTGCTGCTGTGCCAGCTACTATTGCACAGACTATGTCCACGGCTGAAAACGTTGATCTGGATGCTGCTTTCAGTGGACACGGTTTGTTTGATATGGATATCTCGGGTCCTCAAGTTATGGATGCTTCAACAGCAGCTACTTCGGTAGCTGAATCCGAGTTAGATGAAACGTTTGCTGAGGCCAGACGGCTAATGGTGACTCGTGAAAGGATTTCGGGTAAGAGGCCGAGAGTTGAGGAAGAGGAAGGAGATGAGGAAGAAGCGGTACAACTTGTGATGAGACGTTCGCGACGAGAACAACTAGGTATGGCTACTGGAGCGGGGGAGACTTCAAGGCATGTACGTTTTGCTCCGCCTGTCTTGTCAGGTATGTCACTGCTTCCTACTACTGCACAGGTTACGACTGTCGAAGCGTCAGCTCCAGCAGTGGTGTCTCTACCACCACAACCGTTTGATCCACCGGTGGTAGTCGCACGCTTCGTTGATTCGACTATCACAACAACTGCAGGGTTACCAAGTGTACCACCTGCGGTCACTTCTGCTACTGATGTTCCACCAACTCCATTGCCTACTTCAGATGCTGAACGGATTACATCACTAGAGCGTATTGTTGCCGAACAGACTAAGACTATTGAACGCCTAGTGGAATCCAATCGACTACAAGCTGCCCTCCTGGTAGAACATGGCCGAATAATTGATGCCTTCAAGGATTACTTGGCATCTCAGGGGGAGAAGACGTGTAGGGGCGATGAGTTGAGAACGAAAAGACGAGAAGATCATGACGATGATCCCAATGCACCTTCGGGTGCAGGTGGTGAGCTGCCAAGAACCTCTCAGGCTCTTGGGGCTTCCACAACTGAGGGGGAGTCTACAGATGTAGCTGGTGATGTTGTTGTTGGTATGGGTGATGATGCTGATGTTGAGGACGTTATCGATGCTTTAAAGGAGTTGGATGATGAGGAAGACGATGAGTTTATGGATGATGACGACGTGTTGCCCGTGGATGAGATAGAGAGGATTGGGGAAAAGATTAATGTGGAAAATGTGTTAGAAGAAGGTGAGATAATGGATGATGATGTTGAGCATGACATTCCCGAAGTGGAAAAGTCGGGTGTTGGTGATGAAACGGTGTTGGATGAGACGATGTGGGAAGAGCAGCCTAGATGGAAGGAAGAATATGCTCATTGGTTTGTCAAGACCAAGAAGCCTGCTGTTCCAACCATGTTCAGAAAGAGCTACAATATTAAAGGGTATGCAGAGGCGAAAAAGGGGATTATTTGTTGGATCTATGATGCACAGCTCAAGTTGTTTGTGGTGAAGCGTTATGATGGCGTTCAATATTTCAAGAAGATGTTGAGATCGTTCAACACATTGCCTGAATGCGAAGTAAAAGATTTGGCCAGGTTGGGCCTGATAAACCGAAACAACGACAATATGGCTAGAATGATTGAGAAGATAATGTGGAAAGAAGGAGTAAAAGAAAAGAAGTTTGAGTTGCTAAAGCCACAAAAGGGAAAATTAGTGAAGGATACAGAGAGAGGTATGAGAGCAGATGGTAAACCGTGGATGGTAATGAAGTACAAACCAGTCCGATGTATCAAGGAGGTACCCATGAAAGCTATGCCTCGAGATGTGCTGAAAGATTTGAAATGGTGGTTTGTGGATTGTGAGACTGCAGAGGCAGTAATGGAGGACGAGGATGAACAAGAACTGCTTCGGGTTTACGACCCGATGCATCTTGTTAACCTGTCGCAAGCTGATCTGGAAGTACTCAACAACAAGAAGATCTTCTACATTCCTGCTTGGAAGGATCAAGCTAGGAGATATCAAAGTGTAGTGACAGTATGTGTGAGAGAAGGGCCGCACGCTTAGAGATGCAGATTACAAGATTCGAGATTTGAAGATCAAGATATGAAGCTACTGCCAAGGGGGAGTCTGTTGGTGCATGTTTGTCAGTAGTTCATAGTCTTGTAATTGTAATCGAGTCTGTATTGTAATTGTGTATTTGATTATGTTTTAGATTGTGTAACTAGCAAAGTTGTCAACAAGTTTGCTCAGGCGAACTTGTTGAACAAGCGAAGTTGTCAACAAGTTCGCTCAGGCGAACTTGTTGAATATGCAAAGTTACAGACAACTTCGCCTGTGGCGAAGTTGTCGTGTATATATTCACTGTTTCAGCCGAAACGTAAAGATGTTGTTCGTTTAGGGTTTCAGTCAAGTGTTCGAGTTTAAGCAGACGTGTTTGCTAGTTCCAGAGTCTGTATTAGTGACTACGAGTCACGTGTTTGGTTATTAATATAACGTGTTTGATTCATTGCTCGTGTTCTTCTATATCTACACTCGTAACCTACCTACGCAGGGATTCCGCACCTGCGTTGTTAGAGAATATCCCGTGTACGATCCGTCCAGGAACCTACAATCGGTTATGGTTATGGTTATCCATTAACCGACTTATCGGTTATGGTTATGGGTTTGGCTCAAAACCGACCCATGCACACCCCTAGTTACCCGTGTAAATGGGGCGCCACATCAGCCATAACGTTGGCTAACTTTTATTTTTTCCTTTTATTAGAACGACAACTTTCTCCAAATTTGGAAAGCCCGTTGCCCCAATCTGGTCAGACTATGTTTTCTTAACCGGGCCCATGATGGCTTTAGAATTTGACGCATTCCATAGGGAAACCATACCGCCGGCTGCCACTTGACAGTCATTGAGCCGTCACAAGAGTATAACTCTCTAGCGTAACACAAGGTGAGACGAAAACCCAGATGAGCTCGAAATCTGAACTGACAACCTCGTAAGACCTAACTTAAAATGGTCATTGCTAATAACCACCCAAAATAACACAAATTATGATCGAACTTGAATCTCCGTTAGTTAACCAGCTTCACAACCCTCGGTCCTAAGAAGAAAATTCAAGGGTGTGGTTTTGAACTTTATGAAAAAGAGGAAGAGAAACTGGAATTTAGTTCTCTCTAAATAAAATTCTTCTTCTTGCTGTGAATTAAAGTCCTCGCCTCAACACACACACACACTCTCTCTCTCTAGATTTCTAATCTCCGAGAGATCGCCGGAGTTCTTCGCCGGCGATTTAACCGAATCAAGTCTCTCATATATCCGATCCGCAGTCGATTTGATATCATTTGCATCCACCATGGCGGCCGCCCCGATTACTATGAAAGAGGCACTCACGGTATAATAATATCACCGAGACCTTATTTCATGCGTATAGTCATATAGATTTATAGATCACACTTGTATTGTCAATTACCTAGCTCGATTTAAGCATTTTGTCGTTTTCGTCTCATTTTTGAGATATTTAGGGTTAGCTGAACCCTAGAAATGAAATTGGAGCTTATATGCTTTCGTACTCTGCAGATTTGTTAAATTAGAGGATATATGTTTACTAAATTAGGTCCCCACTTTGGTAATAGATATCGTAGCTTGGATTTATTAGATAGATTTGTTTTATATGTGAATGTCTCGAGAATTTATTTGATGCACATAGATGTATAGATCCACTTCTGGTATCAATAACCTAGCTCGATTTGCACATTTTGTTGTTTTTGCATCAATTTGAATCCTAGAAATGAAATTGGAGTCTATATGCTTTTGTATTGTGCAGATTTGTTAGATTTAGAGAATATATGTTGACTATAATTTTCCGGAAGACCAATTTTACTATGTAAAGTAGGTCTTCGCTTAAATACTAAACTTCGTACCTCAACTTCAGTTTATGTTAGGTGTTTTGAATTGAAGTGACCATGCTTGTTATATATATATATATATATATATATATATATACACTTTCGGATTGGTTGGATTTGTTAGATAATCAAATTTTTTATATGATATTTTCAGATCAGTGGGAAAAGTTGATTGATTTGGTCTTTAGTGTTAGTTATATGTTCATTGATTACTGTTGGTGTTGATTGTGTTATGTTGCAGTTGCCTAGCGTAGGGATCAATCAACAGTTTATCACATTCACCAATGTCACAATGGAGTCAGATAAGTTCATATGTGTGCGTGAAACATCGCCTCAGAACAGTGTGGTGATTATTGATATGAGCATGCCTATGCAGCCACTGAGGAGGCCGATTACCGCTGACTCAGCTATCATGCATCCAAATTCTAAGATACTCGCTTTGAAAGGTATTGTATTTTGGTATTTCCTCTAGAAAATGGCACAATTGACTTTTCATATACAGTGATATATATGACTGTTAGTCAAGCATAAAGTTAGCCACCCACAATGACAAACAAAGGGAATGTATAAAGTGTAAACTAACTTTTGGGTATGAATATAAACCAAGTATACATGATCAATTTAAACGAGCACTAAGATCTTTGCAAACAACCTTTTGATACTTCTATTCACAATTCACTATGTCAAGTTAAAGATTCACTATAAGTCCACAGCATAAATGTAGCAAAGAAGCTTAAAACTCATACGTAGATATAAATAAGACAACTTACAGATGTTTAATATTGAGATTTCAGTATTATATATTTTGCTGTAACTAATAAATGATCATAATTTTCAAGCTCAACTGCCGGGAACTACTCAAGACCACTTACAAATATTTAATATCGAGATGAAAGCCAAACTGAAGTCTCATCAGATGCCTGAGCAGGTAACAGCAATAAATTTAAAAATCATTGGTTACAGCTCTCTTGTAATGATTTTTTGTATTTTTTTAATGTATTGTGATCTTTTCATACGTCTGTCTTCAGATTGTCTTTTGGAAGTGGATTACCCCTAAGTTGTTGGGCATGGTAACTCAAACCTCGGCATATCATTGGTCAATTGAGGGTACATTTCCTTTATTTTCTATGGAATGACATTCATTATCTCCTTTTGATATGTAAGCTAAAGGTTGTATATTTGTTTACTTGGTGCTTTGTTACAGGTGATTCTGAACCTGTAAAGATGTTTGATAGGACAGCCAATTTAGCAAATAATCAGATCATTAACTACAGATGTGATCCATCTGAGAAATGGTTGGTGTTGATCGGAATTGCTCCTGGCTCTCCAGAGGTTTGTTTTTATTCTTTGTTTGCTTCCCACTTTTATAAAAACAAATCCTCTATGCTGTACTTTTTAGCAAATACTTGTAGTATACACGTCTATTTCTTAGGTTTGAAATTAGACAAGACTGTAATTTAGCAAAATTCATTATGGTGTTGACCCTAATTTTCAGCTTTACTGACCTCCCTACCATTTTGATGTTAACAGAAACCTCAGCTAGTAAAAGGGAACATGCAGCTTTTTTCTGTTGATCAGCAGCGCAGTCAGGCTCTTGAAGCACATGCAGCAGCATTTGCATCATTCAAGGTGAAAGCATTTTCCCTTTTGTTTACGAAAGTGTTTTTAGAAATCATATTTATTTCCATTTAAATTCAGATGCATCAGCAATGATCACATTTTTGTATGCCTTTCACAGGTTCCTGGAAATGAGCATGAATCAATTCTTATATCTTTTGCAACCAAAAGCTCAAATGCTGGACAGGTTACATCAAAGCTTCATGTCATTGAGCTTGGCGCCCAACCAGGTTTGTGACTGTCATTTGTCTGATATACTTATTAGCTGGTGTTTTATATATTAATCTTGCAAAAAGAAAATGAAGGTTGCAGAAAAAATATGTCTATAAACTTATTTTTCTTGTTAACCATTGAACTAGATGCATTAATCAGGCTGGAGTCCTTTGTTTATTGAAAAGGGTTCATACATGGTTCAAAAATACTTTTAGGTGGCGTTTAGAATTCTGTGGGTATGGATTTGAAAGTAGGCTGGAATGGGTATGAGGATTATTTTTTAAACCTACTCTATGTCATAAATTTGTGATATCATTCTTAGTGATGTGATCACAATCATCACATACCATCAAACCAAACACGTTCTATCACACTCATTTTAGGCACCCACTTATGCTGTAGACGAACACTAAGCATGTGACCTGTGTGACGTGTCACAACTCTCTTTATGAAAACTTTTGTGCTTAATGTCTGGTTTAGATTAACATGTTTTTGAAAAGATGACCAATCAGGATTTTCAGTTATTCAAAACCTCTTTGTTTACCTATCAGTCTGTGTACTGCAGTCTATATAGCAGTTTGTTTCCCATTTTTGGTTTCTTTTGTTCGGGAACTAATGCCTTAATTTTTTACGTATTCAGGCAAAGCTTCATTTACTAAGAAACAGGCAGATCTGTTTTTCCCTCCTGACTTTGCAGATGATTTTCCAGTTTCAATGCAGGTACTAAGTGTATTTTTCATTTGAAACAGGAAGCGACACTGTGAACTAACATATTATATTCTTAATTTATAATTTTGCAGATATCTCACAAATACGGTTTGATATATGTAATTACCAAACTGGGGCTTCTGTTTGTGTATGACCTAGAAACCGCCACTGCTGTTTATAGGAATAGGATAAGCCCAGATCCAATCTTCCTTACCTCTGAAGCCTCATCAGTTGGGGGCTTCTATGCTATAAATAGACGTGGCCAGGTGTTACTTGCAACTGTGAACGAGTCAACAATTGTGCCTTTTGTCAGTGGACAAGTAAGCATATCACTATATTCAATCCATGATGAATGCACTTTTTTCTTCATTTTGGAATGTGAACTAATATGTATATACTGCAGTTGAACAACCTGGAACTTGCTGTCAATCTTGCTAAAAGAGGAAACCTTCCTGGTGCTGAGAATTTGGTAAATCTATTTTTTTATCTCTTTTCTGTTTTACAAACTATCTTCAAAAGTATGATGATGTACTTGGTTTCAAAAGATATACTGATTTATTTCTACTTCTCAGGTTGTTCAACGATTTCAAGAATTGTTTGCTCAAACCAAATACAAAGAAGCTGCTGAACTTGCTGCAGAATCTCCTCAAGGAATTCTCCGTACACCAGACACAGTGGCAAAGTTCCAGGTGTCTACTCTAAACATTTACAACATCATTGAATGTTACCTTTGAAGGGTTTATTCTCTTATTAGAATGTTCTTTCCATTTATGACCCTTAACTCTTTATATGTCTCATTGCAGAGTGTACCTGTGCAAGCTGGACAAACACCCCCACTGTTGCAGTACTTTGGAACCCTTTTAACTAAAGGGAAGTTGAACGCTTTTGAATCATTGGAGCTATCTCGGCTTGTTGTCAATCAGAACAAGAAGAATCTTTTGGAAAATTGGTTGGCTGAGGACAAGCTGGAATGCAGTGAGGAGCTTGGAGATCTTGTGAAGGTATTCAAATATTAAAGTTTCATAGTTATTGAATCAATATTTTGTTCACGTTTAGTCATTTTATCTAATATATTTCTTGTGGTCTATTCTTTTCATAACTGTAGACTGTGGACAATGATCTTGCATTAAAAATTTACATCAAAGCAAGAGCAACACCGAAAGTTGTGGCAGCTTTTGCAGAGCGTAGGGAGTTTGACAAAATCCTAATTTACTCCAAACAGGTAAGTGCAACTTTTGTATTAGTAACTGTAGGTGTTTCAGTAGAATTTTACTTCTATGCGCCATAAGCTATCTTGTAATTGCTTACAATTTGGGTGCAGGTTGGGTACACACCTGATTATTTGTTCCTTCTGCAAACGATTCTTCGATCAGATCCTCAGGTACTAGAGCGTTTTTTGTAGAAAAAAACAGTATTACATGTAATTTCACTTTCTGTATAATGTCTTTCCAAATGTTATAAAATTGCAACCGGGATTTGTGTTACTTTTTGCAGGGTGCTGTTAATTTTGCTTTGATGATGTCCCAAATGGAGGGAGGTTGTCCAGTTGATTATAACACAATAACAGATCTTTTTCTCCAGGTAATTTTACCATAACTACACTGAATTTGCTTATTATGTTTCTTCGACTTCTGAGCACGTGCAGTTATACTGATCATTTAATTTAAACCGATTTAAAATTCCATTTTTTTCATTCCATCTTTTCAGAGGAACTTAATACGTGAGGCAACAGCTTTCCTCTTGGATGTTCTTAAGCCCAATCTTCCTGAACATGCTCACCTGCAAACCAAGGTATGTGTTACTGATGCTAATATATTCACACACACTTGTATATATGTAACTGAGTAATAGTTTTAATAAATCGTACTCTGTAACAGGTTCTTGAAATCAATCTTGTGACATTCCCTAATGTTGCTGATGCCATATTAGCAAATGGGATGTTTAGTCACTATGACCGTCCTCGCATTGCTCAACTTTGTGAGAAAGCAGGTCTTTTTGTTCGAGCCCTTCAGGTTGGCTAATTATAATAATAGTTTTTTTAAGACGTAAAGTTTTAAATTAATAGGATCCAAAACGATAGAAACCAGAGGTGAAGAGACTTGTCTTGATTAAAAATCTGTATTTTTTGCAGCATTACAGTGAATTACCTGATATTAAGCGTGTCATAGTAAACACTCATGCAATTGAGCCACAGGTTTGTTTATGCTGGACCTGTTTGCTTTACAATTTACATTGTAAAGACTAGCACCTAACTGTTTTTTGTTTTCAGTCACTTGTAGAATTTTTCGGGACTTTATCAAAAGAGTGGGCTCTGGAGTGCATGAAAGATCTTTTGCTCGTCAATCTAAGGGGAAACCTTCAGATAATTGTGCAGGTAAATGACAGCTTTCGTTTCCATGTAAACGGTCAATCTTTGAAGTCAAAACCAAGGAAAGTATAGCTGTGTAAGCTGTTAAATCTCTGTGCTTCTATTCTTTGAATATTAGGTTGCCAAAGAATACTGCGAGCAGCTGGGTGTGGAAGCATGTATCAAACTCTTCGAGCAGTTTAAGTCATATGAAGGGTTATACTTCTTTTTGGGGTCGTATTTGAGTTCAAGGTAAGCAAGTTAGAACTATACTTATTTATGCAAGACTCTTTTATTAATTGTGAAGGTGTATCTACTATTAACTAATGTTCAATATCACAGTGAGGATCCTGAAATCCACTTTAAGTACATTGAGGCAGCTGCAAAGACCGGACAAATCAAGGAAGTCGAGCGGGTAACAAGAGAATCAAACTTTTATGATGCTGAGAAGACCAAAAACTTCCTAATGGAAGCCAAGCTTCCTGATGCAAGACCATTGATTAATGTGTGTGACCGTTTTGGTTTTGTCCCTGATCTCACTCACTATCTCTATACCAACAACATGCTCCGTTATATTGAAGGTTATGTTCAGAAGGTACACAATTCGCATACTTTATACCTATCCGTAAGTGTTAGCAAAAGCTTATGTATTTGATATAACTAACGGGATATTTGATAGGTCAACCCCGGGAACGCACCATTAGTTGTAGGGCAGCTTCTAGATGATGAGTGTCCTGAGGATTTCATCAAAGGCTTGATTCTATCTGTTCGTTCTCTGCTTCCAGTTGAGCCTCTTGTAGATGAGTGTGAGAAGAGGTATGTTTTCAGAAAGCTTAATGTTTAATCTTCTGTTTATTATGTTTAGAAGGCATTCTTATGTTATTTGGTCATTGTTTTCCAGGAATCGTCTGCGGTTACTTACTCAGTTTTTGGAACATCTTGTGAGTGAAGGAAGCCAAGATGTTCATGTTCACAATGCTTTGGGTAAAATTATCATAGATAGCAATAACAATCCCGAGCATTTCCTTACCACCAATCCTTATTATGATTCACGTGTTGTGGGTAAATACTGCGAGAAGCGGGATCCAACACTTGCTGTTGTTGCCTACCGTAGAGGTCAATGTGATGAAGAACTTGTCAGTGTCACAAACAAGAATTCTCTCTTTAAGTTGCAAGCCAGGTACAAAACTTCTTGGGTTTAGAGATGATTATTTCAACTCATCAGATATAAAAGGGCCAATTTTGGTTGCACTTTATCTCATAAGGGTCAAATCCAAAAGTTTAACTAGAAGTAGACCATGTCAAAAGTTGCCTAAAGTTTAGTTAAATCAAATATTTATGTTAATCTAGTAATGTTGTTTTTGTAATCTTAACAAATTAACTATTTTTTAGAAGCTTCAAGGGCACATTTTGGAAAAACCTTATGGACTTTATATTTTGCGAGATTAGGTCTTAGAACTTTGTTTTTTTATGATTTAGTAGTCCCGTAACTTCTAGAGGTAAGTTTTTTTTTAATTCTTTTTTGCATGGTTAAATCCTGTAACTTGTTAACATTTAAGAAAATGATTGTATTGCATGATTAATCTTTTTAACATGTTAAAAAGAAGATTTTTGTTTAGTTTTGTAAGTAAAGGAATTTAGTCACAGATGAATAAAGTTAGGGACTTAAATCACACACAATTTGGAAGTCCATAGAATAAAAGCGGGCATAAATGGGTTTTTGGGCCAACCCATTTTAACACATACTAAAATTTACATGTTTTGGTCCACTATCTTGCCACCTCTACTAGTTTCTATTACAAATGAATTTGTTAGCTTTTTTTTTATGACTATTTAACTAATAATGTTTTTGAATTTAGATATGTTGTTGAGAGAATGGATTCTGATCTCTGGGATAAGGTTCTCAACCCCGAGAATGAATACAGAAGGCAACTTATTGATCAAGTTGTTTCGACCGCATTGCCCGAGACCAAAAGCCCCGAGCAGGTTTCTGCTGCTGTTAAGGCTTTCATGACTGCTGATCTTCCCCACGAGCTAATCGAACTTCTCGAGAAAATTGTTCTTCAAAACTCTGCTTTCAGTGGCAACTCAAACCTCCAAAACCTGCTTATCTTAACTGCCATCAAAGCTGACCCATCACGAGTCATGGACTACATCAACAGATTAGACAACTTTGATGGGCCCGCAGTTGGTGAGGTGGCTGTAGAAGCACAACTGTATGAAGAAGCATTTGCAATATTCAAAAAGTTCAACTTAAATGTGCAAGCAGTTAACGTGCTGTTAGATAACATCCAAAGTATTCCACGTGCTGAAGAGTTTGCCTTCCGTGTTGAAGAAGATGCTGTATGGAGCCAGGTGGCGAAAGCTCAGTTAAGAGAAGGGTTAGTTAGTGAGGCAATAGAGTCATTCATCCGGGCCGATGACACAACTCAATTTTTGGATGTTATCAAGGCTTCTGAAGACACTGAATGCTACCATGATTTAGTGAAATATTTACTAATGGTTAGACAAAAGATCAAAGAGCCTAGGGTGGATAGTGAACTCATATATGCATATGCCAAAATTGATAGATTGAGTGACATTGAGGAGTTCATTCTCATGCCTAATGTTGCTAACCTTCATAATGTTGGTGACCGCTTGTTTGATGAAGCTTTGTATGAAGCTGCTAAGATAATATATGCTTTTATCTCCAACTGGGCTAAGCTTGCTGTCACACTTGTGAGGCTGCAACAGTTTCAAGGTGCTGTTGATGCTGCTCGTAAAGCTAATAGTGCAAAGACATGGAAAGAAGTTTGCTTTGCTTGTGTTGATGCTGAAGAGTTCCGTTTGGCTCAGATTTGTGGTCTGAATATTATCGTGCAGGTGAAATCTCTATCCTAAACTTGAGGTAGCAAAATGGACGAGTTGGGTAATACCTTAAATTGGTTTCGGGTCAAAATGGGTTGGGTGGGTTGACCCAAGCTCCTTTTATCTAAGTTTTTTTTAGGTTTTAAGTATAGTATTTGTTAAGGGTGCGCGTGGGTTTTGGGCTTAACTTGAACTACAAACTGAAATTTCGTATCTTTAGTTTTTGAAAACTATTTGGTTTTGTTTTCTTTATTGGTTTTGCCATTTGGGCTTGAAATGTTTAGGCCAAAAAGAGAAGTTGGCCCAAAATAATGAGAACTTGGGCCTAAGTCTTTTTGTTAAACTAATTGATTTTCATAAATTTGAGCTAAAGTATTTGATTATACCATTTATTAACCTTTTATATAGCCCTGCTTGTGGTGCGCACATATGATGTATATATGTGTGAACCCTCGGGTGGGCAAAAGTGAAATGACACTAATTTTGACGTTATTTTACTAATCTCGTGAAAATAACGTTAAAAGTGACGGACGGTTAATCAGGCATCATGTAGTGGCGTTGATAGCCGAAAGACAAGGTTACATGCACCGATCAGCCGGTGTCCCGATGATTGAGTGCTATGTGCCTTATGTCCAAGGCTTGATGCAAAACTACTATCGAGCCGGGGGTCTCACCGAAAGCAGCCTCTCTATCCTTATAGGGTAGAGGTAAGGCTGTCTACATCTTACCCTCCTCAGACCCTACCATAGCTTTGCTATTGGTGGGATATACTGAGTACGATGATGATGATATGATGATTTATTAACCTTTTATAAACTACATAAATCTCAAAATAGAAAATGAAAATTCATAAATTCAGTTTTTGTTTTTTTCGGTTTTAATTACATGTAAAACCTAAACCGTGGATTCGTTTGGGTTCAATTATTTCAATTCACTTTTTTCGGTTTTATGCACTACTATTTTATTTGTTATACATGATCGTAAAAAGTAGTCTATTATGAATTTATGGTGATAAACTAGCTTTTTGAAACAACTGATTTTAGAAGGTAATTATTTAATCCACTGGTTCTATCTTAAATAAGAACAGTTTTTGGTACAGTAGAGCCGGGCCAGGTTGACTCTACACTTCTGACCAATAAAATTTATGTAAATAACTGACTCGTCAAGTATGGTTACAAAATTTATGTTCTTGTAATTATATTTTTTTTAGTTAAGTGATTTGAGAAGTTAGATTTACACTATTAGCTAATTTTATTACACTTGACCTGTTAGAGATGAAAACATAACCCAATAAGTTCTACAGTTTTACCAAGTTTAGAGGCAGTTTCTTAGAATGTTTTTTGTGTAGTATATAATATTATATTTTTATTTTAAAGTAAATGCAAGTTAATTTCTGGAACATGTAGGTGGATGATCTGGAAGAAGTGAGCGACTACTACCAAAACAGAGGATGCTTCAATGAGCTAATATCTCTAATGGAGAGCGGTCTAGGTTTGGAACGTGCTCACATGGGCATCTTCACAGAGTTAGGTGTCCTTTACGCCAGATACCGTCACGAGAAGCTTATGGAACATATTAAACTCTTCTCAACTCGTCTCAATATCCCAAAACTAATCCGCGCTTGTGATGAACAACACCATTGGAAAGAACTCACTTATTTGTACATCCAATATGATGAGTTTGATAATGCTGCAACTACTGTCATGAATCACTCTCCAGAAGCTTGGGATCATATGCAGTTCAAGGATATTATTGTCAAAGTAGCAAACGTTGAGCTTTATTACAAGACTGTCCACTTTTACCTCGAAGAACATCCTGATCTTATAAATGATGTTCTCAACGTGCTTGTTCTACGTGTTGACCATACACGTGTTGTTGACATTATGCGCAAGGTTTGTCATTTGCGGAACGTTACTTGTATCTATTTTGTGAACTTGTATGATGGTTTTTAACTTTATAACTTGTGGCTTATATGCAGGCGGGGCAACTTCCTCTTGTGAAACCATACATGGTTGCAGTTCAGAGTAATAATGTGTCGGCTGTCAACGAGGCGTTAAATGAAATTTATGTTGAAGAGGAAGACTATGATAGGTTGCGTGAATCTATTGATTTACATGATAACTTTGACCAGATCGGCCTTGCACAAAAGGTTGGTCGTACTTCCTGTTCATTTTTTGTTTGTTTTTCCACAAGTATGTTCATAAACCGTTAAAAACTGACCGAACCGTCCAACTGAAGCAATTTGGTAGGTTTAGCGTTCCAGCCGATGGTTTGGCTTTTGGAACCGGCTGTATAAAAGAATTGGTAACCAAACCAAAAATCGAAGTTCGATTTTTGAGTTTTTGAAAACTGTTTGGTTTCGTTTTGGTTTTAGCTTTACCATTTGGGCTTGAAATTTTTGGGCAAAAAATGGCCCAAAATAATGAATTTGGGTCTGAATCTTTCTGTTAATTATTAATTAGTTGATCACTATAAATTTAGATAAATTATTTGGGTAACGCAATTTATTAATAAATTACTTAAAATTCAAAACTAGAAAAGGAAATTTATAAATTTGGTTTGGTCCCGGTTTTTTCAGTTTACTTTCATGCAAAACCAAAAGCAAATCGAAAGTTCAGTTTTTATGAAATATGAAATCAAACTGTCCGTTATGTTTAGGTTCAGTTATTTTGGGTTTTTTTTGTTAGTTTTTTTTAATTTCATGCACTTTTCTGCACATTTTTGGATATGTATTATATTCATGAACCATATTTTGTCATTTTAAAACTTTCATTAAAATCTAATGATTTAAAGAAAACAAAAGATTGGGTCAAACACCAAAACTGAACTGCCAACAAATGATTTGTCAGTCTGTGAAATGTTTATATATTGTTTTGGCAGATTGAGAAGCACGAGCTACTTGAGATGAGGCGTGTTGCAGCATACATCTACAAGAAAGCCGGAAGATGGAAGCAATCGATTGCATTGTCCAAAAAGGACAAGGTATACAAAGATGCAATGGAAACCGCTTCACAATCTGGGGACCGTGAGCTTGCTGAAGAGTTGCTAGTTTATTTCATCGAGCAGGTACAGCTATTATTTACATAGTAGTTATCTTTTTTCTTTAGCAAAATTCTATAAGATATTAATAATGTTTTTGTCTTACTTTCAGGGAAAGAAAGAATGCTTTGCCTCTTGCCTCTTTGTTTGCTATGATTTAATTCGTCTAGATGTCGCCCTTGAATTGGCCTGGTTGAATAACATGATCGACTTTGCATTCCCATATATTCTTCAGGTAAATCTAAGCCTGACAAAACGGGTTGAGTCGGGTCAAAACAGACTGTATGATATATATTTTACTTTTTTGTTTTCTTGCAGTTTATCCGCGAATACACTGGCAAGGTTGATGAGCTAATCAAGGACAAGATTGAAGCGGCTAAGGAAAGTAAAGCCAAGGAGAATGAAGAGCAGGATGTTATCAAGCAACAGGTTTATGCATTTTAAATATATATGTTATGTTTTTAGTTTCTTTGTATAATAAATGGAAGTTATTAATGACTTTCCGTTTGTTGGTTGCAGAATATGTATGCTCAATTACTGCCACTAGCTCTACCTGCACCGCCAGGTATGGGTGGAGGATATGGTCAACCGGGACCACCACCTCCAATGGGTGGAATGGGTATGCCGCCAATGCCACCACCATATGGCATGCCTCCGATGGGCTCTTACTGATGTTGAGGAGGAGAAAGTTACACGGGTTGCATGCATTTCGTACGGACAATTTGAGGTTAATAATAGAATAATAATGAGAATTGGTTTGTGTTTTTGTAGGGTGTGGATAAGGTTTTATTGTTATATACTTTTGGTAGCCATAGCTGAGGCATTTTATTTTGCTGCTGGTAGTGCAGCGAGACGGGTATGATTATGTATTGTGTACTGAAACGGTGGGGGTGTATATGATATTTTTCCATGCTTTCTTCACTTGGGTTTGTTTCTTTTATTTGATTTAGGTTTGGTATAGTTTGTTTGGCTTATTCAGTTTAAACCTAAAGGTTGAATAAGTGAACAACCCCAACAAATATACACGCGTCTTTTCTCACTTAAATATTTTGGGCATGTTTGATATTGAATTTAAAACTGCTTATTGACTTATTGGTTTTTTCATAAATTCATTTTGAAAATCTTGATTTGTGGCTTTTTGAAAACAAATTTTTAACTTTTTCAAAAAGCTAAAATAGAGTTTTATGTTTATCAAAAATTTTTTCTATTGACTTTTTGATAATCCAATAAGTCAATGAGTTGCTTGCAAATTTAATCCCAAACACGTTCTTATAAGGAAGCAAATTATACGTTTGGCCCAAATATGCTACTTTTGCCGATTACGACACTTGTATTAGGCTTGACCAACATTTAACTTCTGGTTTTGACTTGTTGTAACCTTTTTGGCTTAATTCTGATATACTTTAATACAGTGACTTCTAATTATGAATAACTTTTGTTATAGATATGCGGCATCGACCCTTCGATGGGTGATAAGCAAATTTAGACCAAATTTTTTAGATTAGCTTTATCCTGTTGGCTTTTACCAACAGCTAGAGGTGCACAAATCGGGTATTCTAGGAACCAGAACCGGGTATGGTAAGCAAAAGTCAAAACCGAGCCGGGTAGGAACCGGTTCTGGGTATAGTCGGGTATTTGACAGGGTTTTGACCGGTTCCATCAGGTTTTTTTCGGGTTTCGGGTAGGGTAGGGTAGGGTCGACCGGATATTGGCGGAACCGGTTCCACCGGGTCCAGGTCGGTTCTGGTTCGGGTACAGCTCTCGGGGGAAACCAAAGCCTGGTCCGTACTCGCAGGTAGGGTCGGGTCTGGTTCCAGGTAGGACCCGCCGGGTGGGATCCGAAACCGGTTCTTTTGTGCACCTCTACCAACAGCCTGTTGATTTTTTACCAACATTAAATTCTTGTTTCATTAACTTCAACAATTTGTTAACCCCATTTGCTATTTATTGATATGATTTTTGCAATACTTATATTAACTCATTAGTTTTAAAAACAGAATTACTGAAAACTTAATGCTCAAAAATACTTTAGTCATCCTTTACGTTTTTTGTTTCACTTATCATCTTTTATGACAAAGTCGGTTAGTTTTTCAAGTTAATTAACATGTGCAATACATTTAAGGTTAATTTAGTCTTTTTACATACCTCAATATAGCTGTAGGCTCCTGGACGGATCGTACACGGGACGTCGCTAACAACGCAGGTGCGGAATCCCTGCGTGGGTAGATACGAGTGTAGAGTATGTAGAGATCGAACACGAAAGCAATAAACCAACCACGTTATATTGATAACAAACACGTGACCCGAGGTTACAGTTACAGACTATGACACGAACACGTTCACTGAACAACTGAAAACAAAACCCTAAAACGACCAACTACGTAAACTGTTCGCTGAACAGTATATGAACACGACAACTTCGCCACAGGCGAAGTTGTCAATAACTTCGCTGATTCAACAAGTTCGCCATAGCGAACTTGTTGACAACTTCGCGTTTTACATAAATAATCATAATCAAAACATAATTACATTACAGACTCGATTACAAATGCTAGACTATGAACTACTGACACATGTACCAACAGACTCCCCCTTGGCAGTAGCTTCATATCTTGATCTTCAACTCTTGAGTCTTGTAATCTTGCATCTCTAAGCATGCGCCCCTTCTCTAACACATACCGACACCACCCGTTGATATTTCCTAGCTTGATCCTTCCAAGCAGGAATGTAGAAGATCTTCTTCTCGTTGAGCGCCTTCAGATCAGCCTTCGATAGATTAACAAGATGCATCGGATCGTAAACCCGAAGTACTTCTTGTTCATCCTCATCTTCCATGACCGCCTCAGCTGTCTCACAATCCACGTACCACCATTTTAGATCTTTGAGCACGTCCTTGGGCATGAACTTCATCGGTACTTCTTTAAGGCACCGGATCGGTTTGTATTTCATGACCATCCAAGGTTTTCCATCAACTCTCAGACCTCTATCCTTGTCTTCGACAAGTTTTCCCTTTTGTGGTTTCAGTAGCTCAAACTTTTTATCTTTAACACACTCTTTCCACACGATCTTCGCAATAATTCTAGCCATGTTGTCTTCGCTTCTGTTTATCAATCCCAATCTGGCTAAATCTTTTACTTCACATTCTGGCAGTGTGTTTAGAGATCTCAACTTTCTCTGGAAGTACTGAATGCCATCGTACCTCTTGATCACAAAGAGCCGCAGCTGCTCGTCGTATAACCAGCAGATAATACCTTTCTTGGCTTCCGTGTATCCCTTAATATTGTAACTTTTTCTGAACATCTTAGGGACCGCCGGCTTCTTCGTCTTTACGAACCAGTGGGCACAACCTTCCTTCCATTTCGGTTGTTCCTCCCATTCAGCATCTTCCTCAGCATTCTCATCACCCAAACCTGTTCCGTCAACCTCCGGAATCTCATGTTCCACGGAGTTATCAACAATCTCACTTTCTTCTAATACGTTTTCAACCGTAATCTGTTCTCCAATCCTCTCAATCTCATCCACTGGCAGCACATCATCTTCCATCATAAACTCATCATCCTCCTCATCCAACTCTTTCAATGCATCTATCACGTCTTCAACATCAGCATCATCATCAACTGCTACAACATCGTCACCAGCTGCATTTGTAGACTCCCCCTCAGTTGTGGAAGCCCCAAGAGCCTGAGAGGTTCTTGGCAGCTCACCACCTGCACCTTCTGGTGCATTGGGATCATCGTCATGATCTTCTCTTCGTTTCGTCCTCAACTCATCACCCCTACACGTCTTCTCCCCCTGAGATGCCAAGAAGGCATCTATTATTTTACCGTGTTCTACCAGGAGGGCTGCTTGTAGTCGATTGGATTCCACTAGGCTCTGAATGGTCTTTGTCTGATCAGCAACAATCCGCTCTAGTGAAGTAATCCTCTCGGAATCTGAAGTAGGCATTGGAGTTGGCGGGACATCAGCAGAAGTGACCGCAGGTGGTACACTTGGTAACCCTGCAGTAGAAGTGATGGTCGACTCCACAAATCGTGCAACTACCACCGGTGGATTAAGCGGTTGTGGTGGTAGAGACACAACTGTTGGTGCCGACGTCTCGACCGCTGTAACCTGTGCTGTAGTAGGAACAAGAGACATACCAGACAAGGCAGGTGGAGCAAAACGTACCAGCCTTGAAGATTCTCCAGCTCCCGAACCCATACCTCTCTGTTCTCTTCTTGAACGTCTAAGCACAATCTGCACTGCCTCCTCTTCATCAACTTCATCCTCATCCTCGTTTACCGTTCTCGGTCTCTTTCCCGTAGTCCGTTCCCGAGACACCATAAGTCTTCTCGCCTCAGCAAACGTCTCGTCTAGATCAGAGTCAGCTACCGAAGTAACTGCTCTAGTAACATCTACGAACTGAGGACCCGAGACATCCATATCAAACACACCATGTACGCCAAAGGCAGCATTAAGGTCAACGTCTTCAGCAGTAGACACAGCGTGAGATACAGTAGCTGGCACAGCAGCAGAGGCAACATTAGAAACCACAGGCGCAGCTGATACAGCATGAGGTGCTGCCGCCTGATGTGGTTGGGGGTCTCTGAACTCGTCCCCTCCTGCAGGAACATACTCCGGATTGATGAGATATCAGAATAAGGGAGTATGCCTGGGACGCAGCTCAGGCTTGCTTCGAGTGCTCGAGGTGCGGCACTGAGCAAAGATACGTTTCGTCACGCATTCGACGTATCTTATTGGGCGTCTCTGTGGTATCGACGGAGCGACATGATTTAAAATCATCTGTAAGAAACGAGGATACATAGTGAATCGCTCGCGCGCCACAGCCCTTCGTTGACGATCAATCTCGTAAAATATAAGCTGACTGAATGAATATCTGCGGTTGTAAGTCAGCGCTATCATGGCCGACTGCATCGTCGCGCCCATCCCGTCTGTTCCTGCCTTCCTGCCGGACATGCATACTATTAAAACATGCATCAGGAAGCGCCACTGATCTAGCAGAAACCCTTTCCTCCTCTGCGAGTCCCCCAGCGGACCCGAATAACCCATCCTCAAATAAGCTCCATCCCGGAAAGGAGCTACGAACTCCGTTGGGTCATCTCTAGTTTCTTCACCGAACTGCAGAGCCAACCGTATGTCTTCCGAGGAAAACTGTATGTTGTGACCATTTACGGTTGCTCGCATCACCGGAGGCTCAGGCCTGCAATCGTAGTACACTGTCTGCCAAAAGTCTTCAATGTTAGGCAGAGAAATAGGCAGTGTATTTGTCAGCGCGTGAAAGACTCTTGATCGCAGGAGAAACGTGATAATCTCCCTGTAGTCTTCGACGCCTCGTGCTTCTGGATCTAACGTGATGTACTGGTTATGGGCTGGAAAGAATTGTCGTTGCTCATCACCATCATCACCACCAGCACCTCCAATAGCAGCCATATCTGCACCAAACAAAACAAGTTAGACAGTGTGTAAGCAGCTCACAAGTTCGCTAAGTACCACGAGCGAAGTTGTGATTAAATCTATACAGGCGAACTTATAGGTGAGGCGAAGTTAGGAACAACTTCGCTTCAACTATAATTTCGTCTAAAAATTGTTAAGTAAAATGGTATAGGCGAAGTTGATGTTAACTTCGCTGAATCACAACATCGCCAAAGGCGAACTTGAGTTCAAGGCGAAGTTACGGATAACTTCGCCACAGGCGAACTTAAGCTTCAAGGCGAAGTTACGGATAACTTCGCCACAGGCGAACTTAAGCTTCAAGGCGAAGTTACGGATAACTTCGCCACAGGCGAAATTAATCTCCTGGCGAAGTTGTGGATAACTTCGCCTAAACCTTAAGTTCGCCTGAATCTGAAACGGCGACTGTTCAGATTCAAGGCTTAGATCCGATGTTTTCGGACCGATTTGACGATCCATCAGTGAATAACAGCATGGATTAATGATATTGAGACGTGAAGGACGTCCATGAACACGTAACACAAGGGTGAAAATCATGGTTTTGAAGGTTCGACGACCCGAGGTCTCGAACCGGGTAAAATTATAACGAACGAGTATGTTTGGGAATGATATTAACAACACATACCGTGAATAAACACTCGAAACAGAAATCAAGGATCGAAAACGAATGGAACAAGATCGCCGGAAAAATTGATTATAAGTTATAAGTTCGCCGGAATTTTTTGAAAATAATGATACTGTTACAGTATCAAAAACCTTATATAGGATAGAGTTGGTTCAGGCGAAGTTACGCTTAACTTCGCCTAGGCGAAGTTAAGCACAACTTCGCCGAATTCAACAACTTCGCCCGTAATTTCAAAATCAGCCCTTTAAGTTTGAATAATCTTGCACTTAACATTAGAAGTTTCCAAAAAGAATTAAACAAAAAAGATCATGTCCAAGTAACCAGTTTTACAATAACACAACTACAAAAATAGAAAAACTTATAAAAATTTTAACGAATTAAGGGATCAAATTTCAGTCTAGTCAGGGACCACTACGTTTTAGAAAAGATCCTAACAGGAATCATACTAACTATGTGACTGTCACTTGGATCCGTGTTTAGCTGTATTATGACATAGAGAAACAGGTTGTAAGCATGTAAATAACTTAAATGGTTTTCATTGTTTCTGTGATACGGATTAAGGTTCAGTTAAGCTCAAAATTTAAGTAGACAACAACTCAGAGATAATGATGTCTTCTATCTATTCTCAAAGCGTATTTGGCTATACCCAAGTCACCCCGAGTTGACTTCGACCCATAGTGTCTGATTAACTTGTATATACTCGTTGACTGCTTCCCGTTTTCTTCTTACTCCAGATATGAGAAGTCTTGATTGTTACTATGTCTCATAAGTACTAAAGATATACACATTTTTTTTTTTTAAAGCAATCATTCTTCTTGACTTCGGAGTATTAAACTACTGCAAGTCCCGAATCTGGATCACTGCAGTGTCTTGAAATGCTTTCTTCACGGGAATCAGATCACTCACGGGCTCGTGTATGACTGGGTAGTCGCTTTTCTGCCTATCATTCGGAAAGATGTGTGTGAAGACATTCAAAACTCTTAAGGAGTTTCCACGTAAATTCGAGTAGTTTAAGTTAGTATCACATACACTTTTACGCACCATAAAAATTACCACGACATACAATGACTGTTCTAAAGCCTTTTAAGCCTAATAACTTCACTAGTTAAGAACACACAATCAGTATATATATCATTTTCCAAGGTTGGATCAATTTTCTGTTAAACACAGCAAAGAACTTCTTACGAAGTAGTAGACTTGAAAAGTAATTTCATTTCCCTAAAAAATTTTGATTTCAATCGCCCCGATCACGTCAAAGTCGTCAGATAAACGGCTATCCTGAAGATCCAATGGATCAACTGGACCGACCACATACAAGTATGTGTCCTTCTTACTAAGAATGACCGACTAATTTTCAGCAACTGAAAGAACACACGTCATAACTGCCCCGGTCACTTTTAGTCTTCCGGTTAATGGCTATCCTCATTCTCTAAGTTGAAACGAGGACCAAAACATATCCTAGGATATGTCCATCAAACTGAGGTAACCGACTAATTTTAAGCAATAATGACACAATTTTTTTTTTTTTTTTTTTTTTTTTTTTTTTTTTTAAATAAACACAAAGGCATGGTTACTCGGGATTGATCATCCCGTTCAGCTCAATTAGGTTTTGAAATCTAGATTTATCAAACGCTTTTGTAAACAAGTCAGCAAAATTTTCAAGTGTATCAACCTTTTCGATCTTGATCAGTTTCTTCTCAGCACAATCCCGTATGAAGTGATGACGAATGTCAATATGCTTAGTTTTACTGTGCTTCACGGGATTGTTAATTACTGAGATAGCGGCAGTGTTATCAATTAAAATAGGAGTGAGTAAGAAATTCAGACCATAGTCGCGTAATTGTTGCTGAATCCACAAAACCTGAGAGCAGCAGTTGGATGCTGCCATGTATTCAGCTTCGCATGTTGAAATAGCAACTGATGTCTGTTTCTTGCACTGCCAGGAAACTAATCTTCCTCCAAGAAACTGACAGCCTCCTGTGGTTGACTTCCGACTCTGATTGCATCCCCCATAATCAGAATCTGTATATGCCACCAGTTCAACGTCTCCTCCCTTTGGGTACCACAACCCCAGCTTCGGCTTGCCCTTGAGATACCGTAGTATCCTCTTTGCACCTTTCAAATGAGATTCTTTCGGATTTGCCTGAAAACGTGCACAAAGACAAACAGCAAACATTATATCAGGCCTAGAAGCAGTTAAATACATTAATGAACCTATTATCGCCCGATACAGAGTTGGGTCCACATCTGCGTCACCATCTGATTCAGCACCCAATTTGTGATTGACGCAGATGGGAGTATCATATGGAGAACTGTCCTCCATCTTGAATCTTTTCAGCACATCATGAACGTACTTCGTTTGATGAATGAACATCCCGTCCTTCTTCTGATCAACCTGCAATCCTAGAAAGAAAGTTAGTTCACCCATAGCACTCATCTCGAATCGTTTCTTCATGACAGCTTCAAAGTCCTGACACATGGATACTCTTGATGCAGCAAAAATGATATCATCCACGTAGACTTGAACCAGTAGAAAGTCACATCCTTCTCTCTTCACAAACAACGTACTGTCAATCAATCCCCTTTCAAAACCATTTTCCAGCAAGTAGTCCGATAACGTTGAATACCAGGCACGAGGTGCCTGATGTAACCCATATAACGCCTTGCTCAACCTGTATACATGATCAGGAAAGTCTGGGTCAGGAAAACCCGGAGGTTGCTCAACATACACAACCTCATCAACTTTCCCGTTTAGAAACGCGCTCTTCACATCCAACTGAAATACCTTCATCTTTTTAAATGCAGCAAACGCCAAAAACAATCGAATCGCTTCTAACCGGGCGACAGGAGCAAACACCTCATTGTAATCAATACCCTCTTGCTGATTAAAACCTTTAACAACCAGCCTCGCCTTATTTCTTACGATAATTCCCTTATCATCTCTCTTACACTTGAACACCCATTTTGTGCCTATAGCGTGCACATTCCTTGGTTTTTCAACCAAAGTCCAAACTTCCATTTTCTCGAACTGAGCCAACTCTTCTTGCATGGCCTCGACCCACGAGCTGTCCTTTAAAGCCATTAGATAATTCTTTGGTTCAATTTGGCTTATAAAGCAGGAGTACAAACATTCGTTCAGTATACCCGTTTCTTTTATGCTTGTATAAACACAGGTGTGCTCATTCAAGCTACTTCTGGTTTGTACACCGGAGGACACATCACCTATAATATTCTCCAATGGGTGATCTTTGTGAATTCTCGTGGTCGGAACAGCACCGACATGCAAATTATCTTCCAAATTTGAAGAGATCTCATCTATGGTTGTTTCTGGCTGAGAGTGAAAAGGATTAATAAATTCATCTTCAGTTGAGGCCGCAGGGGTATTGATAGGGTTTGATGTGGAAGGTTGAGATTTCTCAAACATCTGATGTTGCAATAGGTTCTCTTCCTCATCAAGCATCATCTTCGACACAGCTCTTTCGTCTTCTTCAGAAATTTCCAAATCAGGTACGTTAAACGACTTAAAAAGTTTAACATAGTCGAAAAGCTCAGCAGGTCCATTGCTTGGTTTTGGCGGTTGGTAACTAGTAATGTCGGTGTTACAAACCACCTCCACCTTGCAAGTCGACGTATTGAAGACCCGTCTGTTGGGAGTCCCAACAACATAACCGACTAGGATTCCCTCATCGGCTACTTCACCAAATTTCGAATTAGTCTTCAAAATCGAACAAGGAGACCCAAATGGTTCAAGACCGCACAAGTTGGGCTTCCTTCCGTGCATAAGCTCGTAACAAGTTTTTCCAAGTCTCTTAACGGTTAGCACCCTATTCAGAACATAGCAGGCTGTAGCAACTGCTTCAGCCCAAAACATCACAGGAAGCTTCGAGTCTGCCAGCATAGTTCTGGCTCCTTCAATTAACGTTCGGTTCTTCCTTTCAGCCACTCCATTCTGTTGTGGAGTATACGGAGCGCTGTATTGATGCTCAATTCCCTTCTGAAGACAGAAGATTTCCATTTCAAAGTTCTTGAACTCTGTCCCATTGTCGCTTCTGATGAATTTAACTGATTTACTCATGACGTTCTCAACTTTTGTAATGAGATTCTTCACCATCTGAGTCGTCTCGTCTTTCGTTTTCAGAAAATATACCCACGAGTATCGCGAGTAGTCATCAGTTATCACCAAGCAGTAAGAGGTACCGCCTAGACTTTGTACATTCACGGGACCGAAGAGATCCATATGAAGTAGTTCTAGAGTACCGGCAATTGAGTTAATTTTCTTGGTGAGATGGGATTTCTTGTGTTGTTTTCCCTTCTTGCAGGCTATGCATTTGTCTTCAAAGTTAAAACTTTTTAAGGGAACGCCCATCACAAGCCCATTCTTGACAATGAAGTTCATCTTCCGAAGATGAATATGTCCCATTCTCCTGTGCCACAATTCTGATTCTGATTCGCTTGCTTTTGTCATTAAACAAGATTCTCCGGTGGCCATTTCAGTAGACCTCATGTCCATCACATATGTATTCGTTTCACGTGGAGCTTTCATTACTATCCATTCTTCTGGTATTTGAAAACCAGGCTTCAATACGATCGCTTCATTCTTCGTGAAATGGACAGTGTAATCTTTATCACAAATCTGCGACACACTCAGCAGATTATGCTTTAACTCCTCCACAAAGTTTACATTTTCAAGTGTCATTCTCCCATTCGACACAGTTCCTCTACCGGTAATCCTTCCACCGCTTTCACCAGCAAAACTAACTCTAGCTCCCTGAATAGGTTTTAAGTCTTGCAACAAGTGTTTGTTGCCTGTCATGTGCCTGGAACAGCCGCTATCTACAATCCAAAGATTGTTGGCAGCCCTGTTCAACTGTTCCTGCACAATAAAACAAAGAGTTAGAATCTTGGGACCCAAGACCAATTGGTCTTGGATCGATACGTCCCGTACCCTGGCTTTCTCAAGTTAGCATCAGGATAATTTCTGTAAGTCCTGTTAGGGAATCTCCCTGCAGATTGAGTGTAATGCCTTCCAAACCTTTGAGAATTGAAAGTGTTATATTTTGTGGTTTGGTTGTAAAACTGAGGTTTGTTTTTATGAAAACTTGAATTCGATACATTTTGGCATTTTTTAAAGTTTTCATTTTTAGCAGTAGCAAAATGACGCTTATACTCAGTTTTATTTTGCTTCACATCTCTAAATCTCGGTTTCAAAGGGCAATCTGCAACTAGATGTCCTAACTTGTTACATCTAAAGCAACATCGACTCTCCATTTTCTTGTCAAATGTTGGTTTGGATGTAGAGGCAGTGTTACCAGCCGTTTGTCTCACATAAGGTGGGACGTACGGATTGAGTGGAGAACTCTTTTTAGAAACTTTATTTTTATCTCCATCGGTGGGTAAACCTACCTTCTCTTTTGTCTGACCAGATTCGGACAACTTATCCGAATCCGATGAGACAGGACTTGAAACAGAAATATTCACACTAGAAACAGGCGAACTCGTTTCGCCACAGCTAACACTTGGTTCTACACTTGTAATCTTGATAGGAGTTGTCTGAGGAACCTCGAAATCAACAGATTTCTGAACACTTGGATTATAAGTATAGTTGTGGTTAAAGGGTGGTGGAACTTCGTGATAACCGATTCCTCCCCTCTTTGCAGAGGTACCTTGATCACTCACGAGGTGATCAAGGATTGCCGAGGAATTCCTGAACTGCTCAAGTTTGCGGTTCAGTTCCACCACCTTTACCTGGTGGTCAGCAATCTGTTTATCCCGATCAGCAATCACTTTAGTTTTTTCCTCCAAAACTTCATAACTAAGATCAATTATTTCAATTTTCTCAGCAAGTTTAAGCTTTAAGCTTTGAATGTCTTTTTCACATGCTTTTATTTTAATTTTATAACTTGTTTCTCTTGCTTTTGTAAAATGGTGATCTTCTTTAATAGTTTTAAAGTCAGCATCTAAACGGACGTACTGATCAGTCATAGTTGTTAGTTGCTCAGACAAATTTTCACAATTAGTACAAATATTCTTATTACTTACCTCGGAGCGAGTGTCCTTGTCATTTGCCATGAAAGCTGTTTCTTCTTCAGTAGCTTTCTCAGTTCCATCAACCTTCTCACATTCTTTAACTTCAGCCTCAGCCATGTTTGCTTGCTCACCAGAACCACTTGAATGCAGGTTCCAGTTGTACTCACCTGCTTCTCTGGTCAACATGGCGTTAATCTCTCTGTTAACTCCAGAATGTTGTGTAGGCCGACCTTGTCCTCGTTCAACCCTCTCATTTCTGCATTCCTTGGCAAAGTGCCCGTACTGTTGACAATTATAGCACCTTACCTTGGATTTGTCGAATCCGGGCCGACCACCAACAAACTTTCTCCCAGTTTTGTTCATAAAACGTTTCACACGCCTCACAATCATTGCCATTTGCCATTGCAAATCCATCTCCTCCAGATCATCAGCATCGATCTGGTCGTAATCCTCATCTAGTACAGCAGGGTCCACAATCTTCCCCTGGATGTAGTTTTCGTAGGAAGCAATAAATGATGCATAGACTGCAAACTGCTCTTCAGCAGATTTTACACTCATAGGCATCTTGGAATAATTATTGCTTGAGGCATTAGCAGAAAAACTACTTGTGGATGCTTGAGGCTTTGAAGTACATGATCCTCCAGCAACGAAACATACATCACCATTCGAGTTTACAGAAACGTTTCCTTCATGAGACGAGTCAGAACCTGACTCCCCTTTAGAGTAATAAGCAGCAGATTCAGGCCTCGAACTTGAGCCTGAGTTAACCTTTGCACCATACATACCAGGGTCTTGTATCTGATCTGTAGGTGTTTCTTTTCGAACCATATTAAGCTCATAAGTTCTGAGCTTGTTTACTGCCGTTTCAAGATCATAATTTGGAAAGTCTCTGTCTTCCCTCATAAGAACGGTGTACATTTCCCACTTCGGTGGGAGAGCATCGAGAAGCTTTTCAACGATCTCTTCTTCTCGGTAAGCAATCGAATAATTGCTAAGCTCTGTCATTAGATGATAGTATCTGGTGATAATATCATCCAGTGATTCGTTCTTCAAAAATTTGAAGACGGAGAACTGGGTCTTCAAAAGTTTTACCTTCGATGCACGGATACCCACATTCCCCTCGAATCTATTTTCAAGAGCATCCCAAAGCTCTCTTGCAGAAGTGTACTTTCGGAACGTATGGAGAACCTCTTGAGGAAGTGCCATTGTTATAGCTGCATGGGCCTTACTCTCAGCCTCATACATTTTCTTTTCTTCGTCCTCCATTTTGCTGTACTTCTTAACTACGTCACGGCCTTCGTATTGCATAGTTGGAGGGATATATCCATCCTGGATGCACACCCACATTTTGGCATCCTGGTATTTGATGTATTGGATGAATCTGTCCTTCCATGCCACGAAGTCAGTTCCTTTCATCAGCCTCGGGGCCTTAGTGGCAGACCCCGCTTCTACTTCCATCTTGACCAAATCGGAGATGTTAATCGACGACATCCTTGCGAAAACCTGAAAAACCTGAAAATAAAAAAAAATATTAAAACAGCTCAGTAGGCGAAGTTAAGAATAACTTCGCTTGAAAGTTAACTTCGCTGAAAAGAGAACTTCGCTGAGCCTCAAATTCGCTTGACCTGGCGAAGTTAAAAATAACTTCGCTTTGAATCAGCGAACTTAGGGGTTAAGCGAACTTGGGTGGGAAGCGAAGTTGCGGATAACTTCGCTAAGGCGAACTTATGAGGTAAGCGAAGTTGTGGTTAACTTCGCTAATCCTTATATCTTCGCCGAAAACCCTAATTCCAGTGACGGCAACTTCGCCTGAAGAATGGTAACTTCGCCCGAAGAACGATAACTTCGCCCGATGAACAAGGAAACTGTTCAGATCTGTTTTCGTCGATCCAGCCGATTCCAATCAATGCAATGGCTTGAAAATGACTGTCAAGCACGAGCAAAACACAATCCCAACAAAAACACGTCCCGCGAATAGGTCAAACGAGACGTTTTCTACACCCGCGTGAAATCCCGAACCTCACAATCGAGCCGATGGCTCTGATACCAATTGTAGGCTCCTGGACGGATCGTACACGGGACGTCGCTAACAACGCAGGTGCGGAATCCCTGCGTGGGTAGATACGAGTGTAGAGTATGTAGAGATCGAACACGAAAGCAATAAACCAACCACGTTATATTGATAACAAACACGTGACCCGAGGTCACAGTTACAGACTATGACACGAACACGTTCACTGAACAACTGAAAACAAAACCCTAAAACGACCAACTACGTAAACTGTTCGCTGAACAGTATATAAACACGACAACTTCGCCACAGGCGAAGTTGTCAATAACTTCGCTGATTCAACAAGTTCGCCATAGCGAACTTGTTGACAACTTCGCGTTTTACATAAATAATCATAATCAAAACATAATTACATTACAGACTCGATTACAAATGCTAGACTATGAACTACTGACACATGTACCAACAATAGCTTACGGAGGTAGAAAAATTATCAACCAGTAGAAACATATAACTAATACTATTCGACTACTTACCCTGCTAAATATTTTAACTCACAAAAGTATCGACTCAAAACAGATGAAGGAGACATTGAACGAAAACTTGCATGGAGAGCCTATGAAAGGATGGCACGTATCAAGGTGCTACATACCAGCATTCATAAAGATAATATTTTTAAGAATTACAAAACAATCTTGAAGAGCCTATTTAGGACAAGGCTTTTTGGGTGTACTTTATGCACAATTGTAGTACCTAGCATTATATTTATGCAAAAATATACGTGTACTGAGTTTATTTCAATTCAAATTTGTGCCAGACAAGATATAACTTATTGACATTGATTTTTGAACAAATTAAAACATTAACAAGCTAATAAACAAATGCATTCTAAACATACTTTTTTTTTGAGCATAAATTATAGATATAATGAGTTTTAAACATTAAAGGTGTAACCCGAGCATTGAAAAATACGTAAAGAATGTTTTATGTAATTTTGTCTTATTTGAAAACATTTTATTTATTGAGTCAGCCCAGTGAAATAGTGAATTAGGCACACCCATATATTGTTTTCTTATGTAGACATCAATTTTTAATAGTACTCAAACGAACAAAACCATAGTCTAATAATAGCAAAAGACTACAACCACAACATTACACATCAGACGACTTTTTTCAACAAAAATATATATCATGTTATGGGTACATATATACTTCATCGACGGATCAATGACGGTCATCCACTAATCAACAATACTAACTTTATAGTTTATACTATTAAACAAATAAGCTTATATTTAACTAAATTCATTAACAATTAAATCACTACCCACTAACAATTTTGAACAATTAGACGCAAATACCATTTAATCTGTCTTTTTTAAACAATTAAAAAAATTAACTTAATAAAAGGAAAAAAAAAGGAGAGAGCACGACAATATATTGTCAACCACTTCCACCCACAAGTCAAGTTTTCAAGCTTAAATTTCAATAGTCGACACGCCTACTACACTCGGTTGTAGGGAGGTGCATAGTCACATAGATAGATAGGGGTGTTTAAAAAGCTCACGGCTCGTGGCTCGCTCGAAAAAAGCTCGGCTCGAGAAAGCTCGATTCTAAATGAGCTCGGCTTGACTCGGCTCGATTTCTGAACGAGCCGAGCTCGAGCCAGGGTCAGCTCGGCTCGTGGCTCGTTTTGGCTCGACTCGTTAGCTCGGCTCGTTTAGATTAAACCCTATATTTTAATATCTATATATAATAATATCTACTTATACATATATTATGTCACTCGATATCTAAAACCTTATAAAAGAATAGCGAAAATAAAACATATAAAATTCTAATTATTAATTTCTTATAATATGTATGTTAAAATTATATTTTTTTATATCAAAATTTGTAAAATAAGAAATTAAAAAATAAGAAAATAAAAAATAAAAAAAATTCAAAAAAATTAAAGGAGACTGGCTCTACGAGCTCGAGCTCGATTTTTCAGCTCGATAAAAAAAACGAGCCGAGCTCGAGCACACTATGGCTCGGCTCGACTCGGCTCGTTTATAGAGAATAACGTTGCCATTAAAAAAAAATAAGAAAAAAAATGTCATGTGATACACCATAGAAGCTAATAAATCGGGTTTCATATTAAAAGTGATTCAATGTATTAACCTTCCAAGACTCTTGTTTCACTTTGATTTTGGAGATCCAACACTAATCCTATGTATGGTAGCACTTTACTTTACATGTTTCATTACAAAACTAATGATTTTCACTAGCGGTCCAGTACATCAAAAATCCGTTGTTAACCCGACATTATATAAACCGGTGTCCAACCTCTTATAAACTTTCAAAATTTTATTTTACATCTTTAAAGTATTTGTGATTGATAGAAGAGTTATTAGTGTTACGAAGAGCTTAACCTTGTAAGTCATGGCAAAAACAAAGTCTATTTAAAACGTAAAACAAAGCCTACAATTTTGATTCCTAGCTCAAGTTTTTCCTCGGAAAATACATAAATTAAACAAGCTATTATTATTATTATAAGGCTGAGGGGTGTGGGGGGCTCTAATGGGGGCGCGAGTGGGGGCTCCAGCCAACAATATTGTGACGTGTGGCAGAGAGAGAAACTGGATAAGGGGGGTGTTGGAGCCCCTGGCCCTGGTGTGGAGGGGCTCCAGCAGGGGCTCTAGCGGATTTTTTTTTTTATTTTTTTATAAATATATTCAAAAAACGTATTATTAAAAAAACCTATAAATTATTAAAAAAAACACACATTTTTTGAGAAATTCAAATTACAAAAAAAACATACTAAAAATTAAACAAACAATAATACTTAATAATAACACTAATCTAATACAAGATCATCGGGTCGCCTCGCCCACAAATGTTCAACCAACTCATGTCGAAGATCCCCGTGTATCTCACGGCTCTTGATATTTGCTATGTTATGAAGTCTTTGTTGATCACTGATTGTGGACGGTTGTGGCGGAATGTCACCTTGGTAGTTTTGGCAGATAGCTTTGCCCTCGTCATTATATAAACCGGTGTCCAACCTCTTATAAACTTTCAAAATTTTATTTTACATCTTTAAAGTATTTGTGATTGATAGAAGAGTTATTAGTGTTACGAAGAGCTTAACCTTGTAAGTCATGGCAAAAACAAAGTCTATTTAAAACGTAAAACAAAGCCTACAATTTTGATTCCTAGCTCAAGTTTTTCCTCGGAAAATACATAAATTAAACAAGCTATTATTATTATTATAAGGCTGAGGGGTGTGGGGGGCTCTAATGGGGGCGCGAGTGGGGGCTCCAGCCAACAATATTGTGACGTGTGGCAGAGAGAGAAACTGGATAAGGGGGGTGTTGGAGCCCCCGTTGGAGCCCCTGGCCCTGGTGTGGAGGGGCTCCAGCAGGGGCTCTAGCGGATTTTTTTTTTATTTTTTTATAAATATATTCAAAAAACGTATTATTAAAAAAACCTATAAATTATTAAAAAAAACACACATTTTTTGAGAAATTCAAATTACAAAAAAAAAACATACTAAAAATTAAACAAACAATAATACTTAATAATAACACTAATCTAATACAAGATCATCGGGTCGCCTCGCCCACAAATGTTCAACCAACTCATGTCGAAGATCCCCGTGTATCTCACGGCTCTTGATATTTGCTATGTTATGAAGTCTTTGTTGATCACTGATTGTGGACGGTTGTGGCGGAATGTCACCTTGGTAGTTTTGGCAGATAGCTTTGCCCTCGTCTTCTAACGTCATGTTGTGTAGGATCAGACACGTGTAGACGACGTCCGTTATCCTCTCCCGAGTCCAATAACGTATCGGGTTCGCCAGAACATAATATTGTTTTTTATAGCTCCAAAAGCTCTTTCAATATCTTTTCTAGCAGACTCTTGCTTCTTCGTAAAATACTTCCGTTTGTCGGCGATTGGATCTGTAAAAGCTTGAACTAACAAACCCCTTCGTTGTAAATACCATCGACCAGATAGTACCCGTACTTGAAGAGTTCTCCATTTGCAACAAAAGATTGAGGTGGTTCAACCCCGTCGATAAGGTCGTTGATCAAATGTGACTGATCGATAACATTAAGGTCGTTATTTGACCCAGCAACACCAAAAAAAGCATGCCAAAACCAAAGATCCTGTGACACCGCCGCCTCGAGTATAAGGGTCGGCCCTTCATGATCACCACGGTGGAACTGACCTCGCCAGGCCGTTGGACACATAGCCCATCCAACATGCGTACAATCGATGCTACCTAGCATCCCAGGAAAACCATGTTTTTCTGCGTGCACCTCATATATGCGTTGGATGTCATACATTGTAGGTTTACGCAGATATCTTCGAGCGTAAGTCGATATGACTCCTACGTATAATATATATTACAAAATGTAATAAATATTTAATAAAAAGTAAAATTAATGTTTTTTACCTTGGCAGAAAAAATGAAGGGATTCACGTGCAACCCTTTTCGACATCTGTAAATACTCATCCAAAGCGTCCGACGAGATGCCGTACGCTAATTGACGGATAGCAGCCGTGCATTTTTGAAGAGGGGTAAAACCGGGGAGACCCGTAGCATCCTCCCTTTGTTGAAAAAAGGGATACCGTGCCTCTAAATCACTTGCTATACGCATGAACAATTGTCTGCTCATTCGGAAACGAGTTCGAAAATCCGACTCCTCATATACCGGTTGAGGGCTAAAATAATGCCTAATCAAAGTATCGTTAGCACCCGATCGATCACGATCACGAGGTGGTGCTCTAACCCTCGGGAGTCGAGGTTGATGGGCTTGATTTTGCAAGAGATTGACCACGGTTGCGGTCAAAACTCCCCCTACATGAAGAAGCAAATCATCCTCTTCGGAGGAGTCGGAATCAGACGAGTACGACGACATTATTTTTAAAAAATTGGGAAGATGGGTTGATTTTGGGTTTTTTTTATGAAGTTGTGGTAATTGTTTTATATGAAATGGGTTATATATAGGAAGAAAAAACTTTTTTTTTTTATTAAATAAGAGCCCAACGGCTCAATTTAAATGTCCAACGGCTCTTTCACGTTTTCCCATGCCCCTTTACGCCATATTCGTCCCGCGAAGGTGCTTGCGCCTGCTTTGTTTTTCGTGCTCGCGCCCCTCTCGCGCCCCTCTCGCGCCCCGGGGGTGTGGTGCTAGCGCCTGGGGGCGCGAGCGGAGGGGCTCTAGCGCCCCCGTTGAAGCCCCACACCCCTCAGCCTAAAGTAATAATTTTAGATTTTTTTTAGATTTTGAGTTGAGTTGAAGATCACTTTTGAGGACTTATTATCCCTTTACTTTCATCAAAGTAGTAATTTTACTTTTTTTAAAGAGCTTTGAACATAATTTTGTTAACTTTTATAAAGGTTAAATTTGAGTAAAGAAAGTCAAAGTCAAAGTCAAATATATGACTATGTTTTTGTTTTGTACATTGGTCAATGTTGATAATTTTTTAGTTGCTTTTATTATAACGACTAACATTTATTTCATACAATTTTATTTTATATCTCAACTAGTTTTTATCCCCTGTATTACGGGGGTTGTTTTATAATGTTTGTTCTAATACTTATTACGGGGAACGTTGTGTTTAGTAGGGTAAGGTTTACTATTCAGAAGGGGGTAGCGGCGCAGCTTGTTGCCCGTCTATATGTCGTTAGTCTGTAATTGTCTATGTAATAGTCTCACTTATTTATGAAATTATCTTAACTAATATTTATTTATTTTTTGAATTTATATTTTTTTATTGTATGAAAGTTAATAATATACTTATGGTTTGATAATAAATTGTTTCACAAATAAATGAGATATTATAACCCGGTTTTGAAAGCTATATGGTTTTGATGACACCCAAGACCCGTTTATTTTTTTACTATAAAATTGGTTTTTTAATTATAAATAATATTTATAAAAGTTAATAATATACTTATGGTTTGATGAGACCCAAGACCCGTTTATTTTTTTACTATCAAATTGGTTTTTTAATTTAAATAATATATATTTATATATATATATATTTTTAAATAAATAAGATATTAATTTTTAGTATATCCTATTTTATAGGATTTTTACATCAATAATTTGGTGAGAATAATTTTTTATTTATGGAAATGTTATAACCCGTTTAAGGAATATTTGGGTTTGGTAAAACCCATACCCGTGAATTCGGGTCAAATGCATGAGAAGTCTCCATTTAAAAATCAAGCAATCTGGTGGCTTTCAAAAAAAGGGGAGTGACCACATCGCGACACTTAGGATTTTTATGTTTTCGTTTATATATATTACTAGTTTTTATCCCCCGTATTACGGGGGCTGTTTTACATTATTCATTCATTCGTTTTTAATATTTATATACTTTTTTGGAGTTCAATTTTATTTATTGTAAGAAAATTTATATTAGAGTTTGATAATAAAAGGGTTTCACAAACAACTAAGATTTTATAACCCAGTTTAAAAGTTATTTAGGTTTGGTGAGACCCAAGACCCGCTTATTTTTTTTACTATAAAATTGTTTTTTAATTATAAATAATATCTTTTTAAAAAAATCATATAATAATTTTTGTATATCCTATTTTATAGGATTTTCTCAATAATTTGGCGAGAATAATTTTTAATTTAATGAGATGTTATAATCCATTTAAGAAATATCTGGGTTTGGTAAGACCCATACCCATGAATTCGGGTCAAATGCATGAGAAGCCTCCATTTGAAAATCAAGCAAATCTGGTGACTCCAAAAAGGGGGAGCGACCACATCCGAACACGTAGGATTTTTATGTCTTCATTTATATATATTATAAATAGATTGAGACTTGAACTCATAGTTTTTGTAACAAACTAAAAATAAACTGGGCGTTTTCTTTTTTATTTTTCAAATTGAATGTCTCAAAATTAAATGTCATTGTCTTGATTTTCAAAAGGGCGTCCAATTTCTAAACTTTATTATGACTAAAATGAAAAATATAATTTCTTTAATTTGCATATTTATTTGCTATACTATTCCAATTTCTAAATTTGAGAGCAATTACAAATTGCATTTGCAAATATTATGAAAAAGAAACATAAGAAAAGCATATGTTTGGCAATTTTTTCAAGATCAATAATACAACAATGCCCATCAAGTCTCATTTTAATTGCTTCAAATCCACATAACAGATAAGTTTTACACATGACTCAAACCCATAACATCTAGAAGCTGAGCTCATGAACTATATAGTAGTCTCATAGAAGTGGTTCAAATACAATTCTAGGAGAGCATTCCTTATCCCTAAATTAACAACCATAGAAGAGCTAGGGAGCGCGTAGCGTCTTGTTATCATAGACATATACATAGTCAAGCATTCGAGTTGAGTTTGAGCCGATGTCATGGTAATGAGTGTGGACGAAACTCAGTCGTCAATCCACAACCCTGATCCACAACAAAGATGTCAAGAGATGTCATCCCAAAATCCCCATCCAACATGGAGAATGGAGAAGTAGTAGTGGAACAAGAAGCATAAGATGTTCTAGTAGTAGAGCATCTAGCTAGCCGAGCTTTAGCCACGGCTAGATCATGTTGTAGTTGGAACATCTTATCCTGTAAGGACGCTATTGCGCCAATACACACGTATACAGGGTCTTTGAGCCGCTCCTCTGCCTCAAACACCAGGGAATTGACCGCATCTTGTGTTTGTGGCTCGGGGACCTCGTTTAGGATCTTGGTGACATTGCTAGCCCCAAAGACCTTATGGACCTTGGCGAACTTTTTTGGCACATCGGCTCAAAAATAAGGTGCAAAGAGGGGGTGCACCTCCTTTTCATGAACTTGCAAGCTGCACAAGAAGAACTTGATCGTGGCTCTTGGCCTCTCATGGATTGGCTTTGTTACCTCTCCCTTTCTTTGCTAAGTGTATATAAAGCATTTGATAGTGGGTGGGCACTATTTATTGTACCCTCCTGAAAAAATATAAGAAATATTAGTTGTTTTACTCTGAGCTACTCGAGTTTCGTTTAAATCAAGCGTGCTTAGACGAACTCAAGCTAAAAAGGAGCTCATATATATAGAAAATAGTAATATATACACACAAATTAAATAATTAAATAAATAGTAAACGATGTATAAAAACCGGATCCGGGTGAAAAGCAAGGGTGTAAATTCAATTATTTGTGAGCTAGACTCGAGTTTTAAAAATAAAGTATCAAACAAGTCAAGCTTGAACTGTATTAAGTTAAACGAAACAAATTTAAGCTTAGTTAAACTTAGGCTCGCCTTGTTTACAACGCTAGCTAGATCTAACGAGGCATCATTTTCATTAGCCTTTTCTTTTTATATAAATTATAATTTTTGCCAAAAAAATGTAAGAGGTTCATATGCAACTTTTTTCAAAGTCATTAGAATTGCTTTTTCTCGATAGGTTCTAATCCTATATTATCCTTTTTGTATGTTGATAAAAAGTTGACTATCTCCATTCTCCAACAAACCTAATATATACATGATGTAATTTATATAGAAAGGGTGAAAATGGTGCGGAGCCTAAGTAACTAACCATCAAAATGCGATACATGTATTTAGATGGGTAACATAAACGCCCATATATAACAACATACTTAATTATATAATCTCATAGCATATATATGTTTCAATTATGTATCATATATATATGGTATTGTTAAACGTATCCCTTCTATGAAATTTTTACTAAATGTACACCACTTGAACGTATCAAATCAATTATCATTTTCTCTTAACATTATTTGTATACATATTAGTCTCTTAAACATTTTATTTCAGTTAATAGTCTCCAATAAATATATCAAATTAAAAGCTATTTTGTTATTATTAAACTTTTTTATTATTATCATTGTAAATATTATTAATATTTTTTTTATTTTAATAGTATCAATATTAATATCAGTATCTCTCTATCACACACACACACACATTTACATATACTTTTATAAATATTATAATGCCCGACAATGATAATAATAAATATTATTATGGTCAAGAATAATAAACACAAAATGTAGAAATAAAAAAAAAGAAAAATATAACATTATATAAATAATAAAATAAAACTTTTAAAGAGGGACCATAAAATTTTAAAAAAGTTAGAGAGTAGTAATATGTTAAATAAATTTGTTGAAGAAATTCAAAGTTTAAGGGAAGAGATATGACAACTAAGAGAGGAGAGGTACGTTTAGCCTAATCCATATATAATCACGTACCATAATTTATAGGCATAAGACGTATGAGGTTATATAATATTTACCATTTGTTTAAATTTTTTTTATTGTAATACCATACTCAAATTAAATACATAAAAATAAAATTCTGTTTTATGGTATAATATATTTAAAAAGTTAAAAAAAAACTAATAAAAAGTTATTCAATTAATTTTTTTTTGTGAAACTAGACTTGTGGCTAACTTCTTTTCTTTTGCTATTCCTGTCCCATGTAAATATCAACTAAGATATTCTCATCATATATCTACTTTGTTTTCTTAAAAAACAATGTCATTTTGTGGAGATACACGAATGATTGGCATACTCAATGTCGTATAAATACGTCCAAAAGACAGATATTTTTGTGATTCTGTTTTGTTTTTTAATTGATGTCTAAGTGAATGATGAGGTTAGGGGGGCATATGTTGGTTCATCTCCACAAAGGAATGGACGAGACATTCGTGGCCTCACAAGATTAGATGGGTCATGATAGTTGCTCATCATAAAAATATTAAAGCAGATTCACATTTCAGATTGTGATATTTGAGTTGATTGAAGATAAAAGAGTTTTCACAACCAAAGAAGAAACCCTCCATACATAAAGTTCAATATATCCAGAAGAAGTAAGCCTATAATGCCTACCCAAGCACTGGTTTGGTAACCTACTAGCAATTTGTTGGACCCAACCAAAACACCACCATCTTCATTCGTATATCTTAAATATTACGTAAACTGCTATTTTAATAAATGTGGTTTGTTCAATTACGCAACTTTAGTACATTTTTTGAATTTATTGAAAATGGCTACCTCACTTTTCTAATTTAACTTGTCGTTTACTTTAACCCCGTCTATTTTGTTCGTTAAGTCAAGGGTAAATTGGTAATTTCGTTTATTTATTTTTTCTTTTGAGCTAAGTGTCATTTTTATACTCGTGGTTTTTTCAATTATGCAACTTTAATACCATTTTTGAATTTATTGCAACTGGATACTTGGATTAGTTTTGGATACATAGGCAAACAAGAGAGACATTACACATTACATTAAAAGATAATCTCTAACCCTAAAATGAACAAATCCCCCCATCCCCATGCCCCCCCCCTCCGCGCGCTCATCAGATCTTCAAACCATTACCGTTGTTCATCTTCAAATTCAATGAATTACGATATGGTGTTTTGCCCATGTGGTTCGTTTACCGCTGTTCATTTACATATTCAATTGATGTTATATTGAGAGCTGCGAAGCCATGGGATTGTTATTTGGCTTGTTCCTCAGATGAGTCAAAGAGCTATTGTTACGAACTTTTGAAAAGAAAAAAATCGATGCACATGAAGAAAATTCAAGAAAAATGACAAAGATTAACTCGGATCTTAAGTTACTGGAAGTAAATTGGAAATTAAGAAGAAAATGCAAAAAAAATATGCTATACATTTCATAGTTGTTTTTCATCTTCCATCATGTATTTTAGTTACCTTTTAAATGTAATATGTAATGTCTTTATTGGTTTGTCTATGTATCCAAACGTAATCAAAGTACAATAAATTCAAAAAAGGTACTAAGATAGCGTAATTGAACAAACCACATGTATGAAAATGTCACTTAGCTCAAAAGAGAAAATATATAAAATAAATGAAATTACCAATTTACCCCTAATTTAACGAAAAAAATAGACGGAGTTAGAAAAAAATACTAATTAAAATGACAAGTTTAGAGTGGGGTAGTCATTTGCAATGAATTCAAAAACAGTACTAAAGTTGCATAATTGGACAAACCACATGTACTAAAATGACAATTAACTTTAAATATTAACAATTCAGAAAGGGTTAGCGGTGCAACTTGTTGCCCGTTTGCATTATGTAGTGATTTAAACACTTTTTGCTATATTAATTTGAAATTTTACGAAAATAAAACAATATAATCTATACTATATTATGAGTTATTTCATACTCCGTGTTTATATATCTAAGACAACTTAATTTGGCAGGTTATTTCACTATGGCGTAGGATCATCAGATTTATCCATTTTGTGTTCATAACTTAATAGTATATAGCATTGGCTAGGAAGAAAGTGAAGGTGTTTTGTATGGTGTGCCTTTTCATGTTATGGTGCGTTTGAAAACATAGAAATCAGTTGGTTTTTATCCGGAAGCCGGGGGGGGGGGGGGGGGGCAAAGTTCTTAGGTTTTTTGTGGTTAAAAATCGTGGGAAGATTGGAATTAAAACAATATATATATATATATATATATATATATATATATATATATATATATATATATATATATATATATATATATATGACAGCTTAATACTATTTAAAGTATGGCCATTTAGTTTGGTTTCTCAAATGTTATTTTGATCATGAATTATTATATGCATAGGAAGGGATGATGAATGTCAATCAAAATCCATTACATAATAAAGAGCATGCGTGGGAAAAACAGTGTTGCATGACATATACTAACATAGATATTTTAGTATTACTTAATCAAATTTAAAAATATGATTACTAAAAATTTAAATATATGATTACTAAAAGTATATGGTGAATGATCTTTATCTAAGATGTTACACTGACAAGAAATAATCCTAACAGCATGATTTGGTTATTTATACGAAACCATTTGTCCCTTTGCACTTATTGAGGCACATAGAGTGAGCAAAAGAGAGGAGATAGAAAAGGGGATTTTGGTGTATAGAAATAAACAGTGAGCTTTTAGTTTATTACAATAGAATGGGTAGAAAGTTGGAAGAACATTATCATTACCACCATTCTAAATCAATAAATGGCAGACGTCAGTATGGTTTATCGAGGGAACGTATAAGCCAAACTCTAAAGCCAGCGTGAATTCGGTTAAGACAATATAGTCTGGCCATGATGGGGGCAACGAAGCTTTTAAAATTGAAGAGTGCGATGGCCTAACACACAAGAAATTTGTCATTCTAAAAAAAATCATGAAATTACAGGGTCCGGTAAATCACACGTACTTCATCCTAAAATCGATCAACATCCCATGCTCACAAGTCATGTGTTATGACGTAAAACTTGAAGGAGGGGACACATTTAGTAAAAATAAAAGGAAATTAAATGGGGGTATGTTTAACACCCTAAAAAATTATAATCGAAGATACTTAATTATTGTCTATTTTTCATAAATATTTAGACGATTAATATTCTTAGAAAGATAATGGATTTGAATATGTGATTTTGTTATGGGTTATGTTAACGTACCCAATTCTCTTAGGTGCTGTTTGCTTTTTAAAAGGTAATATGTCTGCGGACCACATCTGCAGGCATCTGTAGCAGAAGAGGTGGATCAAACCTCTCCAGTCTGCACGAAGAAGATTGTTTGTTTTTAACGTCTGCAAGCTGCTAAAATTTAACAGAAACTCTCAAATAAGCTGAAATTTGAATAAAAAAGTCGTTTAAAATATAAATGTCGGAAAACATCATGTCGCCGCCGCTAAGGGTTGCCGGAGACTATGCCGGAAAACTTGCGGAGAAGCATTCTCACACTTTTCTATTTTCATACTTACAAATTGACATTGTTACGATTTATCTTCATTATTAGAAGAATCCCGAAACATACTTGATCATTACATGTATATTAGGTGACAAAGCTAACTCAAGCGAAATGCTCGTTCACATGTTTCGGATTTTGAAAAGCTTGGGATGACAAGATTTCTAACACAAATATTTTCATTCCCATGGGTATTGAAGAGATCAAGACACTTGTTTCTATGGATAAAAAACATATCAAAGATGTATTCTTTATAATGATCTCAATGACATCAAATATTATATTCATTTCAATTATACCATGATGGTTCTGAATTCGATGCATTTAGATTTTCAGTGGAATAAAAATCTAATATAAAAACAAAAATATATAAAGAAAACAAGAAACAAAAAACAAAATCCTCTATCATCACACGTCGTTTTCGCTGTCTTCCCGGTGGTAGCAGATCTTGAGTGGCGGTCGGAGGCAGGGGTGGTGGCGGAGCAGGGTATGGAGGCGGTCGGAGGCAGGGGGTGGTGGCGGAGCAGGGTATAACGGCGGCTGGTATGGTGGTGGAGGGGCTAGTATGGTAGTTGAGGTGGCTGGGTTTGAGAAAGGAGAGTAGAAGATGGTTAAGGTTTGGACTTTGGAGTGTGTCCGATGAAGGAAATGAAGGAAAAAAAGAAGAAGAGGAGGAGAAGTGGTGAGAAGTAATATGAACAACACTTCTAGGAGAAGAGGACGCGTAGAGGTTTTTTAATGAAATGTCTTTGGAAAAACAAACACACTGCAGACCACAACGTCTGCGCGTGGTCTGCGCGGCGCAGACAGAAGTGGTCAGGAAGAGCTTTTGAGAAAAAACAAACAGCCCTTACTTGTCATACCCCTTCCCTAAACTTTGAATTTCTTTAACAATTTTATTTGACATATTACTACCCTCTAACATTTTTTAAATTTTATGGTTTCTCTTTAAAAGTTTTATTTTTTATTTTTTATTTCTATAATGTTCTACTTATATATATCTTTTTCGTTTATCTCCTTTTGTGTTTATTGTTCTTGATCATAATAATATTTATATATTGTGCGACAAAAGTTTCCCAACTAAACTAAAGAGAAAATTTTATAGGATTGCAGTTAGACCTGCAATGCTATATGGAACAAATTGCTGGGCCATCAAGAAGGCACAAGTGCGGAAGATGGAGGTAACATAAATGACAATTCTACGTTGGATGTGTGGGCACACAAGGATAGACTGAATAACAAACATTGTGTTTCGGGAGAGATTAGGGGTAGCGAACATAGCAGACAAGATAAGAGAGTGGAGATTGAGATGGTTTGGACATGCGAAGAGAAGTCAGACGACGAATCCTGTTAGATCCGTAGAAAGCATTACTATAGAGGGGAGGAGGGGTAGCAGGACGACCTAAATTGACTTGGGACGAGAGGAGTAGGCATGATTTGATATACCTAAACCTCTCCGAGGACACGGTTGATGATAGGAATTCTTGGAGAAGTATAATTAAAGTTAAGGATTTTTAGGGAGAAAGGAATACCTTAGGGCTTCTATTTTCTTTATTTTGGTCACACACCAGAATGGTATTTTCTTTACATATATATAGTAGTATTATTATTATTACTATTATTATTATTATTAGTATTTTATATTACTGTTGTACTTTGATTTCCTTTGTATTACTTTAGAGCTGAGGGTCTTTTTGGAAGCCACCTCTTTATCCTTTTGGATAAAGGTATGGTGTGTCTACATCCCACCCTCCCCAGACCCTACTTATAGCTTTGCTGTTGGTGAGACTTCACTGGGTATAATTGATTGATTGATTGATTGATCAAAATAATATTTATCATTATCACTGTCGGCCATTATTATGCCAAACGATGAACATTGATCGTCGCAGGCCTATCACGTGAGAGTTCAAATGCATTCACGAGTATACGAGTTGCATTCATGAACATTGACTTGTTGGGATTTCATCAAAGTTAATTATTGTTCCAAAAATCGTGTTGTTCCGGACACGCAAATCGGCCCATGTCAAACCGTCTCAAACCCATCACGTGAAAATTAAATCAGACTCACTCAGCGGCAAGACAATTATCAAAGTTAACTAGTTTGAGGCCCGTGTATTACACATGTAATTGATGAAAATTTTAAATTTAACTATTAAGTGAAATAAAATCAACAAATTGATCATATATTGTTAATACAATTACAATTTACATTGAAATTACATAAATTACATAACTAATATTACATAAATATGTTACAAATAAGTAAAAACTTCCTTTTACATTGTATTAGTGGGTATACGTTTTTTTTTTTATCAAAAATCAAATCTTTAGTCCATGTCTGCTTATAACTCATAATAAGGTAACATTTAGGTCTACTTATAACTCTTGATATAGCCACATATAGTTGTTCATGCGACAAAAAAAGTTCTCAAAATACATATCAACTCTAAATAAATGATAATATATAATTTTAGGTATTAAAGGCTAAGCCTTAGCCGCTGGCGTTATCAGGATTTAATCCAAGTCGATTGTTCTCATCCCACATATTATGAATCGAATATTTATTGGTTTTTATTTTGAATATAAACCATAATAAACACTTTAATTATGTACTAACCAACATTTAACACTAACATAGCCTCAATCCGTTGTATTTGTATAAAAATAAAATTAATAAGTTAATATAATATTAGAATTATGTAAATAACTGATAAAAATAATATTCTAGGTTTCAACATCCTAAATGATTTTTGGAAAACGAAAATAATGGAATGAGACTGAAACAATTTTTTTGGTTTAAAATATTAACTGTTTTTAATTAAGTAATTTATCTTATAAGACATGTTAAATTAAATATATTTAAATATATAAAAAAAGTATAAATCAATTCATAAAATATATGTTTCTGGAGCATTGTGGTATGAGTTATGAAAAGAAGCATTGAAAACTAAATATTGATCTTATTATTGCTAAACTCTTTACACTACACAAAAAAGTTATATAAATAGATGCCAGATAGTTCATATAGTAAATCGTTATACATATGGATTATAATTATGATATTCAACTTGAATGATTTAATGCTAAACACCGAGATATATATAATGTGCATTCTCCATGTCTGCAATATTTGTACAAAATGTTTATTGAAAAGTAGAAAAATACACATTTACTGAGTTCAAATGCATATTAGAAAACTTTATTCTAAAATTGAAACCAATCTTATATAAATAATTATGCGTTGCTGCTCGAATCTCAGCTTAAAAACAATTTGTTGTTTACCATACAAATCCAAATTTTTCGACAATGATGCACCTTTATTTTTTTTAATTTACAATTACCTGTAACTTTAAATTTTTCCCTAAGCTTTAATCATCACCCCATAACCCATGCCATTAGACTCGAAAGCCAACTCCTCGTGCTTAGTTGTTTGGCATAATCAAACCAAAGAGCAAAAGTGGGGATTCTTTACCTTTTAAACATCGATTGCTCCATTAACCGAAAAGTGAATGGCCTTTTCGAGCTCTTCTAATTTAATATTAATATATTAAATGATCATTTATTTGCTATTTTGTTACAAATTACATTATATTTATTTTGGTAACTCTAAAACGTTGAAAAGAAAATCAATTTGAAATTTAGTTGTAATACATAAGTCCAGAAGTCGACATAAATGAATTATATGGTTTTCACGGTTTTATAGTGAAAATTGGTATACAGAGAGAAAGGGTCAAATAAGAACCCTTGAGTTGAAGAAACCGCAAAATTTCTATCAAACAATCAAATTTTCTTTCTGAATAAAATGTTAATTACACATACAAAAATACAAAGAACATACTTAGGTAAATTATTTAATAACCGTTCCAAAATATATCTAATTAGTGTAACCAGCACTGTTTCCATTTGTAGTCATCAATTCATCACTTGATTGCAACATAATTTGTTGGTATTTTGTATTTTGATGTGCATATGTTCATTGGTAGTTGAAGTCAAAGAGTCGAGTTTATGTATCTAAGAGCATTCTCATCCGGATCTCCATCTTTATAATTACACTACAAAACACTACATTTTTTTTTCATGTTCAATTAAATAATATAACTTTATACATTTATCATTACAGTCTTCTCTCTCCTCTACTCACAACCAATTCAACAAATATTAAAAAATAAATAGGGACAAACAAAGTTTCTTCAAATTTACAAAAAATCATTACATTTTCTCTCTCCATCATATAATTTACACTCACAACCACTCAAAATCTCACCCTATAATTTACAAACTCTCCTCACAATAACATAGGGAATGGGTTAGGAATGCTCTAAGACTTAAAATCAACCCTGCATTTCTTAACATAAATGGGGGCCACATTAAAATTTTAACACCATAAAGAGGGACGGATATGATGCGGAAAGACATCTCCTACTCTTCCTTCCCTGTCCATGCCGTCGTATCACACAAATGGCCCGTAATAATCGTGAGCCACATACTTTTGATTTAGAAAGTGATTTTGTTTGTTTCCTTTATTCTGTCGAGCAACGCTGGTTATAGACGACTCTAACCCTAGCATGCTAATCACCATGCTATGGATGTTCTAATAAAAACAACAATAACAAATGAGAGCATTGGAAACTAAAGAAAAGTTGAAACATTATAAATATAACTTGTATTGTTGGTATTGAATCAGTTAAAGTAAAAATGGTCATTTCAAAGGTTGGAGTGGGGATGGTGGAAAAGAAAGAAAAGAGAGAAAAAGATAATGGGCTTTGGGTTGGGTCATGGGGCCTCCAGGATGTTAAACTCCCCTGCCCACTATTTGATTTTGATCACCACCCACCAGACCACTCACTAGGATTCTAATATCACATCTTCAAGATAGTTGTGGGCCCCTTGTATTATAATATCATATCATCCATCACTCTCTCACTCACGCTTGTCATTTGTCAAACGGCCCAATCCATTAAAAGTTGGCCCAATAATTACTAACCTACAAAAGCCCAAAACATGTGTAACATATTTATCTAAACAAGGTGACCGTTAACGAGTTGTCGAGTTGACCATTTAATTAAACGGGTTAAACATATCACTTTAAACACAGCTAGTTTACTAAACGAATTACTTATAATCGAAAAACTTAGGCATGTTTGGGATTGATTTGAAAACAACTTATTGACTTTTCCAAAAAGTCATTTTGAAAAGCTAAGATTTTAGCTTTTTAACATTTTCAAAAAGCTAAAATAAAAGACTTTTGTGTTTGCCAAACACCATTTTAACTTATTGGCTTTTTGAAAAAGTAAGTAAGTTGTTTTCAAACTCAATCCAAGACATGCTCCAATCACTTTTGTACTGTGTTCTTTTCGTGTTTTAGGTTGTGTAAATTGTTCTAGTTATAAAACTTCATAGGATTCAACTCCTCTGTCCCTACACCCTCAGGCAAGCAATAATAGAGAACCACCAACGACCAACCCATTATTATTTTTTATATCAGTGAATCTGTGTCACTCAAGCGTCAGCGCGAGTATCCAATTTTACATAACATAGTATTTACAGGCATTGAGTACAACATAAATAAGATAACCACAAAGATACTCAATATTGTGTTGGTAGAAACATGCCAGGTTCAATATGTTGCAAAACAGTCCGAAAATTACAACCAAAAACAAATAAAAACAATGATAAGAGGAAAACTTACCAAACAATTGTTCACATTAGAAAACATGATTAGGTCCCTCTACTATAAGACATAAAACAGCAGTAAACTGCCTTCAGCCTATCTTCAACCAAGGCAGCATGTTAAAGTTTTGAGTTTTGACACATTATTATTATTATTATTATTATTGTTATTATTTAATCTGTAGTTTGGTGCATCATAAATTTTATCTAAACTTTTTGAAAAAAATACAAAGAAACTGTTGAGTTGCCCAGAAATAATGATGTCAACTGTGGTATTTGATTGAAGCAAGGTCCTAAAAAGGTGAAGAAAAGCTAAACTGCACACCGGTCTTGGCTCGATCGTGCTCATGCTGTCTCAGTATGTGGCAGTAGTTGATCTAAACGATTAAACAAAAACAAATCATCGGGTTACTAAAACCAAAATGTGTATAAACTCGTAAGTAGTGATGTAAATGAACTTCACAATTCACAAACTCTAAGAAGGCTTGTTCGTGTCCGTTTGTTTTAAAAATAAGTTAAAAGACATACAAACATAAAACAAATAACATTAATTTTGCTATATCTCTGTCTGTGTCCATTCCTTTATACATAACTATTTTATTAAATCAATTTATCAAATTTAAATGACATCGGGTCAAAATTGCATAAATGGTCCTTGTAGTTTAACCATATTGCAAGTTTGGTTCCCAGATTTAGAAATTGCTAAGTTAGTCTAAACATTTGTGAGACGGTTGCACGTTTAATCCCCACCGTTAATCCCAGTAAGTTTTTAACAGAAAAGTGAAGGTATATTTGTCATTTTACATTTTCTCTTGTATTTATTTGTTTAAAACAAAATATGTATGCAAATTTGGTTAAAATATCTGATCAAATTTAACAAATGATGAGGTCAAGAAAGAACACTAACCTCCATGCGAAACAATTTAGTCGGTACAATAAGCCCAAATCCAGCAGAGCAACGGAACGAATCACGGTACTTTTGGAAAGAAAAATCTCTAAACGAGTTCTCGGTTAATTTGGTAAGACTTCCAGCACAAGCAAACGCATGTGCATGAATATTAGCATCTCTCAACACCTTCAAAGGAAGATCAAAAGAAAGATCTGCAAATGCAGTAGCTGCAAGGTCTCCACCTAGATAATCCCGTTCAAGATTTGTATCTTCAGAATTTGTATTCACTTCCCTTTTGGGCTCGCTTGGGCCCAATCCTCTAGTCTTGAAGCCCAGTAACGATGTAGGCCCGCCCAATGTGCAAACAGGAGACGAGTTCCCGCCCAAGAAGAACCGGTCGGGTAAAGATGTAGGTTTGTTCAGGAAGTCAGTTCCCCATGGGAAAAGAGCACCTCCTGCAACTCCAAAGTTTAGGGCAGTTCGGGCAAACCCGAGAGGTAAAGCATAACGAAGGTCAAACTCCTGTGCAGAATAATTAAAACAACAAAATATCTGTTATTTAGATAAGCATTAACATTGTTCAACAGAGATCAAGAAAATCAGAATACGTGTTTATTAGAACGTTAATCACTTAAGCCTGTATACGAACCGAGCGAGCACGAATGGAGCATGTTGACGTTTGTGCTCACTCTTTTAACTTTAACCGAACAAATAAGCAAACTCAAACAATTAAACCAACATATTTTCTTGTTCGTGTTGATTTTTGTCAGTTCGTTAACGGCAAACACGAAAAAACATAACTAAATAGCGATGAATGAACATAGCTGAACTAAAACCAATTAAAAGTAAATATGAACAATGTGTTGGGCCTAAAAATTTATTCAAAACTAGACAAAACTGTAATGACTCTAAAAAATTCAAATGAGTACATTAACGAACGTGAACGAACAAACTTAAAAATGGTAAACTAACAAAAATAAATGAACGTAAACAAACGTTCATGTACATAAATTAACGAACAGGACATGAGTTCATGTTCGTTTGTTTAATTAAATGAACATAATCAAACTTTCGACCAAACAGTTCACTAAATGTTCGGTTCGTTTACTGGCACACAGTCGAGCACCATATTAAAAAGCCATAGTTTTACCTAAATGCTACCAAACTTAACTGTCATGTATTAATCACAAACAACAATTTACTCATTTATGATAATTAAGAAAACATAAATTTCACAAATACGTTACAAATGAATGTGGTTGCGTTTATTTGGGTTAGTTTGTTAATGGTATAAATGAACGGTTCAAGAATGAACATAACTAATCAGAGATGAACCAACATAACTGAACTAAAACCAACCAAAAGTAAATATGAACAACAATGTGTCGGGCCTAAAAATTTATTAAAACTAGACGTCTAGAATAAACTGCAACGAGTGAAAAAAATTTAAATGAGTAATGAGTATATTAACGAACACAAGCAAACAAACTTAAACAATGGTAAACTGACAAACATAAATGAATGAACGTAAATGAACATTTTTAAACATAAATGGATAAACAAGACACGAGTTCAAGTTCGTTTGTTTAACTAAAGGTACTTAAACACTTTGTTCATGTTTGTTCGTTAAACAAGTGAACATAATCAAACTTCCCGCCACACAGTCCACTAAATGTTCGGTTCTCGTTTAGAGGCGCACAGTCGACCACCATATTAGAAAGCCATTGTTTTACATAAATGCTACCAAACTTAACTGTCATGTATTAGCCACAAACAACAAATTACTCGTTAAGATAATTAAGAAAAACATAAATTTCACAAATATGCTACAAATTGAACATAAATCAAGGATAAAAAATGAAGATTTTTAACTACATGCTATAATAAAAAATGGCATACGATGACCACATACCTGGCGAATAAAACGCAAGCTTCGATAATCAGGAAAAATGCCACCAAGTTGAGAAGTAGAAACAAATGCAAACCCTCTAGTTGGTCTAAACGATGAGTTCCTTCTATCAAACTTAAACGTGTATTTCAAATGCGAAAGTAAACCGTGCCCAAGTTGTTTCCTTATTGACTTTGAAGCCATTAGAGACGGGTCGGTCAACGTGCGCCAAGAAAGATTGTATGCTAGGTCATGGTGCTTGGTTGATAGTAGGCCCAAAGACAGGCCCAATGATTGTTCTTTGTAAGAGGAGAATTTCAGCCAATCTTGAGAAAGCAGGGATATGCGGGCCATAACAGGAGTGAACAATCTCATGAATCTCGGTAATGATACACCAGCACTAACTTCAGATGCTTGGTCCCACCCGTAAGATAAAGAACCGTCCCAGAGATCTCCATACCCGTATAAGTTTTTAAACTTGAGTGATCCCTCAAGTGACCAAGATCTAGCCTGCATAATCAATCAAAAAAAATATATACATTATATAAGAAAGTAAAGAAACTGAAGGAAATAAATCGTAAAGTGTGCATCATATATAAAGAATGTTAAACAAACACAAATTAAGCACAATGATATTTTTGTCAACTGAAGCTATATACATATTACATAACAAACAGTAATAATTTTTTTATCTTCTTAAAACTGATCCACTCTAAGTTCACGCAATACAAGCTATCAAGGTCATCATCTCAAAATATTTATCTGCTTAAAGCCAGTTTAGGAGTTGTAGTCTAACGTACCCTATATAAACCGAGCCATGGTTAATTACTGTAACCAAGTTTTTGAGTTATATTTTCTTAGTTATAATAAAAAAGTGTTTGGGAGTTATCCAAATTTCGCGTTCTGTGTTCAGTGTTCATATCAATTCAGTACTTGAAATAGAATTATATCAGTTCAAAAATACTAAGTTCATACAAGATTACATCCTTCTACAAAGTGCCAAAGTAATGATAAACTTTTAAGAACTAAACAAAAACAGATAATCTGATATATAAACTAAAAAAACTGATCTATCACTCCAAATCCAAAGCGTGTTAATGCCTGCTAAGAAGCCATATAACTTTAACTCCAAAGCAACCAGACTAGGGTTTACTTTTGTTTACAATGATACTATCACTATCAACTTCTCTGTTGAAGGTGCATGAAACCAAAAACCAAACTGAACAGAATTTACAGATTTTCATTTTTAATTTTAAGTAATTTATAAATATTTAATAAATATGTTAGGTAAAACATTTTATAGCCCAAACTTATAATAATCAAATAAAATTACCATACTGATTTAGGCCCAAATTCATTAATTTTTGTCAAATTTAATTTTCTGACCCAAAATTTTCAGGCTCAAATGACAAAACCTAAAAAACCGAAACCAAACGGTTTTCTAAATTCGAAACACTGAAGTTTTGGTTTACGTTTAAAAAACGGTTTTCTAAATTCAAAAAAACACGTTTTCATTCCTTTTGCTTTTGATACATTTGGGTCCCTTGCCCCCGAAGCTATTATGTTTTAGAAAAGAGTTCTAACTTTGTGTTTAGTAGGATTGGTTTTGCCATTTAAAAGGGGCTGGCGGCGCAACTTGTTGCCCGCTTACCCACCTCTCTATTGTAATTGGATCCTTTTGTTTAGTATATGAATGAGCATGTGATTTATTAAGTTTACGATCGGATTTAGCTCAAAACCGACCCAAACCAAAACGTGCACACCCCTACACATACATAGGCCATCAAAATTACTATCATAAACATTACAAAATGCACATTGTGAATTAACAACCTAACTATTAATATGTTATACTATAACAATACCTCCGGCTTCGTAAATATGCCAACATCACCAGTGACAGGGTTTCTAGCCTCCACAACTTTCACAACCACATTACATGTCCCAGCCAGCTCGGGCGGCCCCGCATCAAGCGTGATCTTCACCGAATCAAAAACATTAAGCCCCTGAAGCCTCGCATTGGCAACCGTGGCTGCATGAAGCAGTTCCTGAACCGACGTGGCAGTTTTCAAGGCTTCGATTTCAGCTTCGATTAAAGAGTCCTTAGTCTTGGTGTTTCCTTTGATCACCACGTCGTGGACTCGTAAAGGAACTGTTTCGGATGATATCCGGTGAAGGGTCTGTTGTATTGTTTCACGTTCTGGAGTTGATTCTGATTCTTCGTCATCTTTGTATTGTTCTTGTTCTTGTTCTTGTTGTGGTTGTGGAAGTGGGTTGTCTTCTTCTTTTACCATTGTGGGTGGGTTTTGCTGCTGATGTGCAATGTGTTTATGTTCGGTTGTGATCGGTGATCAGTTGATGTTGTGTCTGTCGGCTTTGGGCTAACCTAAAGGATTTCGGTTTGGTTAACTTTTTAGACACGATAATTACTTACTTTGGGCTAAAAATAAACTCAAATTTTCAATTAACATTTTAGTTGTTTTTTTTAGTCTAACCACGCTGATGCTTCACGGCAACGTTGTAGAACTTGTTAGATGCTTCTCAGACGATGTGATAGAGATTATCGATTAATTAGATTGAAATTTATATGTAGTTTTTTGAAATATACAAATATACATAGACAATTTTATTTGATTGAGTTGAAATAACGGTTAATCAACAACTAATCTAATCGACGAGGTAGGGACTAGCAATTAAATGGGAATTAATTGGAGTATAGACGAGATTTTTACAACCATGCTCCAGGGTCGTGATGGACCATGTGGCCATGGCAGGCGCTAAACACCACCTTGTAGGTCCTTTGAACGCATCTCATAACTTATCTTGGATCAATATGTGTTGTTAGCTAGCGGAAATCACTAACAACACTCGGATCTTGAATCTTGTGTTTATTTACTATAAGTAGTAAGAGTTAGTAGGATAAGGTAGAGAGATAAAGTGTATTAGTTTGAAAAATGAAAGTTGGTATATGAGAAGTTTCACTATTTAGAGAAACTCTCAAGCACACACATTCTAATACTTAAGACCCAATGAGCTTTTATACAAAATGGCCTTGGGCCAGTCAAGAACAAATTAAAATGACATATAAATATTACAATCGTGAACGAAGCTAATAAATGCAAAAGACTTAAACGTGAGTATACATATCAAAAGGTTTGGGGGCATTGATTAGTTGATTATTAGCAAGATAACGAACAAACTTGTTGAATCGCTCAACTATTCGATCAGTGTTCACCTGAGCCTTATCTTCAAGGGTTCTCAACGGGGACTTGTATAACTTCATGATATCGCTTTGCTGAACCACATTAACTCATACTCATCAAAGAATCAGAAGGATTTGTTCCCCTTGTAGTGGATCACGGTTCACCAGTTTCACCATCAAATTCCCACGACATAAAATCTGAAAGAGCGGTTCTCCATGATAAATAAAAGGCCCCCATTTTGTACTTTCAGATCTTTCGTCTTTTGCTTATTGCTGCATCAAGTTAGGTTGGATGCTTGTAAGCTTTCCCTATGTTGAGCTTGTAGTTGGGGTAGTCCTTGTTTACCTGCTTCTTAATTGATATGCCTTTTAAACCAACCTTCAAGCCCTTTTGTCACCAACACATTCCCCTGCATATTTAGAGAAAAAGTTCATGTCTAGATGTGATAGTGAGTGCATCTCCGTGTCGCATGTAGGTTAGATCTCCATTTTGGCGTCTGATTTCCCATTTCTCGCATTCGGCGTCCCATTGCTGTACATAATCAGGGACTCATCATGGAAAGCAACATTTCTTCATTGAAACTGTGACATTTTTTTTGATGCAGTGCCACTTCCTTTTGATTAGCTTATGGCTTGGGGTAGCGTTAGCAACTTGTATGACTGGCTCAACAACATTTGTAGCGACGGTTGAAACTGGATCATTAGTTTGATTAACTTAAAGTTCTGCATCGGCTTCTGGATCCGGTGAAGCTAAGCAGTAGTCAGCCTCATAATCTGAATCCCAAGACCTGACTCTAGCTTATTGACACAAAACTGCAGTCTCTCAACTTCCGCACTTCTCTCAGCCAATGACAGTGCCTAATCCTTGAGAAGATGCTGTTGATTAGTTGTCTTTTGTTGCAGATTAGCAGTCAACACCACATGCCTTGCAATATTCTCCTTATCCCTCAATATTTCTTTGGCAAAAACCTCCATTTGTTTTTTTGTTTCTTCCCCACTTCAATCAAAATCTTCTCCCGTTCACCCCTTTTCTTGTTTGATCTTCCAGATCCACTATCCTTGTAGGACTCTGTTTTGTATTTTAGTCTTTCCTATTTTCTTAATCTATTCACGATGTGTTTAGTTATCTTGTCGGTTCATTTATGTATGTTTGGGCCTAAGGCCATATATTGAGAGCTTATTGGGCCTTTATATGGAAAGAATAGTATGGCATGTCTTCCCCTATATAAAGTGAAACATGCACATACTAAACACAACCTTTGGAAAATAATCTTATCCTTAGTTCACCAACTCCTCCACTACTCTCTCTTTCTTACCATTTTGGAAATAACCCAAACACAAACAAGATCCGAAATCTTAGTTGGTTACTAGTGATTTCCGCTACCTAGTAAGTGAGATTGATTCAAGAACTTAGTTGTATGATCCGTTCAGAGGACCTACAATTGGTATCAGAGCTTTCGGCTCTACTAGTTGTAGTTCGTAGGTCACAACCTTGGATTTTGTTCTTGTTTGTGTGTTGAAGACTTGTGTTCAAGTGTTGAAGTGGGTCTTCGGGTTCACTTGTTAATATAGTTGTGTGTACAAGCTTGAACTATGTTAAAGTGTTGTTTGTAGTCTGTAGGTTTGAAGAAGTGTGTTCTTGGGTTCTTGAAGGTGTTTGAATTCAAGAAAGATTGTTGGTTAGGCTTGAAAATTTGTGGTTTAAGATCTACAAAGTGTTCATCGGGTTTCTTGGTAGATTAATCGAGTTTCTATTTTTGGAAAAAAGTGTACTTTTCTGAAAATTCGTGATTCGTGAATTAAGTGAAATCGTACTTTCTGGAAAAACCAATCGAATCGATTATAAACCATTCGAAACAAATCCACAAACCAATTGAATCGAGTTTGAAAACCAATCGAATCGAAATACAAAACCAATCGAATTGAGTTTTTATTTGATTAGATTTCTTTTTCAATTCGATTTGATTCAAATTCCTATTCGATTCAAATTTCTATTACATTCGATTCAAATTCTATTCGATCTGATTACCATTTCGATTCAATTCTTTTTGAACTCGATTCCGAACCGAAACTGTTTGACTCCTAACTTGTTAAAAATTATGACAAACGATCTCGAGATGTTGAAAAGCTGTATGATGTTGGAAAATGAGGCCGGTACCACCACAAAACCTCCAAAGTTAATGTCTTTTGACAACAGCTTTGATGATTTCTGTAACATCCTAAATTTTCATATTTAATAAAAGAAAGTCGCGTTTAGTTATTGGGCGGAAATAATTAACTAGTGTTAAATAAAGAAAGGGTCATGGACTTAGATTGATCAAGATGGGATTATGGATAAGATGGGATTAGGGTCCATGGGCTTTAAGGGATATAAATACCCCTTAAACCATCCTAAAACCCTAATGCTCATTTCTTTCCATCTTATTCTCTACACACTCAAAAACACACACACCATCCACACTACCTTGCGGCCGAGAGAGAGAAAGAGGGAAAATGAGAGCAAGCGAAGGTTGGATTTGATAGATCTTTGCTATACGAGCCATACACAAGATCTAGAGTCCATAAGCAAGCTAACCGAGACCGAAGAACGCATAAAGGTAAGCCGTTTTACCTTTAAAGTTTACGTTTTTATAAACGTTTAGTCTTGAAACTTGAACCTAGTCTAGATCGGGTATAAACGATTATTAAAGTAGCAAACTTGATGTTATAAATGAACTTACGGCTGTATATGACACGTCTAAAATAAACTCTAGATCTAGTATTAAACGTTTAGCCTTAAAGGTCCATGCTTATTGTTATAAACGGGTTAAGTATCGAGTCGGGGATGTTTGGGAAGTGAATGCGGGTTATACCAAACCTTTATAAGGTGTCGGGGTTATGGATGGGTCAAATACGAGCCAAAACGAGGCGATAGGATTGGAACGAGTGGCTGTAAACAAACCCGTAGCCACTACTGAATAACTTTGCCCAATAAGTTCGCGAGGTATATAAGTTCGCTAACGCTAAGTTCGTCTGTGGTTAACTTCGCTACCTGCAAGTTCGTCTGATGTCAAGTTCGCCATTGTTAAGTTCGCATGATGCTAAGTTCGCTTACTGATAAGTCCGTTTACTGTTATGTTCGCTTAACATAAGTTCGCTTACAGCAAGTTCGTTTAATGCTAAGTTCGCTTAACTTAAGTTCGCTTAAGTTAAGTACGCTTAAGTTAAGTTCGCTTGCATTTAAGGTGACGAATCAGATAGCGAATCAGACTTAGTTCTTTATGAAGAATGGGTTAGCGAATTAGAAAATAAATTAAAAACCTAATGGAAAATGTGTTGAGACAGTTAATGTAAATAAAATTTTTCCAAGCTGACCTCAGGGGCTCTGCCCCTTGGACCCCACTAGGGGCTGCCGCCCCTAGACCCCGTTGCCAGGGGCGCTGCCCCCGGACCCCCGTTCGTTGTGGGTTATAATTGAACTAGAAACACAATATAGATAACGATAGATGATTGATACGTGTAATTGTTATACAGTTAGCCGTGCACAGCTCAAGAAAAGGAATAGCTATAAATGGTGAATGTAACCGTATTCAGGTGAGTTGCTAGCCCCATTCCTTGTTATGTTTTTCGGGGCTGTGTGCATACTCGATGTGATCAGTTAATACATTTATCCTAAGTGATAAGTGTATGCCCTATGTGATATATGTGTACGGTATGAATGATTGCTTGTCGGTACGTGAACGATCATCGGATATTGCATGTACCGTTAGGTTATAAATAAAGATATGGATATTGTATGTATTGCAGGGATGATTACTTGTCTATACATGAACGATCTTTGGATATTGCATGTATTGCCAAGAATAGCTATGATTGTCTCCTTATATGGATATTAAATGATAACTTATATACAGAGTTCCCTATACGGATAATATACAGAGTGTTCCTTTGATGGAAAGCATAGTGTTCCTTTAATGGAAAGCCCCGTGTTCCTTTAATGGAAAGCATAGTGTTCCTTTAATGGAAAGCCCAGTGTTCCTTTGATGGAAAGCATAGTGTTCCTTTAATGGAAAGCATAGTGTTCCTTCTATGGAAATATATAGGATGTTCCTTCTATGGAAAATATATATATAGAGTGTCCTCTTATGGAGAATATAAATAGTAGGGTAATAGTAATAGTTCTTTCAATAGATATTATGTGACGTCCGCTTATGGATACTTATACAAGGATAAGATATGTATGTGTGTAAGATATGTGTATGTATTGTATGTCGCTTGATTAACTAGAACTCACTCAGCGTAGCTGACTTTTAGTATGCACGCAGGTGAATATGATTAAAGAGCTAGCATGAGGTTGACACATGGCATGGATCGAACGGCTGGCATTTGAAGATGGAAGAAATGATATTTAAAATGTGATTTTTAAGTTGGTTTTAAAGAAAAGAATAAATGTTTTTTAATTAACGGTTAAAGTTTTATATTCCGCGAAAGTTTTAACAAACTCTGATTTGTAGAACTATGTTTATGAGTAAATCCGACGTTAAAGTGAGGCACCAGGAACGGGGCCTTACAATTTCAAATGGAGATTCAAGAATTATATTAGAATGACTGATGCTACTCTCCTTCAATCCATTGAACAAGGGCCTCATAAGCCCGTGACCTTAAACCCTGATGGACCTGTTGATACTCCTATTGAAGCCTATGGGGATGAGGACTAGAAACTGATTCAAAAGGACCAAAAGTCTTATTGAATTCTTAGCGTTTGTTTATCAGCTGATGTTGCTTAAACTTTGAGAGAAGAAACATCTGCTAAAAGACTTTAGGACTCTTTTGTTGATAAATTTGAAGGAAACTTAGAAATGAGAAACAATCGAAAGGAATGTTAAAGGAAGAATTCAACATGTTTAATCACGTTCAAGGAGAATCTGTCGGAAATCTCATAGGGATATTTGAGAAGTTAATCACCAAGATGAGAAGTGTTGGAATTTACAATGATCCGTCTGAAATCAATTACAAACTGCTAAATTCGCCGCCATACACTTGGAATAGCAGTGTCATTACCATCAAGAGATCTACAAATCCGCAAGTTCTCTCACTTCAAGATTTGATCTCTACCATCAAGTCTTTTGAGATGGATGACAAGGTCAGACTGAACAACCATGTGAGCTCTCTGAATCAAGCAGGGATTGCTACGGGTTTAAGCATTGCTTATGCATTTCTCAGCCAATCTCACCCAATAGTTCACTCAGTTGATGGTGTAAAGTTGTATACTGTTCAATCAACCAGCAATCAAGCCCTCAAAACATCCTCTTCATCAAGTCAGTCTTCCCCAACAAGCTCCGGTCCATTCTAGAATGTTGTTGACAAAGCTATTGAGCAAGCCATCAAGACACATGGAATAGGCAAACCAGCAACAACCAAGCCTAGCAGTTCTAGTCAACTCGCTAATGTTGATGATTCTCACATTGCTCTCTTCCACACCTTTATGGCAAGTCATGAACAACTGATGTAAGGAAATCTTTTACCTCCATCATTTCAATAAGGAGATATACTTGGCATCAATGAAAGGATCTTGAGAAGATGGACATCAGGTATCATATGGCCATGGCAGTTCATAGAGCAACCAACTTCATGAAGAAATATGGGAGAAACAACTTCACGGACTCCAACATCAAGAGCATTGGGTTAGACCATGGTCAACATCGTTTCTACAACTGTAATGAAACTGGACACTTTGCTAGAGAATGTACCAACCCAACAAAACCAACAAATGACATACATAGGTCACTGATAATGAGAATGGAAAGAGAAATGGCAAGAGGCCAATGAGTCAAAGTTCAGGTCAAAGAATTTCACGAATTGGTCAAGGAAATTCAACTTAAAGGGAATTCAAGCTCAAAATCCAGGGCTATCTTCACTCAGACTGCTTAACGACTGGGAAGATGATCAATTTACTGATATGGTAAACCCATTGAATATTGCTGGGATGACATTTATTGACGAATTCATGGCTTCTTCAAGATCTAGACCAAGAGGAACCCCGCCACTCCTGAAACTCCCGAGGTACACAAAAACCTTTGCTTCGAAGCTTGCATAAATAAAGTAGAATTCTATAGAGAACATAATGCTAATGTGATTAAAGAAATTCAAAGCATTAAACAGTTGAGTGAGGAATATAAGAAATCCGATAAGATATATACCACTAGAAGCAAAACTCATCGTCATGGCAAAAATTCAGGGTAAATTCTTTCAATCCACTAAAATCATTAATTTTTTATGAAAAGTGTATAGCCGAGTTAAATGCTAATATTGAGAAACTAGAACTAGAGATTTCTGAAAGAGAATTACCGTATACAAATTTGAAATGGCGTCTGATAAGTTAAATGGCATCATTGGAGCACATATGGGTGTGAAACAAAAGACAGGTCTGGGATAAGAATTTGTGGCAATACCACCTCCTTTTAATGACAACTACACATCCATACTCACTTTATTTTCAATACCCCTCTCGAGGAGGAAATGGTCTATGGAGTTGGACATATGCCAAAACCAAATATATTTGTTCCTCCTGTTTCAAAAACAACTGATCCAATGTTAGTGCCTGTTATTTCTAATGGTAATTCATGTTGTTCGCCAGGTTGTGTAGAAGAAAGTGTGTCGGTGGAAAAGGACATGAATTGCAACGAAAAAAGAAAATCAAATTCACTTTTTGTTCATGATGTGAATTTAAAACCATTTGTCAAATCTGTCTGTAATAATAATAATGCTATTTCCACCCAAAATACATTGTCTTCATCTTAGGATGTTGATGTAATTCGTGAAAGTGTTGATGTTGGCACTTCTCACGTTATTTTAAATGAAAATATTGATGTTATTTTAGATAGTGACTGTGAAACCGATTTTGAGGAAAAGCTTGTTGATAATCGTGAAAATTTGAAAAGGCTTGTTGATGTGAACATGCCAAGATGTTCATCATCAATCTGTAAGTCTGAAAGTAGTTTAGATAAAAACAAAGTTTGTGAAATCAAAAGGCTAATACTTCATGTAAATATGTTCCACCAACTAAACGATTATTTTCTCAAACAACTAATTAGGTAAAAAAAACCTCAACCATACAACTTCTATGGTACAACTATTATGGTCAATATCAAGAGAATTACTTTAATTCTAACCATGTAAAGGATTTTGGTAATCATGGTTATGATCCTAACAGCTTCTACAATCATGTTCCTTTCCAAGGATCACCTTTCCAACCACAACAACTATATTATAGTTTGGATGAATTCTATGGTGCTCATAGAAGAAAATGTTGTTTTATTTGTGGTAACCCATCTCACCTTCCAAGACATTGCAAGAACTGACATAAACAACAGAAAGAAATGAACAACCAGTTTAATCAGTCTCGTTCTAAAGCTGCACCAAGTACAAAAACAAGGACCGATCGATCTGAAGGTTTTGCTAGTGAAATGGACGTGAGATCCAAAAACTCCAAGAAAGTTAGAAAACCTTTTTGGACAACCAAAAAGAAAAGATCAAAAAGGAGTTCAAAGACTGAAAAGTCTAAGATCTCACAAAAACAAATAAAAAAAGGATCCTAAGTTCAAAAGATAAGAGGATTTTGTTTTAAAAACATAAGGAAGACGACCCAAAAGATCTTCTAAAACCAGAAAACATGCTTCTTCTTGGATTCCTAAGGATTGTTCTTCTGATTTTGAATCACCACAACACTCCAATTTTGTTAGAAACAAGAAAAATTTGGTGACTTCATGGTTGATCTTCCCGAGACAACTAAGTCTCGGGACCTATGTCTAATTAACTACTAATGTGCGTAGGGTTAGTCAAGAAGGCCTGTCAATGATATTTGGTACTTGTTTTGGGTATTTAAACATCTTTAACTTAAACCTGACAATAACCTGAAGCCACCGGACGAAATTTGGAGTTCTTGGAGCATATTTTCGAGTTTCGTGGTGATTGTGAAGGCATGAGAACAGCCGGTGAAGAGCTTTACGTTCAAGATCGAAGACTACTACGGGTTTTATCGCCTTCAATCTTTCGTTTCTCATTATTTCCCCATGTTTTCAGTTTTATTTGCTTTGTTTGATTTAGACTATATGATGCTAGGCTAAACTTCATAAACTACCTAGGTCATGATGAACCTTTGTTGGGTTTGACTTTGATTGGGATTTCTTTTCCTTATGGAATTTATGTTCTAAGTGTTGGGTTTGAATTAATTGATGCGTATGATTGCTTGGTTTTATTTACTTGGATTCATTGTTTCAAATTACCCTTGGTGATTGTTTCATAAGATAGGGTTTTGTTAGGTCACTTACTGTGTGTTCTTGACTAGTTTATGATTGATATGTATTAAGATCATAGAAACAATAAAACTAATTAAATAGATAAAAGTAAGCTGCTAGCCTAGAAAACTGTAAGCTGATAGGTTATTGAAAGATCTTTGTTGGTCAGGATTGCTAGATTTAGTTCTTCGTAAGGTGTCCGTCTATGTTTGATTGTCAGCTTAGTCTATTAAGTCAATTGAGTCTGCTTTGCTATCTTTGATTTCCGCGCTGTAAGGTAGGATTTCGTCATAAAGATACTTAGACATAAATTATTAAATAACCGTAAGGAAGTTTAATTCATAAAACTGGTGAGTCTTAAAACTTGTTAGAAATCCATAGGTGTCTTCTTAAAGATCAATGGTCCTGTTCGGGTTTTCTGTCAAGGGTTTATTTTACGATCCCAGTTCCATAACTTAAGTTTCTCATTCGATTGATTGCCGTAACATTGGGGATTCTAGCCTTGGTAGTTATTTTCATCATCTGAGTTAATCTAAGTGTTTTAATAGTTTATTTTAATTTATTTAATTAGGGTTAAGTTTACAATATTTAATTAATTAGGTTTTAAGTAATGATTATGTTTTATTATATTTTTATCAATTAGGGTTAGGTTTAGTTAATTAATAATTAGTTTAAAAAACCCCTTCAAACATTATTATTAAATAGTCACGTCTTGTAGTTGAGTCTAATTTTCTAGTTTCGTAATTTAAAGAGTCTCGTGAGTTCGATATCCGGACTTACTTAGCTGTACTAGAGTCGATCGGTACACTTGCCGGTTAGTAGTTTAAAGTTAAGTTTAAGAGTCTAGAATTATTACTTAGTGTCTAGATTAGCTTATATTTAGTTAATAATTATTTTACTACTTTTACCACATCAAGTTTTTGGCGCGGTTGCCGGGGACTCTTGGCGATTGCGTTATTTACTTTGATTAGACTTACTTGCTATATACGTGCTATTTGTGTTTGTTTTTGTTTTGAGTCGTAGGAGTCTATTTGTCCGTGTCTTTTTATTTATTTTGAGTCGTAAATATGTGTGAGATTCGTGGTGGACCCCATTTTACGCTTATATGTCCACAATATGTGGGGTGTTTGGCACATCATTATGCTAACCCTTCTGTGCAGCCGGTGCAAAATTTTTCACAGGGACCTTTTCCGTATTATTTTGATAATTCGTATCAGCAACCTCAACAAAACCAGGAGCAGTGTTATGATCAATTTTCTAAAAGCCTTTCTGATGAGGATGTAGCTGCTATGGGTAGGATAGAAAAGATGTTGGTCCAATACATGGCTATAGATACCCAAAAGATGTTCGTTGAGCATGATACCATCTTTAAAAATCACCAGGATATTATTACAGATCTCCAACGTCAAGTAGAAGAAATTTCTAGGAGACTAGATGAAGAAGATGAAATGGAGAGGTTAAGATCCTTGGAATATGTTGAGCAGTCAGATGAGGAGATCACTCAAGTAACGGAGACAAAAATGGATGTTGAAGTCCCACCTCGGGTTTCACATGCTATTATTGATTTTTGGAGTGACTCTGATGATGAGATAAACGAAGAAGAGTGGGTTGCTTATCAGATGTCGTTAATGAAGAAAGAAGAGATAGAGGATGAACTGGATTTGGTAGATTCAATTGAGTTGATGTTTGGTGTTGAGGATATGGTTAAGGTTGATAATGAGCTTAACGAGGAAGATGAATTCCTGAATCTGGAGTTGGATGGATTGTCGGATTATGACGGGGGAGACACATTGGACGTTAATGAGGGTGTTGCGTTTTTCGAAGCCCTACTTGTAGAGGATAGTGTAGATGAGGATGTGGTGTTAGAGGAAGAACACTATTGCCGGCCCGTGGACTGTGTTTTGAATGCCTATAGGGAATTCAAACCACGGGAGAAGGTCGAGGATGAGAAATTACCTGAAAACCGAACTTGCGTATACTTTAGGCGACGGTCTACAGGATAAGGCCATTAAATGTCAAATACGACCAGTCTTCTCAATATTTACAACACATTCGGCTCTTGCCAGGTAAGTTTAAATATAGGTGGTCTGACCCGTTAATGATTTTTAATTCTAAGTTAATATTTTGCGGTTCCATCATTGATATGTTACTGCTTGATAAATTCCGGGTGGAAATAAACGGGTTAGATAGGGTCCATATTAAGGAGAAAACTCCTGATTAAGTTCAAGTGTGGGGAGGTTCCGCGGGGTTTGTATAATTAATCGAGTCACTAACGTAGTTTTTTGTAGTTCTTTTTTGTTTGTGTATTTTTGAGTTTTGCTAGGTAAAAGAAAGATTGAGTGAACTAGAGTGATGATCCCCAAGGAAGAGTATACGAAAAAAGAATAAGTGTGGGGATATTTGATATAATGCTAAATGTTTATGTTTCCCGTGCATATTTTAATTAATATTTTAATTGTTTTTGTTCGTTTTTAGTCGAGATTTGTATACTACTAACATTTTTTATGTTTTGTAGGTTCCGGGATTTGATCATGATAAAAAAGGACGAAAAACGAGTTAAAAAGAGCCAAAAACGGAGATCCGGAACGCATCAAGAAGGTGCCAGAACAGAAAACCGGTGAAACCGGGCCGGTCTAACCGGCCTCCTTGGTAGAGTACACCGCGCCGCACGACCGGGGAGGCCAAAGCCTGTCGCGCGGCGCCTAGGCAAAGCTGATGGATTTTTTTAGTTCGTTTTTGTTACTTGTTGGGCCTTGTTTTGGGTATTTAAGCATCTTTAACTTAAACCTGACAATAACTGAAGCCACCAGACGAAATTGGGAGTTCTTGGAGCATATTTTCGAGTTTCGTGGTGATTTTGAAGGCACGAGAACAGCCGATGAAGAGCTTTAAGTTCAAGATCGAAGACTACGGGTTTTATCGCCTTTAATATTTCGTTTCTCATTATTTCACCATGTTTTCAATTTTATTTGCTTTGTTTGATTTAGACTATATGATGCTAGGCTAAACTTCATAAACTACATAGGTCGTGATGAACCTTTGTTGGGTTTGACTTTGATTGGGATTTCTTTTCGTTATGGATTTTATGTTCTAAGTAAAGTGTTGAGTTTGAATTAATTGATGCGTATGATTGCTTGGTTTTATTTACTTGGATTTATTGTTTCACATTACCCTTTGTGATTGTTTCATAAGATAGGGTTTTGTTAGGTCACTTACTGTGTGTTCTTGACTAGTTTATGATTGATATGTATTAAGATCATAGAAACAATAAAACTAATTAAATAGATAAAAAGTAAGCTGCTAGCCTAGAAAGCTGTAAGCTGATAGGTTATTGAAAGATCTTTGTTGGTCAGGATTGCTAGATTTAGTTCTTTGTAAGGAGTCCGTCTAGGTTTGATTGTCAGCTTAGTCTATTAAGTCAATTGAGTCTGCTTTGCTATCTTTGATTCTCGCGCTGTAAGGTAGGATTTCTTCATAAAGATACTTAGACATAAATTATTAAATAACCGTAAGGAAGTTTAATTCATAAAACTGGTGAGTCTTAAAATTTGTTAGAAATCCATAGGTGTCTTCTTGAAGATCAATGGTCCTGTTCGAGTTTTCTGTCAAGGGTCTATTTTACGATCCCAGTTCCATAACTTAAGTTTCTCATTCGATTGATTGCCGTAACATTGGGGATTCTAGCCTTGGTAGTTATTTTCATCATCTGAGTTAATCTAAGTGTTTTAATAGTTTATTTTAATTTATTTAATTAGTGTTAAGTTTAAAATATTTAATTAATTAGGTTTTATGTAATGATTATGTTTTATTATATTTTTATCAATTAGGGTTAGGTTTAGTTAATTAATAATTAGTTTAAAAAACCCCCTTCAAACATTATTATTAAATAGTCACGTCTTGTAGTTGAGTCTAATTTTCTAGTTTCGTAATTTAAAGAGTCTCGTGAGTTCGATATCCGGACTTACTTAGCTGTAATAGAGTCGATCGGTACACTTGCCGGTTAGTAGTTTAAGTTAAGTTTAAGAGTCTAGAATTATTACTTAGTGTCTAGATTAGCTTATATGTAGTTAATAATTATTTGACTACTTTTACCACATCAAGCTTCGTGAGTGGATCTGCAATGTTTTGATCAGTGTGAACTTTGCGAATACATATATTTCCTTTTTCAACTTCATCCCTTATGTAGTTGAATCTCCGCTCAATGTGCCTAGTCTTTTGATGTGCACGGGGTTCCTTGATTTGAGCAATCGCACCCTCGTTGTCATAAAAGATTTCTAGAGGATACTGAATGGTACGGACTACCCCTAGATCGGCAATGAACTTTCTAATCCATGCAGCTTCTTGAGCTGGCAAGGAGGCGGCGATGTATTCTGATTCAGTGGTGGACAAGGTACCACGTCTTGTTTTGAACTCTTTCAAGAGACAGCACCACCATTTAGAACGAAGACATATCCCGATTGTGATCGAGAATCATCTCGATCAGTTTGGAAACTCGCATCAGTGTAACCCTTTACAACGAGTTCTTCCTCACCAGAGCCATATATCAAAAACATATCCTTAGTCCTCATAAGGTATTTCAATATGCTCTTAACCGCCATCCAATGGCTGGTTCCCAGATTTTGTTGGTATCTACTTGTCATGCTCAAAGCGCATGACACATCCGGTCTGGTGCAAATCATGGCATACATGATGGATCCTATAGCAGATGCATATGGTATTCCATTCATTTTGTCTTGCTCATCTTTTTGAGCTTGGACATTGAGAAGCACTCAATATTGTTCCTCTTTAAATGGGTACGAAACCTTTCTCAGAGTTTTCGATATTGAACCTTTTCAAGATTTTGTCAATGTATGCACTTTGATTCAAACTTATCAACCGCCCTGATCTATCCCTATAGATCATTATTCCCATAATATAGGTGGCCTCACCAAGATCCTTAATGGAAAAACAGCTTCCAAGCCAGGCTTTTACACCTTCCAAGGTTGGAATGTCATTTCCAAATAGTAATATGTCATCGACGTATAATATCAGAAAGGTAATGATGCTCCCACTAGCCTTTTTATACACACAAGCTTCATCAGCGTTTTTGATGAATCCAAATTTCTTCACTTCATCATCAAAACGGTGATTCCAACTTCTAGATGCTTGTTTTAATCCATAGATTGATTTCTTCAACTTGCATACTTTATTAGGATGTTGTGGATCGACAAAACCTTCCGGCTGAACCATATAGACATCTTCATTAAGATGCCCATTTAGAAAAGCAGTTTTGACATCCATTTGCCATATCTCATAGTCATAATATGCGGCTATGGCAAACAATATCCTTATAGACTTTAGCATCGCCACAGGCAAGAAAGTTTCATCATAATCAACCCCTTGAGTTTGAGTGAAACCCTTTGCTACAAGTCTAGCCTTATAATTATCCAAGTTTCCATGCATGTCAGTTTTCTTCTTGAAAACCCACTTACTTCCAACCAATTTGGAATTAGGAGGTGGAGCAACCAAGTCCCATACTTGGTTGTCATGCATGGATTGCATCTCAACGTTCATGGCTTCCAGCCATTTATCACAATCAGATTGTGACATTGCATCTTGGTATGTGGTGGGTTCATCAGAATCTACCACACATCATCCATCCATGAAAAATCCATATCTTTCAGGTGGGGTGCTAATTCTACCAGATTTGCGAACGTTTTGTTTGTTTGGATCAACCATTTGATCATCATCAACAACCTCTTGTTGATTACTAGTGTCAACCAAACGTGTATCGGCTTGTGGTTCTCGATCCTCTTTGAGTTCCACAGTTCTATTTGCTCCTTCCCTAAGGAACTTTCTTTCCAAGAACACAGCCTTTCGAGCAGCAAACACTTTATGCTCGTTTGGATTGTAGAAATAATATCCCATCGAATCTTTGGGATATCCTACATAATTACACATAGTGGATCGACTTTCAAGTTTGTTTCGGGTGTTGTTCTTGACATAAGCCTCACAACCCCATAACCTTAAATATGATAACGATGGAACCCTTCCATGCCATATTTCAAAAGGTGTCCTTTCCACTTTCTTGGTTGGTGCCATATTTAGAATACGGGCTGCGGAGATCAATGCGAAGCCCCAAAATGATAGAGGTAATGAGCTTCTAGCCATCATGGATCGAACCATATCCAATAGAGTTCGATTCCTTCTTTCAGACATACCATTATGTTGTGGTGTTCCGGGTGGAGTAAGTTGTGAGACAATCCCACAACTCCTTAGATGATCTAGAAATGCATCATTGAGGTATTCACCTCCTCTATTTGATCGAAGTACTTTGATTGTTTTTTTGAGTTGATTTTGTACTTCATTTTGGAAGACTTTGAACATTTCAAAGGCCTCACCTTTGGGTCTTAACATGAAAACATACCCATAGCGACTATAGTCGTCAGTAAAGGTAATGAAGTATCTTTCACCATTCCTTGTCATTGTCTTAAAAGGACCACATACATCTGAATGTATGATACCTAATAAGTATTTCGTCCTTTCATTTGTTCCACTAAAGGGCTCCTTGGTCATCTTTCCCAATAAACAAGATTCACACTCATCAAATGAATCATCATTTGATTTCAAAAGACCATTCTTTTGAAATGTACGAATGCAATCCTTGTTTATGTGACCGAGGCGACAGTGCCAAAGAAAAGTTTTAGTCAAATCCAATTTGAGTCTTTTGTTGTTAGCTTGGTACAATGAGTTGTCAATGGATGTATTATCATGAACAAATTCATAAATTCCATTAACCGACATTGCTTTAAAATAAAAGACATCATTCATGAATACATAAAAACCATTGTTTACAAACTTGAGATCATAACCAAATTGTCTTAATACAGAAATAATGATAATATTCCTGGTCAAACTAGGAGAATACAAAATGTTTTTCAAAAGAACTTCCAAACCATTCGGAAGCTTCAAAACATAATCTCCTCGGGCTTGGACGTCAACCTTTGCTCCATTGCCTATGAAGTGACTTATATCTCCTTTCTTGTAATCATTTCTTTTTTTGAACCCCTGCAATGAATTGCAGCTATGATTTCCACATCCGGTATCCAATACCCATGTGTTAGAAGAAATAACATTAAGATTAATATGGATCATGAAAGTTGTACCTTAGGTTTGCCCCGCATCCCTCTTATCTTTCAACTCTTCGAGATAGGTCGGACAATTTCTCATCCAGTGACCTATCTCCCCACAACCAAAGCACGGATCCTCAGCGCTAACCTTTAGCTTCTTAGGTTTGGGTTCCTCCTTTGCCTTTCCCTTGAATCCCTTCTTGACTTGCCCCTTACCAACGGCAACCTTTGCCTTTGGTTCTGGGCGAGGCCTCTTCTTCAAGCCACCCTCATTGATCGTGAGAACGGGTAAAACCTTTTTAACCATTCCAGCTTCGGCTGTCTTAAGCATTGCGTGAAGCTCACCAATGCTTTTGTCCCATCCGTTCATGTTGTAGTTCATAATGAATGTCTCAAACCTTTTAGTTAAGCCGTTTAGGATCAAATCCGTGGCTAACTCTTTTGAGACGGGACAGTTAAGCCGTTCAGGCCGATCAATGTGGCTTTTCATCTTAAGTACATAAGATGAGACATATTGGGTTTCTTCCATATGGCATGAATGAAGTGCTCGAACCGTTTCGAAGCGCTCTACCCTAGCTTGAGTAATGAACATTTCCTTAAGCTGGGTGATTATGTCATACGCCCCATGATTCTTGAAATCCTTTTGGATCTCGGGAATCATTGTTCCCAACATGAGGCAAGAAACTTGCACCGAATCCTTGGTGTATTTCAACCAATCCGCATAGGCATCCAAGTTGTTGACATCGTGTTCATCGGGAATAGGATCGTCCAAAATATAGGACTTCTTCTCTAGCTTGAGAAAAATTCTCAAGTTTCGATACCAGTCCATAAAGTTGTTAAAGTTTAGACGATCATTTCCCAAAATGGATCTCAGTGATAGATTATGCACATGAGGGATAATAGCGTTCTGAGGATTGTTTGCGGCTATCTATAAAAGAATTTAACAAAGTTCAATTTAGTATTTTAGATATCAATAAATTTTAATCAGTAATACCCTTTAATATCTTCAAGACAATTATTGATTAAAATCTAGAACCCAGCGTTTCATCCAAATAGTAGTTAGGTGACCTTTATCCCACTATTCGAATTAACAAGGTAGTCAACGTTTGACGATTGCAACCCTTTGCAACTTTTAGTTTTATGGGATCGGTTAAACATCATATGTTTAGTTGGCATGTTTAATCCCATCAACACCTTTGAACGCCATGTTTCGGTGACCCTATAACATGGTTTCCAATTCAAGTCGTCCTACTTACACACACGTGTGAGTTTACACATACAAGTGGTTAGGTGACCTTCATCCCACAAGTATTGTAAAACCACCTCAAGATCACAAGTTTTCTTTAATGTGTGTTGGTACATGTTTGTCAGTAGTTCATAGTCTAGCATTTGTAATCGAGTCTGTAATGTAATTATGTTTTGATTATGTTTAGTTTGTAACACGCGAAGTTGTCAACAAGTTCGCTATGGCGAACTTGTTGAATCAGCGAAGTTATTGACAACTTCGCCAATGGCGAAGTTGTCGTGTATATAAACTGTTTCAGCGAAACAGTTTGGTGTTGATTGTTTTAGGTTTCGTTCCAGTGTTTCACTAAGAGTGTTACGTGATATTCTCTGTAATAGTGACCTCGTGTCACGTGTTTGCTATCAATATAACGTGGTTGGTTTATTGCTCGTGTGTTCGATCTCTACACTCTCTACACTCGTATCTACCTGCGCAGGGATTCCGCACCTGCGTTGTTAGCGACATCCCGTGTACGATCCGTCCAGGAACCTACAATTGGTATCAGAGCCATCAGCTCGATTGTGAGGTTCGGGATTTCACGCGGGTGTAGAAATCGTCTCGTTTGACCTATTCGCGGGACGTGTTTTTGTTGGGATTGAGTTTTGCTAGTGCTTGACAGTCATTTTCAAGCCATTGCATTGATCGGAAGCTGCTGGATTGACGAAATCAGATCTGAACAAACTTCCCTGTTCATCGGGCGAAGTTACCGTTCTTCGGGCGAAGTTACCATTCTTCAGGCGAAGTTGCCGTCGCTGGAATTAGGGTTTTGGCGAAGATATAAGGATTAGCGAAGTTAACCACAACTTCGCTTACCTCATAAGTTTGCCTTAGCGAAGTTATCCGCAACTTCGCTTTTCACCCAAGTTCGCTTATCTCATAAGTTCGCCAGACCTAAGCGAAGTTATTTTTTTTTAACTTCGCCAATTCAAGCGAATTTAAGAATCAGCGAAGTTCTCTTTTCAGCGAAGTTAATTTTCAAGCGAAGTTATTCTTAACTTCGCCTACTGAGCTGTTTTAATATTTTTTTTAAGTGTTTCAGGTTTTTCAGGTTTTAGCGAGGATGTCGTCAATCAACATCTCCGATTTGGTCAAGATGGAAGTAGAGGCGGGGTCAGCCACTAAGGCCCCGAGGTTGATAAAAGGAACAGACTTCGTGGCATGGAAGGACAGATTCATCCAATACATTAAATATCAGGATGCCAAAATGTGGGTGTGCATCCAGGATGGATATATCCCTCCAACCATGCAATACGAAGGCCGTGACGTGGTTAAGAAGTACAGTAAGATGGAGGACGAAGAAAAGAAAATGTATGAGGCCGAGAGCAAGGCCCATGCAGCTATAACAATGGCACTTCCTCAAGAGGTTCTCCATACGTTCCGAAAGTACACTTCCGCGAGAGAGCTTTGGGATGCTCTTGAAAACAGATTCGAAGGGAACGTGGGTATCCGTGCCTCAAAGATTAAACTCTTAAAGACCCAGTTCTCCGTCTTCAAATTTTTGAAGAACGAATCTCTGGATGATATCATCACCAGATACTATCATCTAATGACAGAGCTTAGCAATTATTCGATTGCCTACCGAGAAGAAGAGATTGTTGAAAAGCTTCTCGATGCTCTCCCACCGAAGTGGGAAATGTACACCGTTCTTATGAGGGAAGACAGAGACTTTCCAAACTATGATTTGGAAACAGCAGTAAACAAGCTCAGAACTTATGAGCTTAATATGGTTTGAAAGGAAACACCAACAGATCAGATACAAGACCCTGGTATGTATGGTGCAAAGGTTAACTCAGGCTCAAGTTCGAGGCCTGAATCTGCTGCTTATTACTCAAAAGGGGAGTCAGGTCCTGACTCTCCTCATGAAGGAAACGTTTCTGTGAACATGAATGGTGATGTATGTTTCGTAGCTGGAGGATCAAGTACTTCAAAGCCTCAAGCATCCTCAAGTGGTTTTTCTGCAAATGCATCAAGCAATAATTATTCCAAGATGCCTATGAGTGTAAAATCTGCTGAAGAGCAGTTTGCAGTCTATGCATCATTTATTGCTTCCTACGAAAACTACATCCAGGGGAAGATTGTGGACCCTGCTGTACTGGATGAGGACTACGACCAGATCGATGCTGATGATCTGGAGGAGATGGATTTGCAATGGCAAATGGCAATGATTGTGAGGCGTGTGAAACGGTTTATGAACAAAACTGGGAGAAAGTTTGTTGGTGGTAGGCCCGGGTTCGACAAATCCAAGGTAAGGTGCTATAATTGTCAACAGTACGGGCACTTTGCCAAGGAATGCAGAAATGAGAGGGTTGAACGAGGACAAGGTCGGCCTACACAACACTCTGGAGTTAACAGAGAGATTAACGCCATGTTGACCAGAGAAGCAGGTGAGTATAACTGGAACCTGCATTCAAGTGGTTCTGGTGAGCAAGCGAACATGGCTGAGGCTGAAGTTAAAGAATGTGAGAAGGTTAATGAAAATGAGAAAGCTACTGAAGAAGAAACAGCTTTCATGGCAGATGACAAGGATAATCGCTCCGAGGTAAGTACTAAGAATATTTGTACTAGTTGTGAGAATTTGTCTGAGCAACTTAAAACGATAACTGATCAGTATGTCCGTTTAGATGCTGACTTTAAAACTATTAAAGAAGATCACCATTTTACGAAAGCAAGAGAAACAAGCTATAAAATTAAAATAAAAGCATGTGAAAAAGATATTCAAAGCTTAAAAATTAAACTTGCTGAGAAAATTGAAATAATTGATCTCAGTTATGAAGTTTTAGAGGAAAAAACAAAATTGATTGCTGATCGAGATAAACAGATTGCTGACCACCAGGTGAAGGTGGTGGAACTGAACCGCAAACTTGAGCAGTTCAGGAATTCCTCAGCCATCCTTGATCACCTCGTGAGTGATCCAGGTACCTCTGCAAAGAGGGGAGGAATCGGATATCACGAAGTTCCACCACCCTTTAACCACAACTATACTTTTAATCCGAGTGTTCAGAAATCTGTTGATTTCGAAGTTCCTCAGACAACTCCAATCAAGATTACAAGGGTTGAACCAAGTGTTAGCTGTGGCGAAACTAGTTCGCCTGTTTCTAGCGTGAATATTTCTGTTTCGAGTCCAGTCTCATCGGATTCGGATAAGTTGTCTGAATCTGGTCAGACAAAAGATAAGGTAGGGTTACCCACCGATGGAGATAAAAATAAAGTTTCTAAAAAGAGTTCTCCACTCAATCCGTACGTCCCACCTTATGTGAGACGAACGGCTGGTAACACTGCCTCTACATCCAAACCAACATTTGACAAGAAAATGGAGAGTCGATGTTGCTTTAGATGTAACAACTTAGGACATTTAGTTGCAGATTGCCCTCTGGAGCCGAGATTCAGAGGTATGAAGCCAAATAAAACTGAGTATAAGCGTCATTTTGTTACTGCTAAAAATGAAAACTTTAAAAAATGCCAAAATGTAACGAATTCAAGTTTTCATAAAAACAAACCTCAGTTTTACAACCAAACCACAAGATATAACACTTTCAATTCTCAAAGGTTTGGAAGGCATTACACTCAATCTGCAGGGAGATTCTCTAACAGGACTTACAAAAATTATCCTGATGCTAACTTGAGAAAGCCAGGGTACGGGACGTATCGATCCAAGACCAATTGGTCTTGGGTCCCAAGATTCTAACTCTTTGTTTTATTGTGCAGGAACAGTTGAACAGGGCTGCCAACAATCTTTGGATTGTAGATAGCGGCTGTTCCCGGCACATGACGGGCAACAAACACTTGTTGCAAGATTTAAAACCTGTTCAGGGAGCAAGAGTTAGTTTTGCTGGTGAGAGCGGTGGAAGGATTACCGGTAGAGGAACTGTGTCGAATGGGAGAATGACACTTGAGAATGTAAACTTTGTGGAGGAATTAAAGCACAATCTGCTGAGCGTGTCGCAGATTTGTGATAAAGATTACACTGTCCATTTCACTAAGAATGAAGCGATTGTATTGAAGCCTGGTTTTCAAATACCAGACGAATGGATAGTGATGAAAGCTCCACGTGAAACGAATACATACGTGATGGATATGAGGTCTACTGAAATGGCCACTGGAGAATCTTGTTTAATGACAAAAGCAAGCGAATCAGAATCAGAATTGTGGCACAGGAGAATGGGACATATTCATCTTCGGAAGATGAACTTCATTGTCAAGAATGGGCTTGTGATGGGCGTTCCCTTAAAGAGTTTTAACTTTGAAGATAAATGTATAGCATACAAGAAGGGAAAACAACACAAGAAAAGCCATCTCACCAAGAAGATCAATTCAATTGCCGGTACTCTAGAACTACTTCATATGGATCTCTTCGGTCCAGTGAATGTACAAAGTCTAGGTGGTACTTCTTACTGCTTGGTGATAACTGATGACTACTCGCGATACTCGTGGGTATATTTTCTGAAAACAAAAGACGAGACAACTCAGATGGTGAAGAATCTAATTACAAAAGTTGAGAACGTCATGAGTAAATCAGTTAAATACATCAGAAGCGACAATGGGACAGAGTTCAAGAACTTTGAAATGGAAATCTTCTGTCTTCAGAAGGGAATTGAACATCAATACAGCGCTCCGTATACTCCACAACAGAATGGAGTGGCTGAAAGGAAGAACCGAACGTTAATTGAAGGAGCCAGAACTATGCTGGCAGACTCGAAGCTTCCTGTGATGTTCTGGGCTGAAGCAGTTGCTACAGCCTGCTATGTTCTGAATAGGGTGTTAACCGTTAAGAGACTTGGAAAAACTTGTTACGAGCTTATGCACGGAAGGAAGCCCAACTTGTGCGGTCTTAAACCATTTGGGTCTCCATGTTCGATTTTGAAGACTAATTCGAAATTTGGTGAAGTAGCCGATGAGGGAATCCTAGTCGGTTATGTTGTTGGGACTCCCAACAGACGGGTCTTCAATACGACAACTTGCAAGGTGGAGGTGGTTTGTAACACCGACATTACTAGTTACCAACCGCCAAAACCAAGCAATGGACCTGCTGAGCTTTTCGACTATGTCAAACTTTTTAAGTCGTTTAACGTACCTGATTTGGAAATTTCTGAAGAATACGAAAGAGCAGTGACGAAGATGATACTTGATGAGGAAGAGAATCTAGTGCAACATCAAATGATTGAGAAATCTCAACCTTCCACATCAAACCCTATCGATACCCCTGCGGCCTCAACGGAAGAAGAATTTATTAATCCGTTTCACTCTCAGCCAGAAACAACCATAGATGAGATCTCTTCAAATTTGGAAGATAATTTGCATGTCGGTGCTGTTCCGACCACGAGAATTCACAAAGATCACCCATTGGAGAATATTATAGGTGATGTGTCCTCTGGTGTACAAACCAGAAGTAGCTTGAATGAGCACACCTGTGTTTATACAAGCATTAAGGAAACGGGTATACTGAACGAATGTTTGTACTCCTGCTTTATAAGCCAAATTGAACCAAAGAATTATCAAATGGCTTTAAAGGACAGCTCGTGGGTCGAGGCCATGCAAGAAGAGTTGGCTCAGTTCGAGAAAATGGAAGTTTGGACCTTGGTTGAAAAACCAAGGAATGTGCATGCTATAGGCACAAAATGGGTGTTCAAGTGTAAGAGAGATGATAAGGGAATTATTGTAAGAAATAAGGCGAGGCTGGTTGTTAAAGGTTTTAATCAGCAAGAGGGTATTGACTACAATGAGGTTTTCGCTCCTGTTGCCCGGTTAGAAGCGATTCGATTGTTTTTGGCGTTTGCTGCATTTAAAAAGATGAAGGTATTTCAGTTGGATGTGAAGAGCGCGTTTCTAAACGGGAAAGTTGATGAGGTTGTGTATGTTGAGCAACCTCCGGGTTTTCCTGACCCAGACTTTCCTGATCACGTATACAGGTTGAGCAAGGCGTTATATGGGTTACATCAGGCACCTCGTGCCTGGTATTCAACGTTATCGGACTACTTGCTGGAAAATGGTTTTGAAAGGGGATTGATTGACAGTACGTTGTTTGTGATGAGAGAAGGATGTGACTTCCTACTGGTTCAAGTCTACGTGGATGATATCATTTTTGCTGCATCAAAAGTATCCATGTGTCAAGATTTTGAGGCTGTCATGAAGAAACGATTCGAGATGAGTGCTATGGGTGAACTAACCTTCTTTCTAGGATTGCAGGTTGATCATAAGAAGGATGGATGTTCATTCATCAAACGAAGTACGTTCATGATGTGCTAAAGAGATTCAAGATGGAGGACAGTTCTCCATATGACACTCCAATCTGCGTCAATCACAAATTGGGCGCTGAATCAGATGGTGATGCAGATGTGGACCCTACTCTGTATCGGGCGATAATAGGTTCATTAATGTATTTAACTGCTTCTAGGCCTGATATAATGTTTGCTGTTTGTCTTTGTGCTCGTTTTCAGGCAAACCCAAAGGAATCTCACATGAAAGGTGTGAAGAGGATTTTGCGGTATCTCAAGGGCAAGCCGAAACTAGGGTTGTGGTACCCAAAGGGAGGAGACGTTGAACTGGTGGCATATACAGATTCTGATTATGGAGGTTGTAATCAGAGTCGGAAGTCTACAACAGGAGGCTGTCAGTTTCTTGGAGGAAGATTAGTTTCCTGGCAGTGCAAGAAACAGACATCAGTTGCAATTTCAACTTGCGAAGCTGAATACATGGCAGCATCCAACTGCTGCTCTCAGGTTTTGTGGATTCAGCAACAATTGCGCGACTATGGTCTGAATTTCTTACTCACTCCTATTTTAATTGATAACACTGCCGCCATCTCAGTAATTAACAATCCCGTGAAGCACAGTAAAACTAAGCATATTGACATTCGTCATCACTTCATACGGGATTGTGCTGAGAAGAAACTTATCAAGATCGAAAAAGTTGATACACTTGAAAATTTTGCTGACTTGTTTACAAAAGCGTTTGATAAATCCAGATTTCATAACCTAATTGAGCTAAACGGGATGATCAATCCCGAGTAACCATGTCTTTGATTTATTTAAAAAAAAAAAAAAAAAAAAAATTAGTCCTCGGATATCTCAGTTTGATGGACATATCCTCGGATATGTTTTGGTCCTCGTTGTCGACTTAGAAAATGAGGATAGCCATTAACCGGAAGACTGTAAGTGACTGGGGCAGTTATGACGTGTATTCTTTCAGTTGCTGAAAATTAGTCGGTTACCTCAGTTTGATGGACATATCCTCGGATATGTTTTGGTCCTCGTTGTCGACTTAGAAAATGAGGATAGCCATTAACCGGAAGACTGAAAGTGACTGGGGCAGTTATGACGTGTATTCTTTCAGTTGCTGAAAATTAGTCGGTCATTCTTAGTAAGAAGGACACATACTTGTATGTGGTCGGTCCAGTTGATCCATTGGATCTTCAGGATAGCCGTTTACCTGACGACTTTGACGTGATTGGGGCGATTGAAATCAAATTTTTTTAGGGAAATGAAATTACTTTTCAAGTCTATTACTTCGTAAGAAGTTCTTTGCTGTATTTAACAGAAAATTGATCCAACCATGGAAAATGATACTGATTGTGTGTTATTAGGCTTAAAAGGCTTTAGAACAGTCATTGTATGTCATGGTAATTTTTATGGTGCGTAAAAGTGTATGTGATACTAACTTAAACTACTCGAATTTACGTGGAAACTTCTTAAGAGTTTTGAATGTCTTCACACATATCTTTTCGAATGATAGGCAGAAAAGCGACTACCCAGTCATACACGAGCCCGTGAGTGTTCTGATTCCCGTGAAGAAAGCATTTCAAGACACTGCAGTGATCCAGATTCGGGACGTGCAGTAGTTTAGTACTCCGAAGTCAATAAGAATGTTTGGTTTAAAAAAAAAAAATGTATATTTTTAGTACTTATGAGATATAGAAACAATCAAGACTTCTCAAGTCTGGAGTAAGAAGAGAACGGGAAGCAGACAACGAGTATCTACAAGTTAATCAGACACTATGGGTCGAAGTTAACTCGGGGTGACTTGGGTATAGCCAAATACGCTTTGAGAATAGATAGAAGACATCATTATCTCTGAGTTGTTGCCAACTTAAATTTTTGAGCTTAACTGAACCTTAATCCGTATCACAGAAACGATGAAAACCATTTAAGTTATTTACATGCTTACAACCTGTTTCTCTATGTCATAATACAGCTAAACACGGATCCAAGTGCCAGTCACATAGTTAGTATGATTCCTGTTAGGATCTTTTCTAAAACGTAGTGGTCCCTGACTAGACTGAAATTTGATCCCTTATTTCGTTAAAATTTTATAAGTTTTTCTATTTTTGTAGTAATATTATTTTATTGTTGGTTACTGGGTCTTGATCATTTTTGTTTAACTCTTTTTGGAAACTTATAATCTTAAGTACAAGATTCTTCAAACTTAAAGGGCTGATTTTGAAATTACGGGCGAAGTTGTTGAATTCGGCGAAGTTGTGATTAACTTCGCCTAGGCGAAGTTAAGCGTAACTTCGCCTGAACCAACTCTGCCCTATATAAGGCTTTTGATACAGTAACAGTATCATTATTTTCGAAATTCCGGCGAACATATTATCAAACCAAAGTATTCCGGCGATCTTGTTATTATCATTCGTTTTCGATCTTGTGTTTCTAGTTTCTACTATACTCGTGGTATGTGTTGTCAATTTCATCCAATCTTACTCGCTCGTTATAGGTTTACCCGGTTCGAGACCTCGGGTCGTCGAACCTTCGAAACCAAGTTTTTCAACCTTACGTTACGTGTTCATGGACGAGCTTTTCGTCTTAACACCATTACAATATGTTGTTCTTCATTGCTATATCGTCAAATCGGTCCGAAAACATCGGATCTAAACCAATGAATCTGAACAGTCGGCGTTTCAGATTCAGGCGAAGTTAAGGTTTAGGCGAAGTTATCCACAACTTCGCCAGGAGATTAATTTCGCATGTGGCGAAGTTATCCATAACTTCGCCTTGAAGCTTAATTTCGCCTGTGGCGAAGTTATCCGTAACTTCGCCTTGAACTCAAGTTCGCCTGTGGCGATGTTGTGATTCGGCGAAGTTATCATCAACTTCGCCTATACCATTTTACTTAACAGTTTTTAGACGAAATTACAGTTGAAGCGAAGTTGTTCCCAACTTCGCCTCACTGTTAAGTTCGCCTGTATAGTTTTAATCACAACTTCGCTTGTGGTACTTAGCGAACTTGTGAGTTGCTTACACACTGTCTAACTTGTTTTGTTTTGTGCAGATATGGCTGCTGTTGGAGGTGCTGGTGGTGATGATGGTGATGAGCAACGACAATTCTTTCCAGCCCATAACCAGTACATCACGTTAGATCCAGACGCACGAGGCGTAGAAGACTACAGGGAGATTATCACGTTTCTCCTGCGATCAAGAGTCTTTCACGCACTCACTAATACACTGCCCATTTCTCTGCCTAACATTGAAGACTTTTGGCAGACAGTGTACTATGATTGCAGGCCTGAGCCTCCGGTGATGCGAGCAACCGTAAATGGTCATAACATACAGTTTTCCTCAGAAGACATACGGTTGGCTCTGCAGTTCGGTGAAGAAACAAGAGATGACCCAACGGAGTTCGTGGCTCCTTTCCGGGATGGAGCTTATTTGAGGATGGGTTATTCGGGTCCGCTGGGGGACTCGCAGAGGAGGAAAGGGTTTCTGCTGGATCAATGGCGCTTCCTGATGCATGTGTTGATTGTATGCATGTCCGGCAGGAAGGCAGGAACAGACGGGATGGGCGCGACGATGCAATCGGCCATGATTGCGCTGACTTACAACCGCAGATATTCTTTTAGTCAGCTAATATTCTACGAGATCGATCGTCAGAGACGGGCTGTGGCGCGCGAGCGATTCACTATGTATCCTCGTTTCTTGCAGATGATTTTGAATCATGTCGCTCCGTCGCTACCACAGAGACGCCCAATCAGATACGTCGAATGCGTGACGAAACGTATCTTTGCGCAGTGCCGCACTTCGAGCACTCGTAGCAAGCCTGAGATGCGTCCCAGGCATACTCCATTATTCGGGTATCTCATCAACCCGGAGTATGTTCCTGCAGGAGGGGACGAGTTCAGAGATCCGCAACCACATCAGGCGGCAGCACCTCATGCTGTATCAGCTGCGCCTGTTGTATCTACTGTTGTCTCTGCTGCTGTGCCAGCTACTGTATCTCATGATGTGTCTACTGCTGAAGATGTTGATCTAGATGCTGCTTTTGGTGGACATGGTTTGTTTGATATGGATGTCTCGGGTCCTCAGTCTATGGATGCTACTAGAGCAGCTACTTCGGTAGCTGACTCCGATCTGGACGAAACGTTTGCTGAGGCGAGACGACTTATGGTGTCTCGGGAAAGGACTACGGGTAAGAGGCCGAGAACTGTGGACGAGGATGAGGAAGAAGTTGATGAAGAGGAGGCAGTGCAGATTGTGCTTAGACGTTCAAGAAGAGAACAGAGAGGTATGGGTTCGGGAGCTGGAGAATCTTCAAGGCTGGTACGTTTTGCTCCACCTGCCTTGTCTGGTATGTCTCTTATTCCTTCCACAGCACAGGTTACTGCTGTCGAGACGTCGGCACCAGCAGTTGTGTCTCTACCACCCCAACCGCTTACTCCACCGGTGGTAGTTGCACGATTCGTTGAGTCGACCATTACTACAACTGCAGGGTTACCAAGTGTACCACCTGCGGTCACTTCTGCTACTGATGTCCCGCCAACTCCATTGCCTACATCAGATTCTGAGAGGATTACTTCGCTAGAGCGGATTGTTGCTGAATAGTCAAAGACCATTCAAAGCCTAGTGGAATCCAATCGACTACAAGCAGCTCTCCTAGTTGAACACGGAAGAGTGATAGATGCCTTCAAGGCATTCTTGGCATCTCAGGGGGAGAAGACTTGTAGGGGTGATGAGTTGAGGACGAAAAGGAGAGAAGATCATGACGATGATCCCAATGCACCTTCCGGTGCATGTGGTGAGCTGCCAAGAACCTCTCAGGCTCTTGGGGCTTCCACAACTGAGGGGGAGTCTACAAATGCAGCTGGTGACGACGTTGTAGCGGTTGATGATGATGCTGATGTTGAAGATGTGATCGACGCATTGAAAGAGTTGGATGAGGAGGATGATGAGTTTATGATTGAAGATGATGTGTTGCCAGTTGATGAGATCGAGAGGATTGGAGAGCAGATTACGGTTGAAAACGTGTTGGAAGAAGGTGAGATTGTTGATGACTCCGTGGAACATGAGATTCCGGAGGTTGAGAGACCAGGTTTGGGTGATGAGAACGTGGAGGAAGAGGCTGAGTGGGAGGAACAACCGAAATGGAAGGAGGGTTGTGCCCACTGGTTCGTGAAAACGAAGAAGCCGGCGGTCCCTAAGATGTTCAGAAAAAGTTACAATATTAAGGGATACGCGGAAGCCAAGAAAGGTATTATCTGCTGGTTATACGACGAGCAGCTGCGGCTCTTTGTGATCAAGAGATACGATGGCGTTCAGTACTTCCAGAGAAAGTTGAGATCTCTAAACACACTACCAGAATGTGAAGTAAAAGATTTAGCCAGATTGGGATTGGTAAATAGAAGTGAAGACAACATGGCTAGAATCATCGCGAAGATCGTGTGGAAAGAGTGCGTTAAAGAGAAAAAGTTTGAGCTACTGAAACCACAAAAGGGAAACTTGTCGAAGACAAGGATAGAGGTCTGAGAGTTGATGGAAAACCTTGGATGGTCATGAAGTACAAACCGATCCGGTGCCTTAAAGAAGTACCGATGAAGCTCATGCCCAAGGACGTGCTCAAAGATCTAAAATGGTGGTACGTGGATTGTGAGACAGCTGAGGCGGTAATGGAAGATGAGGATGAACAAGAAGTACTTCGGATTTACGACCCGATGCATCTTGTTAATCTGTCGCAGGCTGATTTGAAAGTGCTCAACGAGAAGAAGATCTTCTACATTCCTGCTTGGAAGGATCAAGCTAGGAAATATCAACGGGTAGTGTCGGTATGTGTAAGAGAAGGGGCGCACGCGTAGAGGTGCAGATTACAAGACTCAAGATTTGAAGATCAAGATATGAAGCTACTGCCAAGGGGGAGTCTGTTGGTACATGTTTGTCAGTAGTTCATAGTCTAGCATTTGTAATCGAGTCTGTAATGTAATTATGTTTTGATTATGTTTAGTTTGTAACACGCGAAGTTGTCAACAAGTTCGCTATGGCGAACTTGTTGAATCAGCGAAGTTATTGACAACTTCGCCAATGGCGAAGTTGTCGTGTATATAAACTGTTTCAGCGAAACAGTTTGGTGTTGATTGTTTTAGGTTTCGTTCCAGTGTTTCACTAAGAGTGTTACGTGATATTCTCTGTAATAGTGACCTCGTGTCACGTGTTTGCTATCAATATAACGTGGTTGGTTTATTGCTCGTGTGTTCGATCTCTACACTCTCTACACTCGTATCTACCTGCGCAGGGATTCCGCACCTGCGTTGTTAGCGACATCCCGTGTACGATCCGTCCAGGAACCTACAATGTGGTTAGGTGACCCTTACCCCACATCAAGTATACAAGTGACTTAAGTGTCGTATAAAAGGACGGTGTTCAACTTGTTTTTAAAAGGGATTTTAGTTTTCAAAAATTCTAGATTGGAAAAACTATTTAATGTACCTTCCATTTGCATGCATTCAAATGTATGGTACCTTTGAAAACCAATTTTCAAATTCCTTTAAATAAAACCCATTTTATTATGAAATCAATAATAGTTAATAAAACCAATTTTATCACTTAATAATTTCAAAGGAATCACTTGTATGCTAGTTATCGATTTTAATTGTTAACATCCAAACATGATAAAACAACAAACATAAATCAACCACACAAGCATAAAATACAAATACAAGTCCATAACCATAACCACCTAGAATGACAACACTTGTTGACCAAAACAAGTGTGCCAAAAGGTCTCTCATAAGGGACGAGAATGACACAAGGCATGTGTCGGTGAACTCCCACTTGATCCCGCATCCATATGTTTCAAGTGTCCACCTTGTGTTGTGACTCTTCCACTTTATTTGGGCTTCCATTTGGGCTCCAACTTCAGCTCCTAGCTTCCATGGGCCTCCAAGTTTGGGCTTTGGTCATTGGGCTAAAATCCCATCTTGGACTATGAGGTCCATTGAGGCACAAAACCAAAACCGTAACCTTGTTGCATCTTCTTTTACAAAAGAATATATCCTGATATATTTTTCTCTAAATAAAAGAAATACAACTAATCTACTTATTATTACAAACCAACATGAAATAAATAAATAGATTACAAAACCCAAATAAATGAATATTACAACCAAATAGAATATTGAATAAATCACAATACAAACACACATCCAAAGGTCATGGCTAGGTTATGAACATCCAAATGCACATCCAAATATGCAAGGTCTTAGAAGACCAAAATGGTTCCCCTCTTATCTATAAAACTTTCGGCCAAGAGAAACAAAACCGAAAGTTTCGGGTATTGTCAAAACAAAATAATTAATCATCCACATGACTTAATTCTTCAAGATTATCACATGCATGTAAAGTATAATCTTGAGGAACCAAGGGGTAACCAAAAGCCAAGAAACTTTCGGCCATATGGTGAACCACACCATAAAACCCGAAAATTTTTAGATCTATAAAGCATGTATCCGTATAAGCGGCTCTTGATGCCATTGTTGGGTTTTAGCAAGATTATCAAAGTCCAAAATAACCATTTATTAAGGAAAACGCAGCGGAAATAAAGTTTTAAATCTTGTTAACCATTACACATAAACCCATTTATGTTAAACCCAATCCAGGATTCATATACGATTATGCATGCTATCAAAACACAACCATAGAGTGTTAACATACAAACCTTTAAGTCTACGGATTTGAAGGAGATGAATGATTGAATGACGAGCTTCCAATGGAGGAAACCTCAAGCTTGTATACTCGAACAAGCTCCAACAAACACCTTAGGTTGCTAGGGTCCTTTTATACTATTGCAAGAACAAACCTTTTTATTCTTATTCTTCTTGTTCTCGGATTCTATGGAGAGAAAGAAGAGAGAGTTGTGTGCGTGAGAGAAGGTGTAAAATGTTGATTCAACCAAGAAATTATATTCTACCAATTACACACCTTGCATGTATTGGAAGAAACAAAAGGAGGAGAGAGAGGAGGGAAGGTTTTTCCCACCCAAATTTCAAATCCCCTTTTATTACTTACCATTTATTTACTTATAATGTTTATGTTATAAAACATAACATAAGTAACATGCAATATGTTATTTAACCAATTTAAATAACATCTCTCAAAATATGAATTATCCATATAATTTATTTAACACACTATTGCAAATATTTAGAAAACCATTTTCCAAATATTATAAGTGTTGATATTTATTAACTAGATCATATCTAATAATAAATATCGTGGTGTTTGTCTAGCTTGCTATTGGGTATGACCCGACTCGGATCAATACGTAATAACCACATTAACTCTAATATGTGTCTTGGGCAGATTGATTCCAACAATATATATATATATATATATATATATATATATATATATATTAACGTTTTCTTTGTTTATTTTCATCTTAGGTTTGTGGAGGCAAATACAAATACACACATGCGGTTTTCGATGCGGTTCGAGAAGAAGTCGGCGTAATGTTTAATTTAGAAATGAAATGCGTAGTTTTTGCTTCAATATTTTTAGTATTTAATGGAAATATTAATAATTATAAAAAACAATTTTTTTTTAAAAAAAAGTTATACTATAACACCCATATATGCATGTCGTTAACGGGTGTTGTAAACACCGGTTTTAAAAGCGCGTCATAAATGCATGTCAAAAAGATGTGTCACAAATGAGTATCATTAATGTGTGTTAATAAATATGACATGCAAAAAGCGTGTCATGTTCAATTTATGACAGGGCTTCCTTGACGCTGTCATAAGTACCCATTAATGACACGCAATGCGTGTCAAGGAAGGCCTTTTTTCTAGTTGTGGTCCATGAGATGTAATATCAGGGTGAGTATTTGCTTGCCAAAGTACTTGGAATTAATTTCAGATATCTGATCAATCTGTTAAAAAAAAACCTTGTAAGTTAACTTTGAACAAATTATAGAAAGTACTTATTTGTGGTAAAATTTAAGACATACCTTTTCTCGTGGATGCGCATTTTCAACTATTAATTATTACAGTTTATCCCCGAACCAAGTATTAACCACAAAATATAGCTCAAAAACCCCCACTTGGTTTATAGCTTTTCTTCATCATGGTTTGTCGATTATCTCTACATTAGCCTCTCTTAAAGCACCAGCCCATAACTTGGTTCTGATCATAGATGCAACCATTCTGTGTACTCTTTTGCTACTTCTTCAAAAAAGGGTGGTGCTTGAATTTGAAACAAAGTCGGTATTTTGGTATCTTGCTCACCAAACCTTAGTGAATCATTTGGGTCAATAATTCTGATTTGACTACCAACCAACTTGATAACAACAGTTGTAGTTTCACTATCATATGACCAAAACTGCATTGTGTTCAAAGAACCAACATGATAAGCTTTAGGAATAGGCACATATTTCACCTTGTCAGTTGGAGGCCACATTACACTTGTCACATTCTTATTGGTACGTGGATCACGAACACCTTTTGTTTTCTTCGAAAAAAGACTCAACAGTTTGCATATCAGGAACCCCTTTTCAACTTGTTTCCCTAAAAAACCAAAGAACTTCCAAGCTCTGCCAACACTTTGAGGATTATAAAATGGAGAAAGACAATTCTCTAATATCAACCTTAGTCCTTGACTGAAAATCTTTCTCCTCTGCATAGTACCTAGTGTCTTCATATTCTAAACAACTTACTTGGAAATAAAACAAACTTATCTCAAAACCTTTTTTCTTTCTTTTGAGTTTGAAAACTAAGATCTGATATCCAAATGTTGATAGTGATTTACTAAAGTTGTGAGATCCATGTAAAGTTGCAGGTCCTCTAGATTCGAGTAAAGTTGGAAATAGAACACACGGATTAATCCGAGTAAAGTTGCAGATCCTCTAGATGGATCTCACAACTTTACTCGGATCAATCCGTGTTGTTAGTTAGCAGAAATCAGTAACAACTCTTAGATCTCGTATCTTAGTCTTCAAACACAAAAGAAAGGAAGAGAGGTTTTGAGAGAAGTTGTTTTATTTTCAAGTGGGTTGTTGTGGAGAAATTGGTAAAGTGACCTTTTTATATGGTCCCAATTCTCCAAGTTTAAATTACATGGGTACAAAATAAACGTATTGAGTACGAAATACACCGACTATAAGCAGATAGAAAGACATACACAATCCTAATAATAATATAGAATATTAGCCATACAATCTCCCTCTAGGATTGAGTATGTGAGGAACTTTCATCAATTTCTTTGTTTCGTCTTTATTTCTTGATATTTAGTACTTGTTTTGATCCAAGAGCTTGAACGAGATTGGATATTGGAAAAATCTTTATTTTCTGGGAAGGATCAACAACGACAAATTTTAGAAACATCATATGCGGAAGCCTCGATTCCTAATTTTCTTTGTTGACTTTCTTCTGCTGACCGGTGCGCTTTCCTTTGTCTTTCGACTGATCTTCAGACACGATTAGTTCATTTTTAGGTTCAATCACCAACTTTCACGTTCTCTTTTTCCTTTTAAGCGCTTAAGCATCTACAGCTTCATTCTCTGCAGCCCATCAGACTTAAAGCTGATCTACACGTCTATGTATAGCTGCACAAAACTTAGAACATATAAGATTCGTTCACAGACCCTCACAAGGGTCAATGAAGAATTTTATTTTTCAAAACATGCCCTCTCAATTGGTAAATGATCTATTTAAGTCCATGGTTTCCAACGATTTTTGCATGAACGATCTCTACCACAAAACACATGATTTTGAATAAAACAAAAGTTTAACCAAATATGTACGAACAAAATAAAAACTTAAAATATTTTTGTGTTGGCGCATTTTGTGACCGTCACTATGCAATTCAGACCAGCGGAAACGCCATAGGTGAAGTTAGAACAACTTCGCCAACGGCGAAGTTAGGACAACTTCACCTTAGGGGAAGTTATCACAACTTCGCCATAGGCGAAGTTATGAACAACTTCGCCTACTGACGCCTACTGAAGTTTATATATATATACTTGTGTCTTGTTTAGGTTAACTAATCCAGGAATTAGTGTGTGTTTTGAGCAGTTTGTTTGTTTAGAGAGAGTAAGAGACAAGGAGAGTCGTGTGAGACGACCCGAGGTAGAGCTCACCTCGGGTCAGTCGTGTTTTCTGTTTATGTTCTGTATGTCTCGTGGTTGATTATTATATATAAGAATCTGTAGATTTGATTATCCCGTTCTTGTATTTGTTTGTGTATTTGTTCGTGTACGTGTTTGTGTTCTTCATCTTTACACCAATAAACGAGTCTAGGAGGATTCCGCACTCCTAGACCTCGTGCGGATCTCGTATCGATCAGCGACGCCCCGGGGGGACTTACAATTGGTATCAGATCTTTTGCTCGATTGTGTGGTTCAGGATATTCACGCGGGTGTAGAAATCGTCCCGTTTCGACTATTCGCGGGATGTGTTTTTGGTGTTTTTGATTATTCTTACCTCCTATCATCGTGTTCAAGCCTTTACACCATCAAAAACCTCGTTAAAATCCGATTTACAGATCTGCAGAAACTTCGTGTTCATCAGGCGAAGTTGCCGTCATTGTGCGTAGGGTTTCGGCGAAGATATAAGGTTAAGCGAAGTTATCCACAACTTCGCCTACCTTCTCAAGTTCGCTTAACTCAAGCGAAGTTCTCTACAACTTCGCCTACCTCTTAAGTTCGCTTACCTCAAGCGAAGTTAAGAATCAGCAAAGTTAATCAGCAGTGTTATCAGCGAAGTTCTTCAGCGAAGTTCTCTACAACTTCGCCTACTTCAAGCGAAGTTATCCGTAACTTCGCCTACAGTACTTAAAAAAAAAAAAAAAAAATTAACTTTTCAGGTTTCTTACTTTTCGGGAAAGATGTCGTCGATCAACATCTCTGAGTTAGTGAAGATGGAAGTTGAAGCAGGGTCGGCTACCAAGGCCCCAAGATTGCTGAAGGGAACCGATTTCGTTGCATGGAAGGATCGGTTCATACAGTACGTCAAATACCAGGATGCGAAGATGTGGGTATGCATCCAGGATGGTTATATTCCACCAATTATGGAGTATGAAGGTCGTGACCAAATCAAGAAGTATAGTAAAATGGAAGAAGAAGAGAAAAAGATGTATGAGGCCGAGAGCAAGGCATGCTGCTATTACTATGGCTCTTCCACAAGAGATCCTTCATACGTTTAGAAAGTACACATCAGCAAGAGAGCTTTGGGAAGCTCTTGAGAGCAGATTTGAAGGGAATGTAGGAATCCGGGCTTCAAAAATAAAATTGCTCAAAACCCAGTTTTCAGTCTTCAAGTATTTGAAGAATGAATCTTTAGATGATATTATCACTCGATACTACCATCTGATGACTGAATTGAGCAACTATTCCATTTCCTACCGAGAAGAAGAAATAGTTGAGAAGCTTCTAGATGCTCTCCCACCAAAATGGGAGATGTACACTGTGCTGATGAGGGAAGACAAAGACTTTCCCACATATGATCTAGAAACGGCAGTCAACAAGCTCAGAACCTTTGAGCTTAACATGGCCAGAAAAGAGACCTCTATGGATCAGGTTCAAGATCCAGGTATGTATGGAGCTAAAGTCAACACTAGCTCAGGATCGAAGACTGAATCGGCTGCCTACTACACAAAGGGAGAGTCGGGCCCCAACTCATCTCATGAGGGGCATGTGTCAGTTAACACAAATGGGGATGTTTGCTATGTAGCAGCTGGATCGAGTGGTTCTCAACCCCAGGTAAGCAAAATTAGTTGCTCTTCAAGTGTTCCCAGTAACAACTACTCCAAGATGCCTATGAGTGTCAAGTCTGCTGAAGAGCAGTTTGGTCTCTATGCTTCTTTTATCGCTTCCTATGAGAACTATATTCAAGGGAAGATTGTTGATCCAGCTATGCTGGATGAAGATTACGATCAGATTGATGCTGACGATATGGAAGAAATGGATCTACAATGGCAGATGGCCATGATTGTGAGGAGGGTGAAAAGGTTTATGAATAAGACCGGTAGAAAGTTTGTCGGAGGAAGACCAGGGTTCGACAAGTCAAAGGTGAGATGCTATAATTGTCAACAAAACGGTCACTTTGCAAAGGAGTGTAGGAATGAGCGTGTAGAACGTGGTCAAGGAAAGTCTACACAGCATAATGAGGGAAGAAAAGATTATAGTGCCATGATTTCCAGAGGAGATGGTGAATACAACTGGAACCTGCTTTCTAAAGAAACTTTTGAGCAGGCAAATTTGGCAAAGGTTGAAACTGAAGAAAGTGAGAGGGCTACCAAAGAAGAAAAAGCTCTTATGGCAGATGACAATGACCAGCTCGCCGAGGTATGTTCTAAACCTATATGTTCAAAATGTGAGAACTTGTCTGAGCAACTAGCAACCATAACTGATCAGTATGTTAGGTTGGATGCTGAATTTAAAACCTTAAAAGAAGATCATCACTTTATTAAATCAAGAGAAAATAATTATAAAATTAAAATAAAAGCTTGTGAAAAAGATGTTAAAAGTTTAAAAACTAAACTTGCTGAAAAAATTGAAGTGATTGATTTAAGTTATGAGGTTTTGGAAGAAAAGACCAAACTAATTGCTGAGAGAGAAAAACAGATTGCTGACCACCAGGTGAAAGTGGTGGAACTGAATCGAAAACTAGAGCAGTTCAGAAATTCCTCTGCTATACTTGATCACCTTGTTAGTGATCAAGGTTCCTCAGTCAAGAGAGGAGGAATCGGTTATCATGAGGTTCCACCACCGTACAATCACAATTACACTTTTAACCCTAGTGTTCAGAAATCTGTTGATTTTGAGGTTGCTCAGACAGTGCCAATTAAGGTAACTGTTAAAGAACCAAATGTTAGTAGAGGCGAAACAAGTTCGCCTGTTTCAAGTGTTGAAATTTCTGATCAAAGTCCAGTCTCGTCAGATTCGGATAAGTCATCCGAGTCTGGTAAGGCAAAAGAGGAGGTTGTGTTACCCAAGAGTGGAGAAAAAGATAAAACGAATAAAAAGAGTACTCCACTAAACCCGTACGTCCCACCTTATGTGAGACGAACGGGCAGTAATATAGCCTCGACATCTAAAACACCTGTTGATAAAAAGGTTGAACATAGGTGTTGTTTTAGATGTAATCAATTAGGACATCTTGTTGCAAATTGCCCTCTGAAGCAGCGATTCAGAGGTGTAAGGCCTACTAAAGCTGAGAATAGACCTAATAGTAATTATTATGCTCCTAAAAATGAAAACCACTTAAAATTCAAAAATGTGAATAATTCAGGTTTTCATAGAAACAAAACTCAGTTTTACACTTCTAATAACCAAACCACAAGCTATAATACTTTCAATTCTCAAAGGTTTGGAAGGCCTTACAATCAATCTTCAATAAGATATCCTAATGGGACTTACAGGAGTTATCGAGATACTAACTTTGGAAAGCCAAAGTTTGGGATGTATAGATCCAAGACCAATTGGTCTTGGGTCCCTAAATTCTAATCTTTTGCTTTATTGTGCAGGAACAGTTGAACAGGGCTGCCAACAATCTTTGGGTTGTAGATAGCGGCTGTTCCCGGCACATGACGGGTAACAAATACTTGTTACATGATTTGAAACCTGTTCAAGGAGGGAGAGTAAGCTTTGCCGGAGAAAGTGGAGGCAATATTACTGGAAGGGGAACGGTGTCGAACGGAAAGATGACATTGGAGAATGTTAACTTTGTAGAAGAATTGAAATACAATCTGCTAAGTGTGTCGCAGATTTGTGATAAGGAGTACACCGTTCATTTTACAAAGAACGAGGCGATTGTGTTGAAACCAGGTTTTCAGATACCTGAGGAGTGGATTTTGATGAAGGCTCCACGTGAAAGAAATACTTACACTATGGATATGAGATCAACTGAAATGGCCACGGCAGAATCATGCCTTATGACAAAAGCGAGTGAAACAGAGTCCGAATTGTGGCATAGGAGAATGGGGCACATTCATCTTCGGAAGATGAACCACATTGTCAGGAATGGGCTTGTGCTGGGCGTTCCCTTGAAAAATTTCAATTTTGAAGATAAATGTATAGCGTGCAAGAAGGGAAAGCAGCACAAGAAATCCCATCTCACCAAGAAAGTCAATTCAATTGCCAGTACTCTGGAGTTGCTTCACATGGATCTCTTCGGTCCCGTGAATGCAAAAAGTCTTGGAGGAACTTCTTATTGCTTGGTGATCACTGATGACTACTCACGATATTCGTGGGTGTATTTCCTGAAATCAAAAGAGGAAACGGCTCAGATGGTGAAGAATTTGATTACCAAAGTTGAGAATGTAATGGATAAAAGGGTTAAGTTCATCAGGAGTGACAATGGAACGGAGTTCAAGAATTTTGAGATGGAGATCTTCTGCCTTCAGAGAGGGATTGAACACCAATACAGCGCTCCGTATACACCGCAACAGAATGGAGTGGCTGAAAGGAAGAACAGAACGTTAATTGAAGGAGCCAGAACTATGCTGGCTGATTCGAAGCTTCCTGTGGTGTTTTGGGCTGAAGCTGTTGCTACAGCTTGTTATGTTCTGAATAGGGTCTTAACTGTTAAAAGACTTGGTAAAACGTGTTATGAGCTTATGCATGGGAGAAAGCCCAACTTGAGTGGTCTTGAACCATTCGGGTCCCCTTGTTCGATTTTGAAGACAAATTCTAAATTTGGTGAAGTAGCCGATGAAGGAATCTTAGTCGGTTATGTTGTTGGGACTCCCAACAGACGTGTCTTCAATACATCGACCAGCAAGGTTGAGGTGGTGTGTAACACCGATATCACAAGTTACCAACCGCCAAAACCAAGCAACGGACCTGCGGAGTTTTTCGACTATGTTAAAATTTTTAAGTCTTTTAACATACCGTATTTGGATATTTCTGAAGAAGAAGAGAGAATTGCTACGAAGATGATCCTTGATGAGGAAGATAACCTATTGCAAAGACAGCTGATCGATAAATGTCAATGATGTGCATGATGTGCTCGAACGCTTCAAGATGGAGGACAGCACTCCATTCGACACTCCTATCTGCGTCAATCACAAATTGGGTGCTGAGTAAGACGGTGATGCAGATGTGGACCCAACTCAGTATCGGGCTATTATATGTTCTTTAATGTACTTAACTGCTTCTAGGCCTGATATAATGTTTGCTGTTTGTCTTTGTGCTCGTTTTCAGGCAAACCCAAAGGAATCTCACATGAAGGGTGTGAAGAGGATCTTGCGGTATCTCAAGGGCAAACCGAAGCTGGGGTTGTGGTACCCGAGAGGAGGAGACTTGGAGCTAGTTGCTTACACAGATTCTGATTATGGAGGGTGCAATCAGAGTCGGAAGTCAACAACTGGAGGATGTCAGTTTCTTGGTGGCAGATTGGTGTCGTGGCAATGCAAGAAGCAGACTTCAGTCGCAATTTCAACCTGTGAAGCAGAATACATGGCAGCATCCAACTGCTGCTCCCAGGTTCTTTGGATTCAATAAAAATTGCGCGACTATGGTCTGAATTTCTTACTTACACCTATTTGCATTGATAACACAGCTGCTATCTCAGTAACTAACAATCCCGTGAAACATAGTAAAACTAAACATATTGACATACGTCATCATTTTATACGGGATTGTGCTGAGAAGAAACTGATTGTGCTTGAAAAGGTGGATACGCTTGATAATTTCGCTGATCTTTATACTAAAGCGTTTGACAAATCAAGATTTCAAAACCTTATCGAGTTTAATGAGATGATCAATCCCGAGTAGCCATGCTTTTTATGTTTATTAATAAAAAAAAGGGGGTCACTATCGCTTAAAATTATGTCGGTTACCACAGTTTGAAGGACATGTCTTAGGATTTGTTTTGGTCCTCATTTTCTACTTGTAGATTTTGAGGATAGCCATTAACCAGATGACTGAAAGTGACCGGGGCGGTTTATGATGAGTTTTCTTTCTTTCGCTGAAAATTAGTCGATCATACTTAGTTAGGAGGACACATACTTGTATGTGGTCGGTCCAGCTGATCCATTGGATCTTCGGGATAGCCGTTCACCTGAAGACTTGATTTGATCGGGGCGATTGAAGTCAAAAATTTTTTGGGAAATGAAATTATTTTTCAAGTCTACTACTTCGTAAGAAGTACGTTTGCTATGTTAAACAGAAAATTGATCCAACCTTGGAAAATGATAGATATACTAACTTTATGTGCTTAACTAGTGAAGTTATTAGGCTTAAAAGGCTTTGGGACAGTCATTGTATGTCATGGTAACATTTTATGGTGCGTAAAAGTAGACGTGATACACACTAAATCTACTTGATTTTACATGGAAACTCCTTAAGTGTTTTGCATATCTTCATATATATCTTTCCGAATGATAGGCAGAAAAGCGATTACCCAGTCATACACGAGCCCATGTGTGTTCCGATTCCCGTGAAGATAGCGTTTCAAGAAACTGCAGTGATCCAGATTCGGGACTTGCAGTTGGTTTACTACTCTGAAGTCTATGTAAATTTGTGAGTTATTAAAAAAAAAAAAAAAAAAAATTTGAGTTATTGAAACATTCTATAGCTGAAAATGTCAAGACTTCTCAATCATAGAGTAAGAAGGAGAACGGGAAGCAGATGAAGAGTAATTACAAACCTAATCAGACACTATGGGTCGAGGTCAATTCGGGGTGACTTGGGGAAAGCCAAATACGCTTTGAGGATAGATAGGAGGCATCAATATTTCTGAGTTGTTGCCCACTTAAATTTTGAGGCATAATTGAACCTAACTTGTATCACAGAAACGATGAAAACCATCTTAAGTTATTTACCTGCTTACAACCTGTCTCTTTATGTCATAATACAGCTAAACACGGATCTATGTGACAGTCACATACTTAGTATGATTCCTGTTCGGATCTTTTCTAAAACGTAGCAGTCCCTATCGAAACTGAAATTTGATCCCTTATACTTAAATTGTTTAAAGTTTTCTTTTTATGTAGTTGTATTTTTTTTTATATATAACAGGTTACTTGGACTTGATCGTGTCATTTAGTTCTTAAAGGAAAGTTTTATAACTTGATTGAAAAAATGTTAAAATTATAAGGTTAAATTTTGTAAATATAGGCGATGTTGTTGAACAGGCGAAGTTGTGGATAACTTCGCCTAGGCGAAGTTATCTGTAACTTCGCCTGTATAACTTCGCCCCTATATAAGGATTTTCAAGAGTCAAACAGTTCATTATTCTCAACTCAGCGAACTTATATCCTCCGTTTTCACAGCGAACTTATATACAGATCCATACTTGTTTTCTTTCTTCGATCTCAAACCGATTTAAAGGTTGGTTGGGTTATTACATCGTATTTTCCGTTCATTGATGTTAATCTAAGGTTGTTTCGACAACCGGGTAATAACCTCGGACGACCGATCCTTAAACCCGATTTCAAAACTTGTTTTCACGTGGTCATGTACAACCTGGTCGTTTAGTTATCATTAATATCATGTGTTTTAGCCTCGTCAATCGTCAAATTAATCGAAACATCGGAGTTTCGAGTTTGAATCAAACTCACTGTCGCCGATTCATATTCAGGCGAACTTAAGGTTTAGGCGAAGTTATCTGTAACTTCGCCTGATGCTCAACTTCGCCTGAAGCTTAAATTCGCCTGAGGCGATGTTGTGGTGAGGCGAACTTAAAGATGAAGCGAAGTTGTTCCCAACTTCGCCCCAACTTTAACTTCGCCTGGATCCTTTTAACTTAACAATTATTAGACGAACTTAAAGATGAAGCGAAGTTGTTCCCAACTTCGCCTCAACTTTAACTTCGCCTATACAGTTTTTATCACAACTTCGCTCATGGTAACAAGCGAACTTGTGTTATGTCTTAATGTTTATCTAACTTGGTTCGTTTGTTGCAGATATGGCTGCTGTTGCCGGTGCTGGAGGTGCTGGAGGAGATGACGGAGGTGATAACCAGAGGCAATTCTTCCCGGGTCACAATATGTACATTACCTTAGACCCGGAAGCGAGCAGAGTAGAAGACTACCGTGAGATCATTTCTTTCCTCATTCGCTCGAGGATATTTCACGCAATCACGACGACTCTGCCGATATCCTTACCCAATATCGAGGATTTCTGGCAGACGGTGGAGTATGATTGTCGTGTTGAGCCCCCGGTCATGAGAGCAACAGTAAATAATCAAGAAGTTCAGTTCTCATCTGAACAAATTCGGGTGGCGTTACGCTTTGGAGAGGAGACTCGGGATGACCCGACTGACTTTGTGGCTCCGTTTCGGGATGGAGCGTTTCTGCGAATGGGCTATTCTGGTCCATTGGGCGATACCCAGAGACGGAAGGGGTTCCTGCTCGATCAATGGCGCTTCCTCATGCACGTTATGATAGTATGCATGTCTGGGAGGAAGGCAGGCACTGACGGTATGGGTGCGACCATGCAGTCAGCAATGACTGCTCTGACTTATAACAAACGTTATAGCTTTAGTCAGATGGTCTTTTACGAGATCGACAGACAGAGGAGGGCGATAGCTCGGGAGCGGTTCATAATGTATCCAAGATTCATCCAGATGATCTTGAACCATGTGGCTCCGAATTTGCCTCAACGACGCCCGATAAGATACGTGGAGAGTGTGAGCAAACGTATCTTTGCTCAATGTCGCACATCCAGTGCGAGGAGCAAGCCTGAACTTCGTCCAAGGCATACTCCACTCTTCGGGTACTTGATAAACCCGGGGTATGTGCCAGCTCGGGGGACGAGTTCAGAGACCCTCAACCACAACAGGCAGGAGCAACTCGTGATTTACCTACTGTGCCTGTTGTATCGGCTGAGGAGGATGTTGACCTTGATGCTGCATTTGGCGGCCAAGGTTTCTTTGACATGGATCGTTTTGATCCACATGAAGAAGTGCAGGTCTCTGCTGCACAGGTGAGGGAAGTGATTGTGACTAGAGCAGCTACGACGGTGGCTGACTCAGATCTTGACGACGTTATGGATGAGGCAAGGAGGATGTTGGTGACTAGAGAGAGGACGTTGGGGAAGAGAAAGAGGACGGTGGATGATAGTGAGTCAGAGGAAGAAGAGGAGGACATACACAAGTTGATCAGACGTTCGAGACGTGAAAGGACAGGTGCTGGTATGGGAGCTGGAGAGACTTCACGTGTTATACGTTTTGCTCCATCCGCACTGTCAGGTATGTCAATTGTTCCTACTTCTGTACAGGTTACAAGCGCTGCAGATGTTCCTGTGGTGGCTACATCAGCTGTTGGCATCCCATCCATCACACTACAGACGACGACTCCGGAGATCGTGTCGTTACCACCTCCAACGCTTACTCCTTCAGAGGTGGTGGCACGGTTTGTAGAGTCGACGGTCGTCGCAACTGCAGGGTTGTCGGTCACGATACCACCTGCGGTTACGTCCACAACTGCTTCTGAAGTCCCGGTTACATTCGAGATCCCTCCTCAGTATACTCAAGACACATCTAACATGAGGTTTGATTTCGATGCAACCCTCTCAGACTCGGAGAGAATAGCTGCACTTGAGCGGGTCGTGGCAGAGCAATCGAGGATAAACTTTATTCAGACCCAGGCTATTCAGCGCCTTGTAGAAGAGAATCAACTACAGTCGTCCCTCCTGGTTGAACATGGGCGTATTATAGATGCTATGAAGGAGTTCTTGGCATCTCAGGGGGAGACAGGCTGTAGAGGCGACGACTTAAGGACGAAGAGGAGAAATAACAGAGACGATGATCCCAATGCACCGAAAGGTGCAGGTGGTGAGTTGCCAAGAACTACTCAAGCTCTTGGGACTTCCACAGCTCAGGGGGAGTCTGCGGGTGCAGTTGGTGGTGATGAGGTGGTGATGGTTGATGATGATGATGATGTGATAGATGCGTTGAAGGAATTGAATGATGATATGCTAGAAGATGATGATATGTTTGATGATGATGTGCTGCCGTTTGAGGAGATTGAGAAGATTGGCGCACAGATTGTGATTGAAGATGAGATTGAAGAGGGTGAGATAGTAGAAGAAAATGTTGAACACGAGATCCCAGATGTGGAGAAAGCCAATATGGGTACTGAGATGGAAAACGATGAGACTGAGTGGGAGGAGCAGCCTAGGTGGAAGGAAGGCTGTGCTCATTGGTTTATTAAGACCAAGAAGCCTGCTGTTCCAACCATGTTCAAGAAGAGTTATAACATCAAAGGCTATGCTGATTCGAAGAAGGGAATTATCTGTTGGATATATGATGAACAGATAAAGTTGTTTGTGGTGAAGCGTTTTGATGGTATTCAGTACTTCAAGAGAACCTTGAGATCTCTCAATACATTGCCGGAATGTGAGGTGAAGGATTTGGCTAGGTTGGGCCTGATTAATAGAAGTGACGACAACATGGCAAGAGTTATTGGGAAGATCGTGTGGAAAGAAAGCATAAAAGAGAAGAAGTTTGATTTATTAACGCCACAGAAGGGAAAGCTCGTGGAAGATACAGAAAGGGGAATGAGAGCAGATGGCAAGCCATGGATGGTGATGAAGTACAAACCGATCCGATGCATTAAGGAGGTTCCAATGAAGACTATGCCTCAAGATGTGTTGAAGAATCTTAAATGGTGGTATGTTGATTGCCAGACTGCTGAAGCCGTGATGGAAGATGAAGACGAACAAGAAGTGCTGAGGGTGTATGATCCGATGCATCTTGTTAACTTATCGAAAGCTGATCTGCAAGTGTTGAATGAAAAGAAGATATTCTATATTCCTGCTTGGAAGGACGAAGCAAGGAAATATCAGCGAGTAGTCACGGTATGTGTTAGAGAAGGAGTGCATGCGTGAAGATACAGGATTACAAGACAAGAGCTTAAAGATCGAGATATGAAGCTACTGCCAAGGGGGAGTCTATTGGTGCATAAATGTCAGTAGTTCATAGTCTAGTGTCTGTAATCGAGTCTGTATTGTTATTTATGTTTTTGTTTAAAGCGAAGTTGTTAACAAGTTCGCCTAGGCGAACTTGTTGAACAAGCGAAGTTATGGACAACTTCGCCTGAACATATCAGGCGAAGTTGTCGTGTATATAAAGTCCTAGGTTACGGCTTTGTTGGAGCAGTTCGTGAGTTCAGTGAATCGTGTGATAGTGGTTAGCAGTTTTGGTTAACGAGTCTGTAATAGTGATATTGTATCACGTGTTCGGTTATCAATATAACGTGTTCGTTTATCGTATCGTGTTTGTTTGATTTGCTTTCTACACTCGTAACGATCTACGCAGGGATTCCGCACCTGAGTAGACCGCGATATCTCGTGTGATCCGTCCAGGGAACTTACATTTGGTATCAGAGCCTTAGGCTCTTATGCTATGGTTCGAGATCTGCGTTTTGGTGTTTCTGGCACGTTTCTGTGCGTTTCTGGCCGAACAGCGCCGCAGGCGAAGTTATTGTTCATCAGGCGAAGTTGCCGTCACTGTTCGTAGGGTTTCAGCGAAGATATAAGGTCTGGCGAAGTTATGGACAGGCGAAGTTATGAACAGGCGAAGTTGACTTTAGGCGAAGTTGACTTCTCGGCGAAGTTAAAAAAAAAAAAAAAGTATTTGGAGTTTTCGTCTGTATGGCCAGGTGTACACGATTATTGTGAGACCGAAGACGTTGTTCCGTCAACGAGTGAAACTTGTTATATCTTGGTTTTACGTGTGAACAAATACGTGTCAACTCTGGATTTGGAGTTGAGGTTGTGAATGGGATATTGATTGAAACTGGATATTGACACATATTTGGGTGTTTGTTGGCAATGAAATTGTTGTTGTTCGAGGTTGACCAACTGAAGAAAGTCAAATTGAACTGAAGGTTTTCGTCATTACTGGATTGCGGTCAGAGCATATTATTTTTGTTATTTTCAAGGCGTTCGAGAATTGGATCCTGAAACGTGATGCTTATTTATTAGAGTGAAAATTCTGGAACAAGTTGGATTTAATCGGGAACTAAAGTGTTTATGTTCTTGATCGTTATCCCTGGTGATTGAAGATGCTTCGGATTAATTAATGGTCATGTGTTAGATTCTGTCAAGGTGGTTTTGTGATGAAATTGATCACTTGATGTTGAGTAGTTGAAGATTAAACCTTATCGTATGCCGACGAGTTGGTGAAGTTGTGGAGGAAGTCCAACTTCACGTGTTGGTGAAGTCAGATGGACTCACGTGATTGGTTGAGATGATCTATTGGCACGAGGATGCATGCTTTTCAAAGACCTCAATCGTTATAGTCGGAGAAGCTTACACTGAAGGGGAGATCTGATATGGAAGATGCTGGGTGATTGGTAGATTTGTGAAGCTACATGACAGTTTCAGACACGGCTGGTTGAAGGGCAAACAGAAGATCATCAGTTAAGAGGGAGTCTGTTGGTGCATGTTTTTGTAACAGATGATCTTTCGTGTTTGTTAGAATTGAGAGCAACGGTCAAAGGGGAGACTGTTGGTTCATTTTGTGACCGTCGCTATGCAATTCAGACCAGCGGAAACGCCATAGGTGAAGTTAGAACAACTTCGCCAACGGAGAAGTTAGGACAACTTCACCTTAGGCGAAGTTATCACAACTTCGCCATAGGCGAAGTTATGAACAACTTCGCCTACTGACGCCTACTGAAGTTTATATATATATACTTGTGTCTTGTTTAGGTTAACTAATCCAGGAATTAGTGTGTTTTGAGCAGTTTGTTTGTTTAGAGAGAGTAAGAGACAATGAGAGTCGTGTGAGACGACCCGAGGTAGAGCTCACCTCGGGTCAGTCGTGTTTTCTGTTTATGTTCTGTATGTCTCGTGGTTGATTATTATATATAAGAATCTGCAGATTTGATTATCCCGTTCTTGTATTTGTTTGTGTATTTGTTCGTGTACGTGTTTGTGTTCTTCATCTTTACACCAATAAACGAGTCTAGGAGGATTCCGCACTCCTAGACCTCGTGCGGATCTCGTATCGATCAGCGACGCCCCGAGGGGACTTACATTACTGATTGTAGGTTCCCTGGACGGTAATCGTATCGATAATCGATCACCGCATTTTCATATACTATAATATTACTGATATTAATAAATTGATGAAAATGGGAGACTTGGTGTTGAATATTGAACAGGTGCAACTGCTATATATACATTGGAATATAATAATATTGTGTGTTTTTTATTACTATTTTACGCGGCAAATAAAGGTCGTCATTGTAGGGCCATATTTAAGAATACAAGTTCTACAATTCATAATCTAATAATAATAATAATAATATTAATAATAATAAACGGGATGTGATTTGTCTAATCGTTATATATAAAATATTTTGAAGTTGAAAGATAAAATAAAACAAAACAAAAAAAATATAGGAGTAAAGATAAAATTAATATAATATAACAATAATATTTACAAAATTTATTATTGACTTTAATATTTTTGCGAGAAAGATCACAACATGGAATCATATAATGTCCTAGATCACACTTCTATTTGGATGTTATTATGCCAAGAAACCAAAGTCGATTTTATATATTTTTGGTCCACCTTAAACTTAACAAGAATTTAGAAGGCAATGTGATAAGTTAAGGTATATATTAAGCACAACACATATGTGGTCCCCATTTACTGGCTCCATCATACCTCGGACATAATTTGTATTCATAATATCACCCCAAATTGACTCCGATCCCCTGATGATTGATCAAAACATTTTAAGCTTATTTAAACTTTTTGCAACATTTTTCAAACAATAAAGGTTGAACCGTGGACTTACTTTCCAAGTTCGGACTTACAAGCATTCATATAAAGTGTTTAGGAGTTACTTGTTTGCCCCACATTACGTGGTTCTAATATACCTCTTTTTCTTTGTTAATTATCAACAATGATTTGTGTTGAGAATTGTCAACATTTTTTGTGTTGAATTTAAATTCTTTTAAGCACTTTGTAGTATTTCTGCTTTATCATTTTAATTTTCAATATTTGTATTTAAAGCAAAAATAATTTCTATGGTGATCAATCACTAACGGGCTCGTGTATGACTGACTAATAACATTTTTTCCTTCATGGATATGACTTAAATCGGAGTCATGCTACTGCTTCATGAACTTGCAACCACTAGTAAAGGCAAGAATTTAAGGTTGTATCGCTATGACACTTACTCATTTGTTAAGCAAATCTACAAATCAAGCAATGATTTTGTTGGCTTTTGATCTACTCTATTCATGTGTTAAGATCACTAAGGATAATTTCATAGCATTTTCCAAAGTTCGGATCAATAACTTTTTTTAAATTCTAAAATATCCAACTCCCTCTAAGAAGAAGCTCCCTCTAAACGGAAAACATTCTTTTTGAGACATATTCTTATTTTCTAAAGAAAAGCTAAATATTTTTGCAAGTCAAGTGACTCATTTTTGTGTTTATTAAAAAAAAGGAAAATCATTTTGGTGAGTTAAACCTAACTCATTTTTAAGAAAGAAGAAAAACAAATGTCTTACGATCCAGAGCTTGAAGGAAATCTGGATGTGAGGAAAAGCCAAAATGAAATATTAAAAGGAGAATTCAACATATTTATACACACTAAAGGAGAATCGGTTTTGAGTCACTCGTCACTGAAATGAGAAGTATCGGTATCATCAATAATTTGTCTAAGATCAACTAGAAGTTGTTTACTTCACTACCTTACACATGGTACATCAGTGTGGCTACCATCAAGAGAACCACAGACCTGAATACCATAACACTCTCAGATGTTGACTTCTACCATCAAGTCTTTTGAATTAATGGATGATAAGCTCCTAATAACCAGTCATACCAAATAAAATAAAGATGGAACAAGTGCTGAAGGTGGAAGCTGTCAAGCAAGTCCTAACCCTCCTGAGGTACACACACATCATTACTCTCAAGCTTGTATTGATAAAATATAAAGTTATAGAACTCATAATGCCGCATTGGCTAATGAAAATCTAGGCATTAATAGTCAGAATAATGAATAAAAAAGGCTGAAAATGTATTCAGTACTAGAAGTAAAACTCGTAGAAACGACAGGGCTAGCCTACATCTAGAGTTATTTAGGTCTAACTTGCAAGTAGAGTCACATGAAAAACGTATTACTGAGTTAAATGCTAAAACTGAAGAACTAGAATTAATACTTGCCCAAAGAAAAATAACCGTGGAAAGGTTTGAAATGGCGTCTGATAAACTGAATAGGATCATTGGGGCACAGATGGGGTGAAATAAAAGACGGGATTAGGCTACAATTATACTTTAGTCCCTCCACCATTTAATGACAACTACACTAGCCTACCCAATTTTAGTTTCAATACCCCTCTTGAGGATGAAATGGTCTATGGAATTGGTCACGTTCCAAAGCCTAAGACATTCGTTCCCGAGGTTTCCAAAACCTTTGATCCAATGCCTATGCTAGTTGGTTCTATTAGTGATTCATCTTGTTTAGCAAGTTTTGTAGAAAAAAGTGGGTCAAAGGAAAAGAACATGAGTTATGAGAAGAAAAGTGTTTTAGATTCCTCTCACATTAATTTTGATGTCATTTTAGATAGTGATTGTGAAACCGTTTATGAAGAATCTATGTCTAAAAATCATGCAAAGGAACCCGTTCAAGTGAACATACCAAGTTGTTCCTAATCTAGTTGTAAACCTGAGGATAAAAAAATTAAAACAAAAATGTTTGAAAATGATAATCAAACGAGTAGTTCATGTAAATATGTTCCACCAAATAAAAGATCATTTTCTCAAACAACTAATCAATCACAAAGTCCTCAATCATACAACAATTTTGTTAACAACTATGATCACTACCAACAAAATTATGTTGATTCGTAATACACAAGTTTTTTGATAATCGGGTCATAAACCAAAGGTTTTTCAAAGTATTGGTTTTTAATGCTCCCAACTTTCACTCGTTGGACGATAACACTCCCAATTAACAATTTGTCTCTCACCGCTCCCAACTTGTAACTTGTTTTCTTTTATCACTCCCAAACTTAAAGAACCCTAATTCAGTTAATCTTAATTTGCTTACATGACATGTTTTTCTAATGTGGCAATCATATGTGGAATTTTTTTAAAAAGTTGTGGGTACATGCCACCACTTCATCATCTTCTAAAAAACCCCTAACCTCTAATCCCAACACCACCCAACCACCGAGCCCCATCACTTGTAACCACCGTTGGTAACACCACCACCGCAACACCACCATTCATTTCCCCTAAATCATTAACCTTGACTTCAACTACCACCCACCATCAACCTCCTCTTTACTTTCTTCTACAGCTCACATATACTCAACCATATCTCAACAGCAACTTCGACCAGACCTCAAACACCTTCAGTGGCCGGTCGCCCCTCTTTCTCAACCTGAAACCTGATTTAACTTCTTAGATTGCTTTTTTATCTTTTAATTTTGAGTCGGCTCATAGAGCGGTGCGTTAAATAGCGACTTATGCCCATCCCAATTCACAATCCAATAGTCTCATTGTCTTCTCTTTCACTGTAAAATAATGATTTCAAACGATTTCCGGCGAGTTTGAAAACTGATAAACCATCGCTATTTAACAAATTTTTAGTTTTAAGAATGGTATCATATTCACTCCAAGCGACCTTAGGACCGAATTACGAACCACTACCGTGAGCTTGATAAGTGTGACTATAACTCGGCTTCGATATTAGGTAACAATTCGTTCTTCCTTTTGGTTTGATTAGTCTTAATTACCCTTGGTACGGTGGTTGAAATTATGGTTCATGATTTGGGGAAATGAAGGAGGGTACTATGGTGTTACAGGCGGTGGTTATATGCGACGTGAGTGGTGGTGGTGGAGGTGCAGGTGGATTTTTTGGTGTGTTAGGGTTTTTTAGAAGATGATAAGGTAGTGGTATGGACCCACAACTTTAAAAAAATATCACATATGATTGCCACATTAGAAAAAACATGCCACGTCACACAAAAACTAACGGAATTAGGGTCCGTTAAGTTCGAGAGTGATAGAAAAAAACAAGTAAAAGTTGGAGTGGCAGAAGACAAATTGTTAGTTGGGAGTGTTATTGTCCAATGAGTGAAAGTTGGGAGTATTAAAAATCAATACCCCTATAAATGATGCACGTTTTGTGCCCACCCTAATGAAAATTACTGGATCCGCCTCTGGTTATCACACGTCCTTATTTATGTGTCGCTGTTATAGTCATGTCTGCGAAATCGTATGTCGTTTCGGGTTCCGACTAGGAACCCTTGGTGGTGACGGAATGGTTGTTACGAAGGTCTATGGTAGTGGTGTGGTGGTTCTTGGCCGTCATAGTGGCCAACTTCATTTTTCTGGTATAAGTTCTAAATCTCCTATATATGTCGATGCCGGGTTCCAATTCAAAGCCCTCGGTGGCGGCATGGCGATGGTGCGGTCGCGGATTTATCTGTATTGTTGCCGGATTTTGCTCAGGAACCCTAGGCGACGGCACAAGACAGTGTCGATGGTGATCGTTTATGGCGGTGTACCGCCGGATTTCTTTATGTTGTTCACGTGTTCCATTTAGGAACCCTAGGCGACAGCTTTTGTTTTTCACCTATTCTGGAAATCTTTGTGAAAGAAGTCATGGTTTGATTTTGTTCTTGAAACCGGTATGGTTTCTTTACACGCATGTAAGGTGTTTGATGAAATGCCTTATTTTGTTTTTCTGGTACATCTAAGAAACAAGTATTGATTTATGTTTGATTAAAAGTCGAGATTTCTATATGGGCTAAGCTTATAAGCACATGGTACTCTATGGCGTTTTTGTGATGATTACTTTGTAACTCGGATTGTTTTGGTGGAGGTTTTGTTGATGAATTTGTCATGTTCTCTATGGTTTATGGATGTGATGATGCTTTGGTCTTGGGCGTGGCAACCTATGTTGCAGCCGTGTGTACCGGACCTGAGCCTCGTATAACAACCCCGCATCAATTTTTTTAATGTGTGTTTCTGTTCGATTGTCATCAATTTTTTTAATGTGTTTCTGTTCGATTGTCAGATTCATGACTTTAGGTTGTGATGTTCGTTTTTAAGTCACAGGTTTTTCAAAATTTAGCGTGTATTTACATTTAGTTCACTAATACTTGGTGCTTAGTGTGTTTAATTTGCTTCTTCTTAAGGTTGTTAGTTGATGTCTATTGTTTTTTGTCTTCTTTGTGTGTTTCCGACTTGCGGTTGATGTCTATTGTTTTGAGTTACTGTTTTGCAAGACAGTTTGGCGTCCCCTTTATGTTTACGAGAGAGATTATATTTTGTGTCTTAAACATTTTTTTTAAGGTTTTTTGTTATTGCAGTTACTATATACATCATTAGTTATGCTACCCACGGTGGTCATCGGTGATGATGAAGTAGTTAGGATATTTGATTAGTCAGGTGTGTTATTCTTTTTAGAACTGATGCTTTAGAAACATGAGCGGCTAAAAGTCAAGTATATTGTTTATATGTTGGTTGAATGAAATTGTGTTATTACCCGTTTATGGATTTATAAAGACGGATTGATATGGGAATAAACTTGTAATGTTCTTCTACGTTGCTAATTTGTGGCCATGATGATGCATCGATGTAGCACTCCATATTAAAGAATTGATTAAGAAGGCTGATTGATTTTGCAGGAGTTCCCATTTCACCAGGTATTGCAAGTAATTGAAAAAGAAGTGACAATGTTAGTTGTTTATTCCATGTATGTATTTTTTTTTATTGTTTTGACTTTTGAAGTCAAACTATAAAAAAACAAAAAACTGTCAGTTTTTAAAGCATTAAATATAAATGTAGAATGCCCAAAATAGTTATAGTTATGTAAACACAATTAAAATTATGCTTTATAGGCGTAATTGCTAATAACAATAGTTTATCAAAATGGATATAGTTACTTCATAAAACCAGAATTTATGTAGTTTATGTTACATTGTCTCTAATTCATGTATACATGCAACATATAGCCAAATGGCATAACATGAATTTACCATTTTCGATTCACCTATTGTGAGATGCAAATGAGTCTAAAATCACCAATCATGAAATAATAACTTGAAGCGAAAACAGAAACTAAATATCAATGGTAGTAGCTTATCGACACAGGACTACCTAATGCCACCTCTACTAAGCTTGACAATCTCCGACACAGGACTACTTGATGCCACCTTTACTAAGCTTGACATCCCCGTCGCAACACGGCGGGATCTAAATCCTAGTTTATATAAATACGTAATATCATATTCTTTAAACACATTCTATAAAAATGAAAATACTAGTTAAGCAAAAGTTATCATAAAGATTTTTAATTTTTCAAAAGAAAGAATTTTAGTTTTCTATAAATTAAACAAATATTTTTTATTTAGTTTAATAAGGCACTAGTATATATATTTTCAAATAAAGTGTGTGTTTTTGAACATATCTTTGTTTTTCAAAAAAAAAAATTGTTTAAATACTCAAATGGTGAAATACGAGAAACTAATTCTTCCAACTCAATACATTAAAATTTTTTCTATCCAAAACTAGACAAGTATAATTTATTCATACATTAAAATTTGTTTCTATCCAAAACTAATTTCTTCCAACTCAATATATTAATATCCATCAACACATACTTACATTATAATGAATAATACCAAAAAACTATTTTACATGTGTTTGCATTAGATATCAACAAAAAAACATACAACTTACACAAAAACGTATAATCTACACTTGTTCTAAGAATAATACAACATATAACCTACACACGAAATACATATAACCTACACACAATATTCATCATCAATAAAATACACACGCACATGAAAACATATAACCTACACACGAAAATTTTATCTTACACAAATACAAGTTATTCATACATTAATTTCATTTTACTCAAAACCAATTTCTTTAAACTTAACATATCAATATCCATCAACACGTAGTTACATTGTGATGAATAATACAAAAAACTATCTTACACATGTTTGCATTAAATGTCAATAAAAATATACAACCTACACAAAAACATATAACTTACATTTGTTTTAAGAATTAGAAATACATAAGTAAGTTGTATGCTTTTTGTATGTTGTACGTTTTTAGTGCTTAAAACAAGTGTAGGTTATATAACTTTGTGTAGGTTTTATATTTATTGTTTACATTTAATGGACACATTTGTATGATATTTTTTTATTATTATTTATGACAATAATTTTTATAGGCATACCAATTGAAAAAACAAATATATTATGTTTTGATATTTAGTGTTAAAAATACGTTGATATATGCTAATAAATTGGGTGGAATTTTTTAATATAAAGAAATGGTATTATATGAATAAATTGTATTTTTGTTGAATAAAATGAAGAATGTGTAAATAAAAAATAAAAGTAAAGTAGTGTTTTTATCTTTATAATTATTATAGTTAAATTAGTTATATATATTAATTAGAGAAAGATTTATTATGGTTATATTAGTTGTATTAATTGTAGACATAGTGCATTTATTTTTGCATTTACATCTTTTTTATTTATTTTTAAATATTTAAAACCTGCATTTCTCGCATTAATATTATTTCTCTCTTTAACTTAAACACACACATATATATATATTTAAAAAGTGTGTTTTTGAACATATCTTTGTTTTTCAAAAAAGAAAACTGTTTAAACACTCAAAGGGTGAAATATGAGAAACTTTAATTTGATTTATAAGGGGTGCGGTGTAATAAGCAGAGAATGGAGTACGTTTATTGTGACCCAAAAGAAAATTAGCCAATATGAGGATAACCGAATAATTAAGTTAACAAGAGTATACGAACATAATGCATTCACATAATATACACGTTTTTAGATTGGTGAGAAAATAGTAACGCCCGTATTTTCTAATCTAAAACACAATTAAACTCTTGATGAATAAGATATTATAACTTAAGATTAGCATCCACATCACTACCAATAAAAAAAATTCTACTATAGTCACTAGCCATATGTGGTGATCATTAACTGATGATTCTAAAATCTGATTCAATAAGAGGGCGGATATTAACCCCACTTGCATCAAATAAACTTAAGCTCTCATTTACTTTTAACCTCAGTTCGCTAAGACCGTGAAGAGTTAGTTACTCTTATCAGCATCAATCCATCCTTTGGTAGCTAGTACCTTCGCTATTGTAAGGCCAATATTTGTGACTTGCGATATCAAATTACGAAACCATTATATATTTTAAGGTCAAGTTAATAATTAAAGCCTACGAGAAACCGGACAAGAAACGAGAGCTTCGGAACACACGTTTAGCTTCAACGGGAGGAGATCTTCTAGAATATGTTATGTTTAGCTATAGATAGGGACTTTTATTTCAATTTATGTGTGCATTTTCAAGATGTAAATCACCACCCAAGGGGAGCTCACCTTGGGTGGGTCGGTTCTTTGTTTATATTATCAATCTTTTAATCGACAACGAGATCGTTCATTATTTTATCTTTATATTATTTATGTTCGGTCGTTTGATTTACTGCACCCGTCTCAACACGTTTATCAAGTGCATAATCCGTTCGAGTGGTCGTTTTGGGACCTACAATTGGTATCAGAGCGGGTCGAATCTTAAGATTCAACTTTGCTCTTGATATTCGGGTTCTATTTCGCTATTACCCGAACCGAGACGTTAAACCCCGTTGGAGTTTTAAAAATAAAGTTTGAAGATCTTGGAAATAAAGTGGGAAATAAGCGTGTTTGAAGCATTCTCCTTGTAGATCATGATGTTCGGAATTTACAAGTCCCCGATCTGGGCGTTTTGGGAACCGTTCCGCCATACATCAAAAAACCGGCGATGGTGGTTGTCAGGATCTCAAGTATTAAAAAAATCCGGCTTGTTTTTAAGGCGGCGGTGGACGGAGAGAAAGAAAGAAAGATATGAAGTAGAAGAGGTGGTGGGGTGGTAGAAGGTGGCCGTGGATAATGGAACATGGCCGGTGGCCGTAGTGGAGATTTCCGGCCTACCGTTTTCCGGCGAGCATTGGCGGCGCCTGGAATGATAGGTGGTGGTTGTTAACGGCTGGCATGTTGGACATAGTGGTGAAGTTGGGTGATGGCAGCTGTTGGAGACGCACCTCCGGCGGCAATTTGTTTTCCGGCGACTGGCCGGTCACCGGAATTCCTTTCCGGCGCAGGTCATATGTTGTGAGTTTGGCGGCTGCCTCAACAGGTTTCATCTCCTGATGTTTTAATTTGTGCCCTAGGGAAATGGGCTTGGGCAGGGTTTTCATTAAATATGGTTTGGGCCTAAGTTTTTAATAGATCAACAATGTAGTTTTTATGTGGGGTGTTTAAAAATATCAAGAAGTGGACAAGCCCATCATTAGTTGTTTGGGCTAAGTGTATGTGGGCTAGATCATATTTGGGCTGCCAGTTAGGTGTTATGTGGGTTGACCAACTGAAGAAAGTCAAATGTGTTTGGGTTTCGTCATTGTTGGACCGTGCTCAAAGCATGTTATTTCTATGTTATTTCGAGCCGTTCGAGAAGTTGGTGAACTTTGAACAAATTGGATACAAATTTGGACTTAAAGAGGAAATAACAAGCTTTGTTCATTTTATCGTGATCCCCGGTAGTTCTTCTGAACCTATAGTGCTTGAAGATCCAAGATGGATAAAGAAGCGATAACTCCTTCATGAATGAATTAGGTGGATCATACCTTTAGGGGTGATTGAAGAGGCTTCGACTTTATCGGGTTGATTCGTGAAGATGCGAGACACGGTTCAACAAAGTTTTTGATATCATAAGTAAGGGGGTAATTGTAAGGCTAATATTTGTGACTTGCGATATCAAATTACGAAACCATTATATATTTTAAAGTCAAGTTAATAATTAAATCCGACGATAAAGCGGACATGAAACGAGAGCTTCGGGAACACGTGTTTAGCATCAACGGGAGGAGATCTTCTAGAATATGTTATGTTTAGCTATAAATAGGGACGTGTATTTCTATTTATGTGTGCGTTTTCAAGATGTAAATCACCACCCAAGGGGAGCTCAACATGGGTGGGTTGGTTCTTTGTTTATGTTATCAATCTTTTAACCGATAACGAGATCGTTCCTTATTTTATCTTTATATTATTTATGTTCGGTCGTTTGATTTACCGCACCCGTCTCGACACGTTTATCAAGTGCAAAATCCGGTCGAGTGGTTGTTTTGGGACCTACAATTGGTATCAGAGCGGGTCGAATCTTATGATTCAACTTTGCTCTTGATATTCGGGTTCTATTTCCGCTATTACCCGAACCGAGACGTTAAAACCCGTTGAAGTTTTGAAATAAAGTTTGAAGATCTTGGAAATAAAGTGGGAAATAAGCGTGTTTGAAGCATCCTCCTTGTAGATCCGGATGTTCGGGATCTACAAATGCCCGATCTGGGCGTTTCGGGAACCGTTCCGCCATACGTCAAAAAATCCGGCAACCCTATGGTTCTTTCCGGTAACTGCTAGCGGTGGTAGATGGTGGTTGTCCGGATCTCACGTTATAAAAAAAATCCGGCTTGTTTTTCCGGTGCCAGTGGACGGAGAGAAAGAATGAGATGAAGTAGAAGAGGTGGTGGGGTGGTAGAAGGTGGCCGTGGATAATGGAACATGGCCGGTGGCCGTAGTGGAGATTTCAGGCCTACTGTTTTTTCGGCGAGCATTGGCGCCGCATGGAATGATAGGTGGTGGCTCTTAACGGCCGGCATGTTGGACATAGCGGTGAAGTTGGGTGATGGCAGCTGTTAGAGACGCACCTCCGGCGGCAATTTGTTTTCCGGCAACTGGCTGGTCACCGAAATTCCTTTCCGGCGCCGGTCACCTGTTGTGAGTTTGACGGCTGCCTCAACAGGTTCCATCTCCTGATATTTTAAATTGTGCCCTAGGAAAATGGGCTTGGGCTGGGTTTTCATTAAATATGGTTTGGGCCTAAGTTTTTAATGGATCAACACTGTAGTTTTTATGTGGGCTGTTTAAAAATATCAAGAAATGGACAAGCCCATCATTTGTTGTTTGGGCTAAGTGTATGTGGGCTGGATCATATTTGGGCTGTCAGTTATGGGTGTTATTTGGGTTGACCAACTGAAGAAAGTCAAATGTGTTCGGGTTTCGTCATTGTTGGACCGTGTTCAAAGCATGTTATTTCTAGGTTATTTTCGAGCCGTTCGAGAAGTTGTTGAACTTTGAACAAATTGGATACGAATTTGGACTTAAAAGAGGAAATAACAAGCTTTGTTCATTTGATCGTGATCCCTGGTAGTTCTTCTAAACCTATAGTGCTTGAAGATCCAAGATGGATAAAGAAGCGATAACACATTCATGAATGAATTAGGTGGATCATACCTTTAGGGGGTGATTGAAGAGCCTTCGACTTTATCGGGTTGATTCGTAAAGATGCGAGACACGGTTCATCAAAGTTTTTGATATCATAAGTCAAGGGGTAATTATAAGGCCAATATTTGTGACTTGCGATATTAAATTACGAAACCATTATATATTTTAAGGTCAAGTTAATAATTAAAGCCGACGAGAAACCGGACACGAAACGAGAGCTTCGGGAACAAGCGTTTAGCTTCATCGGGAGGAGATCTTCTAGAATATCTTATGTTTAGCTATAAATAGGGACTTGTATTTCTACTTATGTGTGCGTTTTCATGATGTAAATCACCACCCAAGGGGAGCTCATCTTGGGTGGGTCGGTTTGTTTATTTATGTTATCAATCTTTTAACCGACTACGAGATCGTTCCTTATTTTATCTTTATATTATTTATGTTCGGTCGTTTGATTTACCGCACCCGTCTCGACACGTTTATCAAGTGCAAAATCTGTTCGAGTGGTCGTTTTGGGACCTACAGCTATAACATGTGCAAATGTCAACAAAATCAATTGTGTGAAATCCCAAATTTTTTTAATCTATGAAATTTCTTAGATTTTTTTAATCAATTAACCGGTAAACCAATTGAAGCAAATACCAACTAAAAAATATTGTACAATGGATCAACACCAGCGGAGCAGGGCATGGGTTTAACACTTACACCCATAAATTAGTTAGATCACAAAGTGTTAATATATATTTCTATCTCCAGTTACATACCAAGTGATGAAAAGGAATATTTAACAGAAAAAAAATCAAGATTTTATAAAATAATTAACAAGAATACAGGTATCAAAATTTTACAATACAAAATGCTATGAGCAATTAACATGTTCATCTGATCCGTTCCGATCCTCGTAGACCTGACAGAGTGATCAAGATATGTTGTTCAATAACCCGTTCCAAACACCAAATTAATCATCAAAACAATAATCTAAGGAAGTCTAGGGTAACTCACTCCCATGCAACGAGTGAGATGGTCCATGAGATGTAATATCAGGGTGAGTATTTGCTTGCCAAAGTACTTGGAATTAATTTCGGATATCTGATCTATCTGTTAAGAAAAACCTTGAAAGTTAACTTTGAACAAATTATAGAAAGTGTACTTGTTTGTGGTAAAATTTAAGACATACCTTTCTCGTGGATGCGCATTTTCAACTATTAATTCGTGTTCTATGGACATTTCCCCATTAGCAGCCGGCCCACCACAGTTTAGACAAGTGGCGTTAGTGACAGCTTCCTTCGATCATTTGTGCTCTGCCTGGAGTTGTTCATTTAAATTCCTCAGTTGTGAATCATCAGAGCGTTCGCGCTGAGCCTAATTTTGAATACAAATAAAAAAGAACAATTTGAGAAGTTATGTAGCTTATTTAGTATAACGTGCCGCTTCTATATAAACTTGTGGACTTGCACATGTAGTTTAAAATCAAAGAGGTACGTCTTAACTCAAACTAGTACCCTGTGAGTATTGAATTTGTTTAATCACTCATGAAGAAATAAGAAATAAAAAAAAACAGTAAAAGGAAGTTGAGCCACTAGCAGAGTGTTGTCATGGTTAAATATGAAGCAGAGTATATAGTCAAACCAGCTGATGTTAAATTGATTGTCAACGTAAAACATTATAATTTATATAAAACCCAAGATTTCTCGAATAGTATCAATTGACTAAGCGTGCTATTGAAAAAACACATAATTGCAGAAGAAAAAAGAAATACTAATACGAAAAAATACATAATTGCAGAACAAAAAAGAAATACTAATTAACACAACAACCGTATGTATTTATGTGTCCACTAAGCAAAAAATAAATTTCTTTGAGCTCATTTTGTATATCTATTTCTTCCTTCTAATCTATGTCATATCTTCATTTGGCAAAACAAAGGTTAAAACCAAGATGTGGTCGCTAACAAATTTGATTCTCACTTAAAGATAAAAATTAAACAAACTAAAATTGAAATTTCCACATTAATAAAGACATAATTAATATTAGAATAAAAATGAGTACTAACATATGGTTGTGGTGGTGATGGAGGCGGTGGAGGTGGCACATCATCCACAGATGGCAGCTGGTTCAAATCAAACAACAGTTTTTTCTCCGACAGTACCATCTGAAAATTTATAAAAAAAAGAGCGAAATAAACCTAGTGAATTACAGTCTTTTAGAAAGAATGTTCAACTCCGACAGTACCATCTGATATATATGAAAAAGAATGTTGATTTTACCTGATAGAGATGATGTGCGCCTGCTATGAACAATCAACATGTTATTGTTAGGATGATAATCAACGTATGCTGTGAGCAGCCTTCGATCAACACACAGATTAACACAATCGTCAGAACCCGTTTAAAATAAAGATCAGATCGATATATATATATATAATTAATTAGATAACAAATTAAGACGGGAAACTGCTTACATAGACTTAATCAGCCGGAGAAGAAACTGGATTAGGGCACCGATCATGGAACACAGCAGCCGTCAAATGATATTAATCTTCAAAATGAATTGAACTTCAACAACCAGTTGGCTAGCAAAACACAAACCCTAATCCAACGGAATATTTTGTTTGGGCTTGGGTCAAGCCAACCATCATCTTTTTTTGAAAGAAAATAAAACACATCAGTTTTTCTGTTTTTGATTCCAATATAATTTATTTTAATTAAACACGGGAAAAAAAGGACCAGCGAACTCAAATGAAACTCACACTCTAAAGATTCCCAATGTGAGGTCAACTTAGTCACTTACACTAAATTTGCATGGCGTTACGTACAAGGAGATGATTAAATAATTAAAATTTCTGACTTTTTGTTTTTAGGTAGTGAGTTATCATGCAGTCTAGGAGAAAGCCTCAACATGGTCCAAAAATTAAATGAAGTACACATAAATAAAAAATACATAATACACGTATTGCATAACAAGAAACACGAAATTACTATTATAAACATACATCACTTGATTCACAATTTCAAGAAATGCATACCTTATCAGCATCAAAATATGCTCGCACTTTCAAATATAAATGCATGATATCAAATATTTGATCTACTAGAAGAAATGACAATGGAAGAAAATGTTTATAAGGTAGGAAGGTATAGACACGAGAACCCGAGAAAGGCTAGATGCCACCATGAACACCGCTCGGGTTTTGCGGAACCACAAAACTGTCTTATCCGGTAATGCTTGCCATACATCACGATAATTTGAAATAATATCGACATTTATCTCATCGTCTCCTTGGTGCAATGGGTACTTTCTTTCATGCTATAATTACACATAAAAGTGATTAATCGAGCAACTATGAAACTTAAGCTCATACATAATTGCGCATGGGCAGTGGCGGACCCAGGAATTTTATCCCACGGGGTCCCATTTTTTCAGTGTTTGGATTTTTCGGGTTGGGTCGGATCGAGACGAGAAATATAAAAAAGTATTATAATAATAAGAAATACGATCATTACTTATTGGAACATACACAAAATACAATGTCATTCAAAACGAGAAATAAAAAGCATTACATATTTTTAAAGTTGTTCACTGTGACTTTTCATATTTTGAAAACGAACCATTACGACCATGGATTAAATGTTCTTAACTTACCACCAATATCTCGTTTTGGGTAAACATAACCTTGTGGTTGACATGCACGTCTACTCAAATATGCCCGTCTAATTTCATCTCTTTGGTTAACATGTTACGTTGAAATTGGTTTCTATTCAAAGGGATCTCATGGAAGGTCTTCCAAATTAATTTTCTTAGGTGTATTACTTGATGAAGGGAGATGAGGACTCACACGTTCTTTTCAATGATCATTACATAATTAGCTCTAAAATTCATGTTTTTAACAAAACTAAGTCACAATTTGATAATACAACATAAAATTACCGTTACAAAATCAATCAATTAGCCCTACAATTACCTTTTGTGGCTTGTAAGAGATAGCGTAGTCCGGCGACGTTAGAGGAGGAAGGCGAGCTGGCGAAGTGGTTATGAGGTGGTTTAAGTGGTATGTTAAGCGGCTTTTGAAATTTTGGTTTCTGCAACGTCTTGTTTCATTGCTCCAAGTTTAATCCCTAATAAACTAATATTACTTAAAAAAAGTCATAATAAAGAGAGAAAGAAAAAAGGTGAAAATAAATGGCGGTATGTAAGATTCGAACAAGTGACCCCTCAATTGGAAAACAAAATAGGGAAGTTACCACTCCACTGCATATAGATTTGTGTAATGGGGTCCAACTACTAATTTATATGGGTTTCTTAAAAAATTTAATATACCGTCTCTATGGATTTTTTTAAAAACACTGGTGTCCCGAGACCCCGGTGTCGTCTATGTGGGTCCGCCCCTGCGCATGGGCCTAATTACGCATATAGATAATTACAAAACGTAATTATGTAATGTAATATTCATAATTACGTATGTGCAAAATCACACACGTTTTATGTGTAACTTATATGGGTTTTGTAAGGCCCATTTATACAGTGTAGTCTTTTGTATTATTTTATTTTCTTCACGATGCATTAAGTTAGCTTTCGGTTTGTTTGCATGTATGTATGTGCCTGAGGTCTTGTAAGCAAAGCCTATTGGATCGAAAATAAGGAAAGCATGCATGACATAAATTCACTATAAATAGTGAATGTATACATTCACTTTAAATAATGAAGGTACACATGGAAAGTAACCTTTTGCCAAAAGTATAACCAACTCTCAACTCTCTCTATCTTATTAGTTCCTTTCCATTTCCTTTAATAAACCAAACACTACAAGATCCGCGATCTTGGTTAAGTTGTAAATGATTTCCGCTAGTTTACAGCCAAGATTGATTCAAGAACATTGTTGTTAGATCTGGTGTCCGGAGGTTTTCTAAAGTTTTGAATTCATTAATAATAAAAGGTATAACAATAGTTAACAAAAATATTAGATGCTCCAATTTATGGTGTAAATTTTTAAGAAAAGTAGTGTCGTATAAAAAGTTTACGCGCATTTAAAAAATGGGTAATTTTTAAAAAGAAAGTGAAATATCGTAGGCTATACCATGCTTACCCTCTAGCCTTTTTCTTCCACATACTAACAGTTATCAATATCCATCATTAATCTTTTTCATTGTATTACGCTTTGCTTGAAAAACATTTCATTTCATAAATCCTTTCAATCAATTAGATTTTTTCTTTTGTATTTTTCATTTAATTAACTGCAGGAGTAGGGGTATGTTAGTAAATAACATAATTTTTATATTTAGTAACTATTAATATTTTTTAAGTTTCTTTTGTTATTCAGTAACTTTTTTTGGAATCATGAGATTATAATAATAATATCAAATTTGTTTTATCTTTTGTTTGTTTATTTTTTTTGTTTTATTTTAAATTCTAGTAGTTAAATAAAAAAACATAAACGCTCGACAATATTTTTTCATTCTACATTAAGATTTAAAGTGAATCAACAACGGAGATTTGGGTTCATTCTTCAATAAATAGAATGAGCTATCCTTGCCCCCCTCGAATGAGTAGATCGCGATACAGGAATTGGAGTGAATGAGGCCAACATTTGAATATTAATGATGATGATTTTGGTTCAATCTTCACCAAGTTCAAGTATGAGTTATGTTGTTCCAAATTATGTTTTATTTTATTTTATTTTAATTGGTTTTTAATCAATCTTTTAGTTGAAAATTACAATAATCGTTTTATAATATTTTAATCAATTTTTAATGCATAGGTGAATATGACTTATGTGTAGGTGAAAATAAAAAAATCTAACAACAGCGTATGCAAATATGAGGTGTGTATATTTAAATATTAGTTATGTGTTGTTAAAACCAAAGGAACTACCAATATGTGTAGGCAACTTGTAAACTTACACATAATAACAATTTATGTGGGCAATCTGTAATAGCATCTACACACTACATGCATAAATCATTAAAGAAAATTAAACTATTTTTTTATTTTACTCACAAAACAAAAAACATACTAATAGTCTATACTTGTAACATTTTTATATGCACATTTGTAATACCACAACACAGTAAATGAATTTGTGTATGCAGATTAGTCTATATAGGTTATAATGAATTTGGTGTTTGACATATTTAAAGAATTGTGAATAAAGATATTCTGGTATTTGATTAAAAAGATATTTGATTAAAATTACTTTTAACTAAAATAATAAAATTTAAATGAATTGATTTGTAACTTTGAATTAATTAGTAATAATACCAATTAAATATCTTTAATAACCTATTTTGACTTAAAAAATATTACAAGACCCAACTACCATTGATTATACTTAATCAATGGCTATAAATTACAAGTTTTCTATTTTTATTTTGGACCATTTATTATATTCAATCAACAGCTAAGATCCATTTCTCACGCCAACAATTCTTATCGCATCAACAATTATATATATATATATATGGGTGAGATATAGAGAGAATCTCTTTTTAAAAAGAGAACTAGAGAAGTATTAAAGAATTATTTTTAACCTATTTTATAAATAGTATTTTACGATTTTTTTTTCTTTTCCTCCTAATAGTTGATATTGTTCCTAAAAAAAACTTTAGATGTAATGAATATGTGCACTAATGTGTATTGCATATATAAAATAATGTTTTATTGCATATAATACAACACAAAATCATTATATAATACACACTATTGAATATATGCAAATACAACACTAATAATTGTATGCAAAACACATTATCGCATATATGTAATACATCACTAATGTACTATATCGATTTTTAATTTATTTTTTATATAATATATGTAACATCCTACTTTTGATAATAAATAAAAGGAAATGAGTTGTTTAAATGTGTGTAAATATATAATTAAGTTAAATAAAATAAAATGATAGAGTGTGAGTTTGTTAATAAAAGATAGAATAAGGGATGGTGATGACCTTATTTCCATGGGCTTAAGAGAGTATAAATACTCCTTAAACCTCCATAAAACCTTAAAATCTCTCATTCTTATCCTCTAGCCTCCCTACACACTCAAAACACACACAAACACCCTCTAATCTCAAGGCTCAAAACCCAAAACCAAAACCAAAACCAAAACCGAAACCAAAACCAAAACCAAAACCGAGTATAGTTTGTGTTAGATCTTCGATTGTACAAGCAAGATACGAGTCTAGAGTTTCTTAGTGAAGCTAACCCGTAGCCTAAAACATCAAAAGAGGTATGTTTTATGTATAAAGATTATGTTTTTAAGAACGCTTTGCCCTAAGACTTGGTACTAAGGCAAACCGGTTGTTTTTATACCATAAAAATACAAACTTGATGTTAAAAACGGATTTAATTAACTCCTGAGTATGAACAAACCCTAGATCTAGCTTAAACGGGTTTGAAATCAATAAAGGTTTGAACTTTATTACTAAAAAAGCTAGATCTTGGTCTAGTATGAAAAGGAAAACATTTAGGATGCTATACAACACTAAAATATGAGAGTGAGTGTTAGTGTATGAGGAGATAGTGATGACAAGGGTATTATCACCCAACAGCGGGTATGTTTGAATGAGGAGCAGTATTCGAATGCCATTCGAATGAGAAAGAAAAGAAATATAGGGAAGAAAGAAGCAAAATGGGTTCATCCAAGCGCTGAAGCAAACAAAGACTGCTCGAATAAAGGCTCCATTCGAATGGATGACCCTTTCGAATGAAAGGTTCCATTCGAATGGATAACCCTTTCGAATGAGAAGTTCCATTCGAATGAACAATCCATTTGAATAGAGTAAATAGCCTATTCGAATAGAAAGTTTTGATCGATCAGAAAGCCATTCGAATGAGCAGACAATTCGATTAGAAATTAAAGTTCGATTAGATTAGTCCAGACTTAGAAATTTCTGATGAATTTTTTTTTGTAAATAATAGTTAATGAAAATAAAATTTTTCCAAACTGACCTGGCAGCTCGACCCAGCCAGGGGCTCGCCCCTTTGCCGCTCCTAGAACCTGCTGCTAGGGGCGCTGCCCCGGACCCGTAGCTAGGGGTTACAATAACTTAGAAGTATGTTATAGTTAGAAATAGTTAATTGATACTTGTAACTATTATACAGTTAGTCGTGCACAGCTAAATAGGGGTATTACTATAAACTCATAAAGAAACAGTATCCGCCCACTTCCTTGTTATATTTTCGGGGCTGTGTGCATACTCGATGTGTTTAGTTAATACACTTACCTTAAGTGGTAAGTGTATGCTATGTGAATGTTTATAAATGATATATGTATGATATATGAATGTCTATGAATGATGTATGTATGACATATGAATGATGCAGAAAAGATTATGAGTATGCATGAAAGTATATAAATATAAAAGAAAAGGAAGGTATGTATGAATTGACGGTAAGAGGGTGGCAGACCCTAATAATATCCGTGAAGGAGGGTGACAAACCTTAATAAAATCTGTGAGGTTATAGGGCGAAAGACTTTTTAAAACGTATAAGTAGGTATGTAAAGTAAGAATAAAATATGAAAGAAAGATGAGCATGTTAAGTAAGTAACATGTATCTTCAGATACATATAAGTAAGTATGTGAATGTATTGTATGTTGCTTGATTAACTAGAACTCACTTAGCTACGCTGACTTTTAGTATGCACGCAGGTGAGTAGGATGAGGCAGCTAGCTTGAGGAGGGCACATGGTAGAAGAATAAAGAAGCTGGCATCTGAAGACTTATTCTATGATGTTTTATTATGAAAGATAAAAGATGTTTGTTTAAGACAAGTTTTTGAAATTGATATGAAATGATTATTGAAAGTTTTTATATTCTGCGAAAGTTTTAATTAACTCTGATATTTGGAACTGTGTTTATGAGTAAACTCAACGCTAAAGTAGGGCACTGGGAACGGAGCCTTACAATATAACACTATTTCAAATATACAATACAAACAACTGTATATATGCTATTCAACACTATTTCAAATATCAAAATGCACGTTATTGCACATATGCATTATAAAAAGTCGATATATTGCATATATGCATTACAATATTTTTTTTTACTTTTATATTTTTTTTGTGGTGAAGAATAACAACATATAAGAAGGATGAAAGAAAAAAAATTAAAAATATTTTTTTAATTAAATTAAAAATACTTCATTATTAGTTATCTACTTCTCTCTTTAAGGAAGAGTTCTCTCTTAATCATTTCCCTATATATATATATATATATATATATATATATATATGCGGGAAGGATACTTTGAGAACTTGATGAGTTGTAAGAAATTTAAGAACTAAATATCGACCACACATTTAATTAAATTAGTATAGAATATGTGAATGAGATTAAATTTAATTAGAAAATGAATCAGTAGAGAGAATAAAGATTTTTGATGATTACACAAGTTTATATGTTAGTTACACATGTGTAAAAAGTCGATTAGGTGTTTAAAAAAACAATGTAATTTTTTTTATGTTACTTACACTTACATGCTACACATGCGTAAAAAAATAAAAAAAAAAATGTTACGTTGAGTTCTTTCGAGTTCTTAAAACTCAAAGTGGTTCTCAAAAGAAATCAATCATATATATATACACACACAGACATATGTATATAGGGTTGAGATACTATACAATAATGTCTTAACGTACGATAGGTATGCGAAACGTTAAAAGACAAAACCTAAAAACGCTCAACAAAAAGCCTAAAACACTCAGCCAAAACCCAAAATGCTCAAAAATGGTTTTCGTGAAAAAAAGGAAAAAACTGATCAATTAACAATCCAAAACTGTTTTTTTTGTTAAACCAGTGATTAATAGGATATGTATTGACGATTCCGAGATGTTGGGATGTGATTTCATGGATCGACTTCATGATAAAAAAGGGGTTCGCGTATTGTACGATAAGCTATTATTGTATTAGATCTTTTACACACACACATATATATATGTCTAACTTAATGTGAGAAGTGCATGTAATCATTCCAACCAATCAAATTTTTAAGTGTAGACATGATATTAAATAAACATGATACATTGATTCTTATTTAAGACTCCGCTAGGATGTTGTTTTAAATAAAATTTTATAACTATATGGCTACGAGACCAATGCACATAATAACTAGTGAAGTTATTTGATTTCTATAGCATAGGGTTATGGTTAATAAATAACATCAGTATAGTATATTGAAAATAATTTAGGGGTGGTAATTATTTTTTTTACCGCACACTAAAAGAAGATGATAATACATAAGTTAAACAAATACATAATTGGCGTCTCCTCTTAGATATTAAACATTTGAAATCGACAGTTACTTTATCAAATGTATTTCTTTCTATCACACAAACAAAGTATATAGTGACCATAAGCATGTAATCATCACAGCTAGTCACACTATCCAATTAAAGCTCTAGGTTAATAGAAAATAACATTTGTATCATAGAAACCAACAATGTTTTTTGAAGTTGACTAACACTGATTTGTACTTAGACATTTACTTTTATCTAAGTAGCCTTACTCACATTTTCCCATTAACCTTATCTTCTCTATTGGCTTTTGATCATTTGCTTAACAAGGTTATATTTACCAAACCATGTGCTATTAGCCTTGGAAGCGTTAACGCCAAACTCAAGGGACCGTGAAGATGTTTAATTCATGTATCTTACACGAAGCGTACGGGTTAGCACATACACAAAACATTAATAACAAGAATTGATGGTTGCAATAGCCACCAAGGGTGGCTCTCAAACAAATAATGAAACAACAAAAATTACCCTTCCTGTTAATGCTTCAAAACTTCCATTGCTTCCAAGCTTAAACACCATGCCACCCGCTCCTAAAATCGGGGAACGCTTACCTCATGGTGTTTGACGAGTGATGAACTCGAGTCCAAAAAGGAAAGGGGGGAATGTATTTTGTGTCGGAAAAATTTGTACCCAGGTACAAGTATAATAAAAACAACTTTACATACTCGAGGTGATTGGAGGATGAAAACAAGCAATAGAAGAGGATGAAGACAAAGTTCCGTGATAACATTTTGAGGGAAAAAAGTTATTTAAGGGGGGAGTATTGTTAATATTTATTTATCATAATTATGTTATTATTATTATTATTGTCATTATTATTTTGGGATTAGCGTTGGTGTGTCTTACTTAATTTGGGTTTTTATTTTATTAAGTACGTGATTCAATGAATATAAACAAGTTTTAAGTTAATTCTTCTCCCAAAACCTATCTCTCTCTCTCTTTTTTTATCGACTCTAACTATATTATTCTCCCCAGACATCACCTTCACACTCCTATGCTTTGCTCACTACTTGGTTTAATGACTGAACAAAGTAATTACTTACATTTGTCTTTATCAATGAGTAAAACCCCTTTAGATCCCCATACTGTATTTTGTCAATTTCAAATGCTTTTTCTTTGTGATGGTGCACATATGTAACAATTTTCGACACACACTTTTATATGGAATATCTTAAATCATACATGCAAGCAAATCTAATAATTGTTAGAAATATGTTAATATAGACTTTAGTACACAAGATGCTAACTATTATAACCATCATGTCACTGTAACGAATCTAAAAATTAAACATTACAACTACCTTTATATATATATATATATATATAGAGGCAAAAGAGTAACAAAACCAAATAATTGAAATGACTATACAACCACCTAGACTCATATTATCTCTAACAAATAGGATAAATAAACTAACTAACCAAAACAAGAGAAGTTATGTTAAATTATTGAAATAAACATTCGCAGTTCATATATAACATCAATTTCCATAACTCTGCCTTCCTTAATAATATAACAAGATCATCAAGACAGTTTATTTTCTCTATATATTAACCTTAACATGCATGTGGAAAAGACAATGGAAAAGAGTTAAAGAATCACCACAAGAATGCGGGAGAACCAGTTTGATGTATCATCAGATATTGAGGACACATATCGATGAACTTCTTGAACATAATGAGAGAAATTTGCATCACATGCAACTAGCACCACCATTCAGAAGGAAACATGAAAACCTGCATAATAGACACTTTTGTATTATCATTTTAGTTTATATACTTTCTTGTATGATTTTTCACTACACTAGTAAAAAGATGGGTAACCTAATAAGTCAGCCATTTTGAACGTAAATTGATGTAGATAAGGAGACCAAAATTCACATAAAATTACTATAAATACAAGAGACATATACGTATGGTCACTTTATGTGTATAATAACATAGAAGTTAAAAAAAAAGATAAGCTGGTCTTGTTGAGAATGTAATTATGTAAGGCTGTGATGGTATTTAGTTGCCATTATTAGTTCATAAGTTATGGTTACATGGCCTCGAAACTATGAAAAGTAATAGAACAGATGCATATTGCCTCCTAAAGCAAGGTTTGAAAGTATTGTTATGTCTTTTAAAAACTCAATGTTGATGATATTATTCTAACATGATCAAATAACATAAGTTATATACTACTAACGGAAAACAATGGAACACTTAAAAAAAAGTTAGGTTAAATCATTGAAACTAGGAAAAATTCCATAAAAATCCAAATAAAGTAATTTTAGGATGATACTTAAAAGGATTATTCCATGTTTCCAATACAAACAACTATGTAACAAAGAATAAAAGGTAGGTAAATTGTAAATTTGAAGAATTCACGGTTTACTCTATTTTTGCAGCATTCATAGCACATAAAACAAAAGTAAGTAGTTTTCAACAATAAGTTACCTTGAATGAAAAGACTTATAGTTTTTTCATGCAATAAACAAGATTTGAAATTTACCAAATACTATTGTTCATAAACCAAATGAAACATATTAGCTCTCATTGAATTAATTAGGGAACAATCTCAAAGCATATGTTTCTCTATAACAATATGACAATATTATAAATCAACAAAATTAAAGCTTTTTGTCTTAAATCTTCTATGTTTTAGCAGTTTTAAATTGTATTCGTAAGCACATAAAGATAACCTTCTATGAACATTCTAGTCGACTAATAGTCAATCGAATCATGAATATTTACTTATATTTACCCCTTACCTAAAAACGTAAAATAAATGCCTTTTTCAAAGGTTGTTAGCAGCACGTTTCCTTATATGAAAAAAACAATTACAACGTTCTATGAAAGAATGAAACTTTTAAAGTGTGAACTTGTGATATTGAACACAACAACTAATTTTGCTAATTTACCACATATAAAACCGATTAGAACGCACTAAATAAATTAACTAGGCCAAACCAAACTTAGGTAAATTAATCATGATTTAGGAATAAAACATTTGATATGTAGGTAAGAAGCTAAATTGAAATTTAACAACTAACAAGATTTTGTAACCCTAAATATTAAAGAAAACGAGGCTAGTAGTTTTCATTAAGAAATCTATGGAAGATAACAAACAAAGGAGAAACATTCAAACAAATAAGCCATCACCTAAGGAAGAACATATACCTGTTGTTGAAAATGGATTTGTTAATAGAGTCGTCGCGACAATTGCGAAAAACGATAAGGGCGAAGAAGAATTAGGATTTTGCATATATAGCCAAGGGAACCCCCTCTATACTAACCCTAAGGCCTAATGGGCTACACATTGGACTATAATACAAATAAATGTCATTTAATCTAACACGCGAGGATGAAGTGGAAATGAGGAAAATTATGGACGGAAAATGAAGGTTACTTTGCTTAATATATTCGGCCAAGAATACTTAAGAGGGAAATTTTTACAAAAGAACTTCTTTGGAAACAAATTACAATTGCACAAAAAATTCAATTATTCTGTAAGAAGACTTTATTTTTTTCAAGCAAGCATACAACTGTTAAAAGCATTACCTTGTGATAGAGAAAATAACAACTAATTGTTGTGAGTTGGGCAATCTTAAATAACGTGGAGGTTCAAGTTGGGATAGTATACTTTCACCGGTTAGTAACTGACAGAAACAAATGGTTAGGAACCGATTATGCATGTTGAACTCGAACCGTTCCAAACATGTCAAACTCAAACCGGTTCCAAATTTACAAGGTTGTAAGAGCAAGATATGAAGGCAAGGACTCGGGAGGCAGAATCTGGAAACTAAACATAAGAAGCTTATGGGATGAAAACGAATATCAATGATTATAAATCGTCAAATAAAATCACTACGTGAATATCGTCTTTTAGCCACACATGTGGCCCGGGCGATTTGCCACACTTTGGCTTAAATGTGTGGCTAAAAGGTCTTTGACCATGTTTGAAAACCTTCCAGGATGTTTTGAATGTTTTGGCCACACATGTTGTTCTTCATGTGACCATTCTATACCTACTCAGGTATTTTTCGCCAAACTTTGAAAAAAACTGTGACAAAAGCTAGCCACATTAAAAAACGTGTGGCGAAATGTGACCTACAGTCATAGTTTGTTTGATCTTTGATAAATGTGACCAAAAACACATGCATTAGCCACAAACTGTGATATTTAACTAGCCACATGTTTTAATAGTGTGGCCAAATGTGACGAACGACTACTGTATTGATAAGATATGTGTCTAAAAGGTAAAAGATATAGCCACTTATATTACGTTGTGTGACCTAATGTCACATTTGTTAGCCACATTTTTAATAATGTGGCGAAATATGATGAACAACCATTATATTTATTAGTAAAGTGGCTAAAACGCTTAAAATATATGGCCACTTATACGAGGTTGTGAGACCAAAGAGTAATTTAGTTTTATATGGCTAAAACGCTTTATTTTTCCTAAGTTATATTTCCTAACTAATAGTGACAACAAAACAACAAATGTGACTATTATTAGTTAATGACCACACTTTATTCTTCATGTGACCATCACCTTCACCTCCTCCCAATTACAAACCTAATCCATAAACATCGATTGAAGCTCATTACTCTTCTTCATCACTTTGATTCTTGCTCCAAACTTCATCAACCATCCTGCGATCAAATCTAACGGGGGTATTCAACATGATTAATTAGAACCCTAGAGATGTTAAAAAAATGTTAGGGTTTGAGTTTTGTTGAGATCAGTTGGTTGACAAATTCGTTCTCGTTTATTGATTGTTCTATAACTCGATGTTAAACAATGATTATGTAACATCCCAAATTTCAAGATTTTTATAAATATGGATTTTAATAAGTGAAGGGTTTTAAACTTGAAAATAAACCAAAGAGGGGTCAAAGAGAGGAAATAAAACAAAAGGGTGGGTGACGGACAGAAGAAGAAACCAAGCAAGAAGAAGAGAATGAGCAAGAAGGAGAACAGATGATTTCACTTCTCAAATCGATTATCAAATTGAGCATTAGAAAATACATAATCATCGTCTAGTAGATCGATTATTGGGTAAGTTTTTCTAACCCTAAAGTTGGGGCTTTGTTATCTACACTTCATGCATGATGATATAGTACGTGTTTTATGTGATTATTGATGAACTGATAGTGATTATATTGATTATATGATCTATTACTAGTTATAATTGTTGATTCCATCATAGTAGTGTCAAACTGTGTTCAAGAGTATACCATATTTGGTTAACGCAGTTGATAAATTAGAGATCTTTTATGGATGTGGTTATATGAATATAATCTGTACACATAAGTTGATTGTTGTAATGCATCAAACATAAGAGGTCATTGTTAAAATGTGTGAGCAAATAGGCATTTCAGATCGTGCGTAGAGATTTAAAGTAATGATTTCAAATGAATGCACACAAGGTGTTCGTGAAAATGTCTCAACCAAAAAGGAATTAAAAGAGTAGTTAAGATGTGAAATTCATATTACTGCTGTCAATAAAGTTCGTATAAAATCATTGAAAAATCGGGTGAATGTGTATTATGCATGCTTGAAAACCTCTTTTGATGTACTAGGTTTCATCTTCGAACATGATAAGCTAATTCAGACTTAAAACGGATCAAAACAGTAGATTAAAATGATGACAGCATGCTGTTTGAAGTTAAATTATGTTGCTGTACTGTTCTTTGAATAATCATATAAAATAGTATGAAAATCCGAGAAAGATGTATTTTATATTCTTGAAAAGATCCTTGAGTCTTCTACGTTTTATATGTGAACATGAAAAGCTGTTACGGATGAAATATTGGTAAAAACAGTTAGTTTCTGGAGGAATACAGCAGATTCAACATACTATTCTGGAGCAATCACATATAATAAACCGTAGCTCATATAAAGGTGAACTTTATATGCCTGGAAACCTCTGTGAGTTTACTACATTTTACTTTTGAGCATATTAAGTTAGTTCTGACTTTTAATTGGTCAAAAGTTGAGGTGAATAGGTGCTGCACAAAAGGTGCAGTACTGAAAATAGTTTTTTTCATAATAATAAATGGTGTGCTCACTTGTTTAGAAGACATTATGACATAATTGCTTTAATGTAAATTAATGCCATAATGTATGAAGTTGTTATGTAGAGCCTAGTCGTATATATACTGAGTTAACTGTTAAAACGGGGGAAGTGGATAAATGACTTGAAAATGTTTAACTGATAACTTGATGAACACATTGCTGATTCTTGGCTTGTTAATTATTCGGTATGAATGAGAGTGGTATGAAAATATGAAGAATACTAATGCTGAGTGTCCACATTATGTATTCTAACTTGTTGAAAGTTGTCTTTAACAAGCTAGGTATGTTGAAGCTTGGAAGCCAACGAGTCAAATGGACGAAGTGTAATCAAGCTCCTACGAACAAAGGTAAGTTTATCTTACATCTAGTTTAAGAAGTTACAAGTCTTATTAGTATGTTTTGATTTATTATGAATATCAAATGGATACGGGCCGCCTTGACCCATTAATTGAAAGTTGATTCTTTTGACTATACTTAGTGCGCACTGGTTGTTTTAACTCGTTACAGTTTGAAGTTTACCCTACCAAATGTCTAAGTGGGAATTACTCGTGTCGAGAATATAAATAGCACTAGCATTGTGTAGTACGGTTTGATTTTGGTTTTAGACCAACTTGTCGATTATAATAATAATATAGTAACTAGATGAAGATTTGACTCGTTGGTGAATATTAAATTAGTAGCATGATTTAATTAGAGAAATGATTTGTTAAGTTGTTTAGACGGGTTGTATATAATATGTTGAAAAGTTGTAACCGTTTCTAAAGTTGAATTTTAGTTGAGACGTGAAATAGCATTAAGATTAATTTAAATGGGTTGTAATTATGTTGACGGGTTATAATCATGCTGATTAGAAATAGGTACGCGAAGCTTATATTAATCGGGCGAGTTAAGATACATAATAAATTGAATCTTTGGAGTTGCATAACGGTAGCCGGCATAGACTACGCTGGACCTGGTTTGGCTTAATATTTTGACTAATGTTACTCCGGGTTTAATCTTTTATTTATATATAATATATAAATATCGGCAATAACTAATATTTGGTATTGGATTGCTTTAGGCGAAGCTCACAAATGGAAGCAAAAAGCTGAAGATCAAGTTCTCGGATTTGGACACCAATACACATCAAAGTGCAAGTTTCTAATATTAATAATGAATTATGAATAAGTTTTAAAATATGTACTATCTTTGATTAAAAGACAAGTTCCTACGGATATTATACGTGATGTTCGGATATTATACGTGATGTGTGGATACATGTTAGGACTTTTGGTACTGTTGACATTACTTGTTATCACCAACGATTTTTTTAATTGAGTCGTTCCGACCCTGACCTGTTTCGACCCTAACCCGTTCCGACCCATAACCCATTTCGACCCAACCCAACCCATTTGCCACCCCTATGTTTAATGTGTATTGACGGGTTAGGCGAGTTGTACCTCTTAAGACACAATTTAAAAAAAATATTCAAAAATAATAATAAAAAATCATAAGTCAAATTATAAATAAAAAATGGAAAAAGCAAAAAAAAAAACTAAAACATTTACTCCGTCGGCCTTGTTCAAAAAAAAATCGACCCGAAATCCGTTTTGACCCGTTCCGACCTTGACCCATTTTGACCCGGGCCCGTTATGACACGAACTTTTAGACCCTGACCCATTCTGATCCGAACCATAACAACCCCTTTTTGACCCTGACCCGTTTTGACCCATAACCCGTTCTGACCTATAACCCGTTTCGACCCAACCCAACTCATTTTCCACCCCTATGTTTAATGTATATTGACGGGTTATGCGAGTTGTACCTCCTAAGACACAATTTAAAATTATATGCATAATGGGCCATTAGAGATTTCAAGGTCCAATATGATCCATTAGGACATGTATGAGTTATTTTTGTCTATTATGGTCTAATATGACTTCCTATAACACGATATAACCCTTAAATATCTAATGTTATATATCACATGCCATAATAGACCACTAAGAGATTTCAAGCCCTAATATGACCCGTTAGAGCGACTATGACATTAAAAAGGCTATAATGGGCCACTAACACCAACAAGGCCCAATAAGACCTATGATGAAAGTATCACATGTTATCGGCCATTAGCATCTAACTATGACTAATGACATTCCTATACAACCTTCTTAGAGCAACTATGATGTGATAAAGGATATAATGGGCCACAAACACCAGTTAAGGTCCAATAAGACCCATTGATGAAAGTAAGACATTTTGTTGGGCGTTAACCAAACTATGACTCACTAAACTCATATTCAACCCTTTTAGAGCAACTATGATATGATAGAGACTACAATGGGTCACTAGCAACAATCAAGGCCCAAGACGGCCCATTAATGCAAAGTATGACGACCGACTATGCCTATGGCTCACTACACTCATATACAACCCTCTTGTAGCAACGGGGACATGATAGACGCTATAATGGCCACTAGTACCATTCAAGGCCCATTGATGAATGTATGACGTGTTTTGGTCGTTAACATCTAAGTATGACAAATGATAGCCATATACAAACTTCTTAAAGCAACTATGACGTAACCAAGGGACACTAACATCTAACGATGAGACTATGACTAATGATAGCCAAATAAGGCCTATTGACAAAAGTATGGCGTGTTTCGGGCGTTAACACCTAACCATGACTAATGACACTCCTATACAACTCTTTTAGAGAAACTGTGACATGATAGATACTATAATGAGACACTAACACCGATTAAGAACTAGTATGACCCACTAATAAGAGTATGGTTTATTATTGGGCGTTAACACTGATTACTACACTCTTATACAATTATTTTAGAGCAACTATAAATATTACTTGTATTTATTTTATATGTTTATATTTAAAATACAATTTGTTATATTATTTAAGGTTTAATTAGTTGTTATATACACACACACACACACACACACACACTAACAACTCTTTATTTTAATTAAAAATAAAAATATTAAATTCTATTTATTTCCTATTAATTTTACTTGTCTCAAAATTTCAAATTAAATTCACCCCTCTTTTCTTCAAAAAATTTTGAATTACCCTCTCATTCTTAAATCTAATTTCAAATGAACCTACCTTTTTTTCTTTCTCTTCATTACTTCTTATTCTTCTTCTTCTTCGTCTTCATCTCTCTACACCCATCATCTTTCATCTTGAATTCTCTAACTCACTCAATTTTTAACCAAATCCTTTGATTCCGGGCTCTAATCTTATTATTTTTGCAAGAGGAATTCACGTATGGTGTCGGTTTCCATCAATTCTATCTCGATTTTTTCCGGATTCGTGTTGAGTGTGAAGAACCCTAAGAACCATGTTTGGGGATTTTCAATTTTAAGTGTTATTTCTTGTAATTGAAGGTTAGTACATCTTCTTTCATCGCTAAGAAGGTATGTATTTCACTTGTAATTGAAGCTTAGTACATCTTCTTTCATTGCTGACATATTTGTTTTTGTTTATTTATTGGTATGTAACTTAATGTTAAACGATGATTATTGACCGATTGTTGATTCTAGGATATAGTACTATGAGTCTAGTTTCCAGAAAGGTAAAGTTTGTAATTTTTGGACGTGTTTGAATAGTTTTTATAATTTACAAAAACACTGGTCAAAGCTGATTTGGGAAGTTAAATTCTGGTCTGTCTTTCCGACACCATATCTCCCTAATGACAAAACCAAATGGGTTGGTTCCAGTTCTGAAAATTAGTATTATGAGCTTTGAAGACAACCCAATTGGTCTTGCACAATTTGCTTTAACCAACAACGAGATCGTTCCTTTATTTTATCTCTCTATTATTTATATGCGGTCATTTGATTTACCGCACCCGTCTCGAACGTTTATCGAGAGCAAAACCGTTCGGTGATCGTTTTGGGACCTACAGGCTTAATTGATGATGGGTTTATACTTGTTCGGTAATTGTAATCATTCAGTTCCAAACGACAATATTTAATGCATTGTTCTTTTTCTTACAACCTTAAAAATAGGGTCTAAAAAGGATTATTAGTCAACCTTAATGTGAGAACCCAAGACTCGACGTTCGATTAACTTTGAATAGCCATAAGACGACCACATTGATGTTCTGTTAGTCAAGCTTAGTTTGACCCGATAGGTTAATGAAACAGACTCGACCCACATTCTAGAAGGCACAAGATAGGCTTGGCCCATGTCTAGAAAAATCATCGATGTAGGCCAGACCCACATATGTTTATAACATCCTATGGGATGGCCCATATCTTAACACAAGAACCCAATACTCGTTAACTTTAAGAATATTACTTCTGTATACCACCAAGTAAAACACATAATATTATAAATGAGCCATCATTTAGGATATATTTTTATTTGTATTCGTTTTTGTTTACCCGACTCGGGAATGAAATTCAGACCTTTGAGATTGTTTAAAATTTTCATTTATTAGTATTTAACTTGGTTTAACCCATTTATATCCTCATAACTTTCAATCTTGTCAAACAACTATTAGAAACTCTTAAAGTCGTTTAAAATGGCTAAAGAATACATATTCGGAAAGTAAGGCACCAAATCCGACACAATGGAAAGTCTAGCCGACAACACCCATCATGCTACGCGATGGTGTTGCCCAATCTTCGTGATACGCGGTCCCTTTCAGACCAGCATAATTTGATTTTGTTTGTTTATTTATTTTCGGTTCTCAAAATTCTTCTTAAACTGACTCTATTCTCGAAAATTAAGTCCTAAGTCATGCCATCTGATATATGCACTTATATCCGAAAATTAAGCGCATAATATATATATATATATATATATATATATATGGTTATTATCAATTAGGAACTCATGGTTTTATTAAGAACTCTAAGAACTCCTCTTTGACCAATCAAATTGTATTTATTTTTTATTTTTCTTTTAATATATAAGGGTAGTATGTTTTTTTTCATCAATAAATTTGCAATCTAATGTTCAGATATATCACAGTCTTAAGATCATTTTCAATATTAGTTCCTATTTTTACTCAAAACTAATTGCTATTCTATAAATGGATTTAGTCAAGTTAATCAATTCTGTCATTTTCTTCAAATTGATTTCCTTGCTAGATTTGGTTTTATATCTTTATGTCTGTGAATATTTGTAATGTTTTAGGAATTATCTATGATCAGAATTGAATAAAAACTTGGCTCTTTAGTTTTTTTTTCATATATGTAAATTATTTAATTTTGTTATCTTTTATGACGTAGATTTGCATGAACGTTAAAACAAAGATTCAACATCACCATTATAATTAAGTGTTAAAAATCTGGACTTACAACAATTTGAAATATTAAAATTCCATAATCAATTATAAGATCATTCATAGTAATACGAAAGATGCTATTACTCTTTTTAGATTTCATTCATTTTTTAATGGTGAACACACTACTAACTAGGCCAAAGACTAAAGAGGTCATCGACTCTTGTACTTATATATTCGACGTTTGTTGCGTTGAAAAAATTTATAGAATCTTTTAATAAGTATTTTTTCCGTAGATTACACACGTGTAAATCAAAGATTTTCATATATGTAAACTACATATTTACATATATGTAAATCAGATTATTTACATATATGTAAAACATATAATAAGCATACGTGACATATTTACATATACGTAAATATAAATTTATATGTGTATTACATGTTTGTTTGGATTTTTTTTCTAAATGTTAAGATTCCCAAACAAGCTATTACTAATGATTTTGTTTATAAAACTTAAAATAATACGTTTGCTAAAGCTTGAAAAGTTGGGGCAATTATTAAGAAAATTAAACGGCATTGAGTAAATAGAAAAGAAATTAAAATAGAACATGAATAATAATGAGAAATAACAGGGATACAGTTAAGCGGTTTTAAGTTTTCTTTCACAATCAACCAAAGGAGATTTTACGAAAGTAACCTTATTCCACAAAATTAACTTCTTAAATTCCATTTAATTACAATTATACCCTAATCTAGTTACAACCATTGATTAATATGATCAATGGCTATCAAAGGTTCTTAGAGTTCTTAATAAAAATGGAGTTCTTAAAGGAACACTTCCATATATATATATATACATATATATATATATATACATATATATATATATATATATATATATATATAGAAAAAGGTTCAAATAAAAAACTGTTTTCTAAGAATGGTAAGAACCAATAGATTTTTGACAAGTGACATTACAACATATGGTGAAAGAACAATTCTAAGAAACTATGTCGGTTATAGTGGTGAAAGAGTAATTATAGGAAACTTTTTCGGTTTTTGATAATTTTAAATCTCAACCATTGATTAACATGATCCAATGGATATGATTTATTTCTAGTCTTCCTAGGAAACTATTTCTTTTTAGTATAACCCTCCTATATATATATATATATATATATATATATATATATATATAGTGGTGGGATCTAAAGAGAACTCCTTTTAACCCCTCAATTTTCTTAGATCAAAGGCTAAACAAAAAAGAAAGGGGAAATTAAAAAGTGTTTGGGTTTCTTCCCTCTTCTCCTTCCATGATATCTCCCATCAGTGATCTAGGGTTTCACTTTTCATCAATCGATCGTCCAGTTCATCCAAATCAACTGCAAAATCAAGCACGAATATGAAAAAACTAAAAGGTAAGCAAGTGTAATTGTTAATTTCACATATTAAAAAATGTCGATTAGCCATATTATACACCAAGCTAGAACAAACAGATGCTATTGTGACATTAATTAGAGATGAAAACTATTTATTAATTAACGTGATTGTTAACATGTTGTCAAAACACAATGGGATGGTTGGTTATGAACTGTCCAAGTTAAGTCTTCTATTTTTTTAAGTTTGCACACCAAGTGTTCGATGAATTGCTTGTGAGAAAGCGGAATTGGATACTAGAACTAATATATGGTTTCAATATGCATCGTTGGACAATGTAAATACACGAACCCAATCACATCTATTTTTACGCATTATCAACATCGATTGGTCATATTTACATGATTTGTTAAGTATTACATATATGCAGTGCATAATTATTGCATCACTTATCTATGAAAGTAAATATATAGTCGATTATATATGTGTAGCACTTATCTATAATATGCAGTGTTGATGCATTGCGTATATGCATTATAGATACATAGTTCTGATTGTCGTTAAATTCACACATTATCAGTGTTAATTAGGTGCCAGTAGTTCGATCAGCGAATTTGTCCAATCAATCGCGATGAAATCAAGCAGGAAGTTGAAGAATACTAGCATGTACGTACTCATAATCATTCAATTCACATATTATAAGTGTCAATTAGTTGCATTACATGCATATAGTATGGATGCTCTGTTTTTTTATGAAAGTTGTGAACGATCGTATATGTATTATCATATTTTGATATTAGTTTAGATGTCTTACATGATTAGTCGAACATGATATATATGTAGTTTCGTAATTGATGTATTTTACTGCACATTTCTAGTTATATTGCATATATGTAGTGTTGAGCGTAGTACTAGAGTGTCATCGAACGTTAATTTGTACATTGATTATGCTATAAACAATGCACATATTGATATCAGTTTGATTATTTCACATGATTTGTTAAGTATTATGTATATGAAGAGCATACTCGATGCACCGCTTATCTATTAAGTACATATATTGACAGTTATATTACATATATACAGAACTTATCTATTATACCCATGCGTAGTCTGTTGTATTGCATGTATACAATGCTTATCTATAAAATGCATATGTGGTATTACATAAATGTAGCACATCATATATTACATGTATGTAGTATATGTAACACTAATCTATTACCTACATATAAATCTGTTGAAAATTAACTCGTTTAGTTATATTGCACATATCATTGTTCAAGTTTGGGGCTTAACCGATCACTATAGGCTTAATTAATATTTTGATTCGCTATGCCCTCCAACTGTTCGATGAAATGTCTAAATAAACTCGTTATTGTTGGTACTTGAATTATAACATGTTGTCAGGTTAATTTTGCTTCGTAACTGTTAAGTTTGACTATCGTTATTGTTAAAATCATTATCTTTCTCAGAATAATATTATGATAGTGAAGGCTTATGTGCTTATTTGCATAAAAAAATGGCAGTTAGAAATCATATGGAAACCAATATATATTATCTTACCACTACTAGATGATGCATGTTATTCTAATAGTAATATGCTTAATATGTGGTTAAAGGCTCAAAACATAATCATATTCCATTTGAAAAGGGTATGTCAATCCTTCAGTTTTATTAATTTCAAGCAACTCAGTTTTTGTTTTCTTCTATATTTTTTTTCTTTTTTGTTGTGTACTTGAACTAGACCTGAGACCAAATTGCCCATGCACTAGGACCATAAATCACATGTATAATATGAGGCAGACTCAAGATCAGGTAAAACTGTCGATTCTTCGATTAGTTCCTGATCGACCCTATTGTACTAATGTATTACATATATGTAGTCCTGGTGTATTACATATATGTTGTACTAATGTATCATATATAAATGTTAACCGTTAGCTTTTAATTTATAATTAGGTTATGGGGAGCATAAAGCAAAGGAGGTATACTAGACAAATATGTGGAGTTTACAAGACTAAAGGCGTGAAAAAAAATACAAGCTTTGTAATAGGAACTAGTTCACATCCCCGTCATCTATTTGTTTGTGTTAACGCGATGTAAAATAAACGATTATATATTGTTAGAGTTTTGGGATTTGGAATCGAACGTGTTAAGATGACATGAATATTATGGTACTTTATATGGCGGTGATAAATATTGTGATGGTAATATTAATGCAATATTTGTTTAGTTATGCTACATATATGTAATATAATACATATGAATGTATGGTTTAGATAAGTTGGATCACATTACATGTATGCCGTATTGTGATTTCATATACGCAGTACTTCCGTTACGCGTATTTTTAAAACAATTTAATATGATTGTATTAATTGTATTAGGTATATGTAGTCATGGTGTATTACATATATGTAGCACTAATGCAACAAATATATGTATTATTGTTGTATCACATACATGAATTAATAACGTATCACACATTAATATTATTGGTTTGTTTTAATTTATAATTAGGTGTTGACATACGATGTTAAAATGCACATAGACTATTTAAAGCATACACTACATATGCGTAATACAAACATTATGTTGAATAAAGGTGGTGATTTTATTAATAATTATGCTTAAAGCATTAAATATTGATAATCTCGCTAATTTATCTTTATCTTTGTTGGCACATGATTAAATTTGACATACACATATAAACAAATGAACTCGTTTGGGTAAAAATTACATATAACAAAATGCAAAGTTATGAAATAATCAAAAAAGTGATATTACATTTGTGTAATAATTAGACAACATTACATGTACAAAACTCTCGGTATTACTAGTGTGTAGTACATAACTTGCTTGTGGAACGGCAGGTAATTGCAAGATATTATACCGCATAATATCTTGCAATTACCTGCCGTTCCACAAGCAAGTTATGTACTACACACTAGTAATACCGAGAGTTTTGTACATGTAATGTTGTCTAATTATTACACAAATGTAATATCACTTTTTTGATTATTTCATAACTTTGCATTTTGTTATATGTAATTTTTACCCAAACGAGTTCATTTGTTTATATGTGTATGTCAAATTTAATCATGTGCCAACAAAGATAAAGATAAATTAGCGAGATTATCAATATTTAATGCTTTAAGCATAATTATTAATAAAATCACCACCTTTATTCAACATAATGTTTGTATTACGCATATGTAGTGTATGCTTTAAATAGTCTATGTGCATTTTAACATCGTATGTCAACACCTAATTATAAGTTAAAACAAACCAATAATATTAATGTGTGATACGTTATTAATTCATGTATGTGATACAACAATAATACATATATTTGTTGCATTAGTGCTACATATATGTAATACACCATGACTACATATACCTAATATAATTAATACAATCATATTAAATTGTTTTAAAAATACGCGTAAGGAAGTACTACGTATATGAAATCACAATACGGCATACATGTAATGTGATCCAACTTATCTAAACCATACATTCATATGTATTATATTACATATATGTAGCATAACTAAACAAATATTGCATTAATATTACCATCACAATATTTATCACCGCCATATAAAGTACCATAATATTCATGTCATCTTAACACGTTCGATTCCAAATCCCAAAACTCTAACAATATATAATCGTTTATTTTACATCGCGTTAACACAAACAAATAGATGACGGGGATGTGAACTAGTTCCTATTACAAAGCTTGTATTTTTTTTCACACCTTTAGTCTTGTAAACTCCACATATTTGTCTAGTATACCTCCTTTGCTTTATGCTCCCCATAACCTAATTATAAATTAAAAGCTAACGGTTAACATTTATATATGATACATTAGTACAACATATATGTAATACACCAGGACTACATATATGTAATACATTAGTACAATAGGGTCGATCAGGAACTAATCGAAGAATCGACAGTTTTACCTGATCTTGAGTCTGCCTCATATTATACATGTGATTTATGGTCCTAGTGCATGGGCAATTTGGTCTCAGGTCTAGTTCAAGTACACAACAAAAAAGAAAAAAAATATAGAAGAAAACAAAAACTGAGTTGCTTGAAATTAATAAAACTGAAGGATTGACATACCCTTTTCAAATGGAATATGATTATGTTTTGAGCCTTTAACCACATATTAAGCATATTACTATTAGAATAACATGCATCATCTAGTAGTGGTAAGATAATATATATTGGTTTCCATATGATTTCTAACTGCCATTTTTTTATGCAAATAAGCACATAAGCCTTCACTATCATAATATTATTCTGAGAAAGATAATGATTTTAACAATAACGATAGTCAAACTTAACAGTTACGAAGCAAAATTAACCTGACAACATGTTATAATTCAAGTACCAACAATAACGAGTTTATTTAGACATTTCATCGAACAGTTGGAGGGCATAGCGAATCAAAATATTAATTAAGCCTATAGTGATCGGTTAAGCCCCAAACTTGAACAATGATATGTGCAATATAACTAAACGAGTTAATTTTCAACAGATTTATATGTAGGTAATAGATTAGTGTTACATATACTACATACATGTAATATATGATGTGCTACATTTATGTAATACCACATATGCATTTTATAGATAAGCATTGTATACATGCAATACAACAGACTACGCATGGGTATAATAGATAAGTTCTGTATATATGTAATATAACTGTCAATATATGTACTTAATAGATAAGCGGTGCATCGAGTATGCTCTTCATATACATAATACTTAACAAATCATGTGAAATAATCAAACTGATATCAATATGTGCATTGTTTATAGCATAATCAATGTACAAATTAACGTTCGATGACACTCTAGTACTACGCTCAACACTACATATATGCAATATAACTAGAAATGTGCAGTAAAATACATCAATTACGAAACTACATATATATCATGTTCGACTAATCATGTAAGACATCTAAACTAATATCAAAATATGATAATACATATACGATCGTTCACAACTTTCATAAAAAAACAGAGCATCCATACTATATGCATGTAATGCAACTAATTGACACTTATAATATGTGAATTGAATGATTATGAGTACGTACATGCTAGTATTCTTCAACTTCCTGCTTGATTTCATCGCGATTGATTGGACAAATTCGCTGATCGAACTACTGGCACCTAATTAACACTGATAATGTGTGAATTTAACGACAATCAGAACTATGTATCTATAATGCATATACGCAATGCATCAACACTGCATATTATAGATAAGTGCTACACATATATAATCGACTATATATTTACTTTCATAGATAAGTGATGCAATAATTATGCACTGCATATATGTAATACTTAACAAATCATGTAAATATGACCAATCGATGTTGATAATGCGTAAAAATAGATGTGATTGGGTTCGTGTATTTACATTGTCCAACGATGCATATTGAAACCATATATTAGTTCTAGTATCCAATTCCGCTTTCTCACAAGCAATTCATCGAACACTTGGTGTGCAAACTTAAAAAAATAGAAGACTTAACTTGGACAGTTCATAACCAACCATCCCATTGTGTTTTGACAACATGTTAACAATCACGTTAATTAATAAATAGTTTTCATCTCTAATTAATGTCACAATAGCATCTGTTTGTTCTAGATTGGTGTATAATATGGCTAATCGACATTTTTTAATATGTGAAATTAACAATTACACTTGCTTACCTTTTAGTTTTTTCATATTCGTGCTTGATTTTGCAGTTGATTTGGATGAACTGGACGATCGATTGATGAAAAGTGAAACCCTAGATCACTGATGGGAGATATCATGGAAGGAGAAGAGGGAAGAAACCCAAACACTTTTTAATTTCCCCTTTCTTTTTTGTTTAGCCTTTGATCTAAGAAAATTGAAGGGTTAAAAGGAGTTCTCTTTAGATCCCACCACTATATATATATATATATATATATATATGGGAAGGTTATACTAAAAAGAAATAGTTTCCTAGGAAGACTAGAAATAAATCATATCCATTGGATCATGTTAAACAATGGTTGAGATTTAAAATTATCAAAAACCGAAAAAGTTTCCTATAATTACTCTTTCACCACTATAACCGACATAGTTTCTTAGAATTGTTCTTTCACCATATGTTGTAATGTCACTTGTCAAAAATCTATTGGTTCTTACTATTCTTAGAAAACAGTTTTTTTATTTGAACCTTTTTCTATATATATATATATATGTATGTATATATATATGGAAGTGTTCCTTTAAGAACTCCATTTTTATTAAGAACTCTAAGAACCTTTGATAGCCATTGATCATATTAATCAATGGTTGTAACTAGATTAGGGTATAATTGTAATTAAATGGAATTTAAGAAGTTAATTTTGTGGAATAAGGTTACTTTCGTAAAATCTCCTTTGGTTGATTGTGAAAGAAAACTTAAAACCGCTTAACTGTATCCCTGTTATTTCTCATTATTATTCATGTTCTATTTTAATTTCTTTTCTATTTACTCAATGCCGTTTAATTTTCTTAATAATTGCCCCAACTTTTCAAGCTTTAGCAAACGTATTATTTTAAGTTTTATAAACAAAATCATTAGTAATAGCTTGTTTGGGAATCTTAACATTTAGAAAAAAAATCCAAACAAACATGTAATACACATATAAATTTATATTTACGTATATGTAAATATGTCACGTATGCTTATTATATGTTTTACATATATGTAAATAATCTGATTTACATATATGTAAATATGTAGTTTACATATATGAAAATCTTTGATTTACACGTGTGTAATCTACGGAAAAAATACTTATTAAAAGATTCTATAAATTTTTTCAATACAACAAACGTCGAATATATAAGTACAAGAGTCGATGACCTCTTTAGTCTTTGGCCTAGTTAGTAGTGTGTTCACCATTAAAAAATGAATGAAAATTTAAAAAGAGTAATAGCATCTTTCGTATTACTATGAATGATCTTATAATTGATTATGGAATTTTAATATTTCAAATTGTTGTAAGTCCAGATTTTTAACACTTAATTATAATGGTGATGTTGAATCTTTGTTTTAACGTTCATGCAAATCTACGTCATAAAAGATAACAAAATTAAATAATTTACATATATGAAAAAAAAACTAAAGAGCCAAGTTTTTATTCAATTCTGATCACAGATAATTCCTAAAACATTACAAATATTCACAGACATAAAGATATAAAACCAAATCTAGCAAGGAAATCAATTTGAAGAAAATGACAGAATTGATTAACTTGACTAAATCCATTTATAGAATAGCAATTAGTTTTGAGTAAAAATAGGAACTAATATTGAAAATAATCTTAAGACTGTGATATATCTGAACATTAGATTGCAAATTTATTGATGAAAAAAAACATACTACCCTTATATATTAAAAGAAAAATAAAAAATAAATACAATTTGATTGGTCAAAGAGGAGTTCTTAGAGTTCTTAATAAAACCATGAGTTCCTAATTGATAATAACCATATATATATATATATATATATATATATATATATATATTATGCGCTTAATTTTCGGATATAAGTGCATATATCATATGGCATGACTTAGGACTTAATTTTCGAGAATAGAGTCAGTTTAAGAAGAATTTTGAGAACCGAAAATAAATAAACAAACAAAATCAAATTATGCTGATCTGAAAGGGACCGCGTATCACGAAGATTGGGCAACACCATCGCGTAGCATGATGGGTGTTGTCGGCTAGACTTTCCATTGTGTCGGATTTGGTGCCTTACTTTCCGAATATGTATTCTTTAGCCATTTTAAACGACTTTAAGAGTTTCTAATAGTTGTTTGACAAGATTGAAAGTTATGAGGATATAAATGGGTTAAACCAAGTTAAATACTAATAAATGAAAATTTTAAACAATCTCAAAGGTCTGAATTTCATTCCCAAGTCGGGTAAACAAAAACGAATACAAATAAAAATATATCCTAAATGATGGCTCGTTTATAATATTATGTGTTTTACTTGGTGGTATACAGAAGTAATATTCTTAAAGTTAACGAGTATTGGGTTCTTGTGTTAAGATATGGGCCATCCCATAGGATGTTATAAACATATGTGGGTCTGGCCTACATCGATGATTTTTCTAGACATGGGCCAAGCCTATCTTGTGCCTTCTAGAATGTGGGTCGAGTCTGTTTCATTAACCTATCGGGTCAAACTAAGCTTGACTAACAGAACATCAATGTGGTAGTCTTATGGCTATTCAAAGTTAATCGAATGTCGAGTCTTGGGTTCTCACATTAAGGTTGACTAATAATCCTTTTTAGACCCTATTTTTAAGGTTGTAAGAAAAAAAACAATGCATTAAATATTGTCGTTTGGAACTGAATGATTACAATTACCGAACAAGTATAAACCCATCATCAATTAAGCCTGTAGGTCCCAAAACGATCACCGAACGGTTTTGCTCTCGATAAACGTTCGAGACGGGTGCGGTAAATCAAATGACCGCATATAAATAATAGAGAGATAAAATAAAGGAACGATCTCGTTGTTGGTTAAAAGATTTAATATATAAAAGATAGAACCGACCCACCCAAGGTGAGCTCCCCTTGGGTGGTGATTTACACCATTGAAACACACACTAAAATGAAATACATAAGGCTCTATTTATAGCCAAGCAACTAACATTCGAGAAGCTTTCACCCGTTGAAGTTAAACGCGCGTTTTTGAAGCTCTCGTTTGGTGTCTGGTTTTCTCGTCATCAATAATTATTAACTTGACCGTTAATAAATAACGAGTTTCATAATTTGATATCACAAGTCACACTTTTTGGCCTTACAATCACACCTTAGCTTGTGATTTCAAAACATCATCCAACCGTGTCTCTCATTTTCACGAATTAACCCGATAAAGCCAAAGCCTCTTCAATCACCCCCTAAAGGTATGATCCACCTAATTCATTCATGAAGGAGTTATCGCTTCTTTATCCATCTTGGATCTTCAAGCAATATAGGTTCATAAGAACTACCGGGGACATCGATCATATGAACAAAGCTTGTTATTTCCTCTTTAAGTTCAAATTCGTATCCAATTTGTTCAAAGTTCATCAACTTCTCGAACGCCTCGAAAATAACATAGAAATAACATGCTTTGAACATAGTCCAACAATGACGAAAACCTGAACGCATTTGACTTTCTTGAGTTGGTCAACTCCGAACACTAAAACACTTGCTCGGCCCAAAAATTGTTCCATATAATCAGCCCAAATAATTGAAACACAAGCATTCTACTTGGCCCAAAAGAAAAACCCAGCAGCTCATTCATCATCTAACAAATCAACATATTAGCCCAAGAAACAAATTTAGATGAGGCAGCCCAAAAAAAATTGAAATTTCTGCCCAGCCCAAGCCCATTATGAATCTGGACACAAAATAAACCCTACCGTATTATGACAGCCGCAAGATCTGACTCCAAAAACAAATGAGATCCGGTGACCGACCACTCTCTAGCGCATCACGGCCACCCTCCATACACCGCATTGCCACCGGCCATAGTCTACGTCACGGCCAATAGAAAGTAGATGAGGTCGCCGAAAAACCGGATTCCGTTGACAGCCGTTGTAACAACATTTCCGGCCGCCCATCCTTCTCCCCCATTATCACGGTCACTCGTCAACGACACCGCACAGCCGCGGACACCCACATACCACTGCAGCTGGCGCAAACCCCATCCACAACCATCGTGGCCCGGACACCGGAAAGCCGGATTTCGGCCACTACCGCCACATAACTGCCGCCGTCCTCTTTCTTCTTTCTTTAGTTTTCTTTGCCGTCACTGGAACACTTTGGCCGGAAACGACGACGCATGTGGAACGGTTCATGAAACGCCTCCCGGATCGGGCACTTGTAGATCCTAAACATCCAAATCTACAAGGAGAATGCTTCAAACATGCTTATTTCCCACTTTATTTTCAAGATCTTCAAACTTTATTTTCAAAACTTCAATTGTTTTTTAACGCCTCGGTTTAGGTAATAGCGGAATTAGAACCCGAAAATCAAGAGCAAAGTTGAATCATAAGATTCGACCCGCTCTTATACCAATTGTAGGTCCCCAAACGACTACCGAACGGTTTTGCTCTTGATAAACGTGCCGAGACGGGTGTGGTAAATCAAACGACCGAACACAAATAATATAGAGATAAAATAAAATAACGATCTCGTTGTCGGTTAAAAGATTTAATGTATAAAAGATAGAACCGACCCACCCAAGGTGAGCTCCCCTTAGGTGGTGGTTTACAACATACAACACACATACAAATGACGCATAAAGCCTCTATATATAGTAAAACATAACATATTCTAGAAGCCTTATCCCGTTGAAGTTAAACGCGTGTTCCGAATCTCTCGTTTCGTGTCCGGTTTCCTCGTTGGCTTTAATTATTAACGCGGCCATTAATATATAATGGGTTTCGTAATTTGATATCGAAAGTCACTAAAATTGGCCTTACAATCACCACCTTGACTTATAATATAAAAGCATCGTCGAACCGTGTCTCTCATCTTTACGAATCAACCCGATAAAACCGAAGCCTCTTCAATCACCCCCTAAAGGTATGATCCACCTAATTCATTCATGAAGGAGTTATTGCTTTTTTATCCATATTGGATCTTCAAGCTGTATATGTTTAGAAGAACTACCGGGGACATCGATCAAATGAACAAAGCTTGTTATTTCCTCTTTTAAGTCCAAATTCGTATCCAATTTGTTCAAAGTTTCTCAACTTCTCGAACGCCTCGAAAATAACATAGAAATAACATTTTTTGAACACAATCCAACAATGACGAAAACCTAAATGTATTTAACTTTCTTCAGTTGCCCAACCCCGAATCAATAATTATTTCTTGGCCCAAATAAATTTATCCACTTTAAAAATCCAGCCGACCTATAATTAGCCCATTTCATTTTAATTTAAAAACCCACATATCAGACCAGACCCATTCTTATAAAAATCTAGTCCATTTAAAATGTTGGCCCAATAGTAGGATTATGCCTAGACCATAAAAATAACCAAAAAAAACTACCAGGTGATCAGAAAACATAAAACCTAGGAGCATAGCCGCCACCATCAGCTTAATCCTGACCCCCAAAAAAAGGGACTCCGTTCACCGGCGACGGAAAGCCGGATTCCGGCCATTTGAGCACCACCACCGCCGTCGTCTTCATCAAATCCATCCATCTATTTTGGCCACCAACTACCACCCCACCTCCGGTCACCACTCCACTATAATTAATCTGCCAACAATTATACCGTCTGCCAGAAAAGCATTCCTCGCCGGAAAAACGAATTCCGGCAACATCAAACATCAACCGAGATCACAAACACCCTTTTCCGGAAAACGAATTTCATTTTATTCCGACAACCCAAGGCGGAACCCCGGCCGCTGTCACCCATTCTTGTTGGAAAACATGCTCAGGCCGCAATCGAACACCACCACTACAACCTTTTACCACCTGCTGCTACAACCAATCTACCATCAACGTTCTTAACCACCGCTAAAACATGCTCCGACCAATACACCAAAGCTGGAAAACCATAATCCGGTGACCAGCCACCCTGCCCAAAAGTAGTTCCAGATCTGCAACTACCATAACCCGAGACTCGTTGGAATTTTAGCGTGTGACAGAACAAGTTTGTGCTTGGATTCCTAAGGACTGTTCTTCAAGCGATGAGTCGCCAAGAAATACATTGTTTTCACAAAATAAAATCAAGTTTGGTCGATTTATAGTCGACTTTCCCATACAACTAAGTCTTGGGAACCATGTCTATGTAAACGCTTAGTGCATGTAGGGTCAATCAAGGAGGACTATCAAGAGTATTGGGTACTTAGATAGTGGTTGCACCCAACATATGATGGAAGATGAACTCTTTCTATTTTATGCTAAACCATTCGATGGCGGATTCGAGTCTTCTATAAGCGACATGGGATGACAAGCTTCAGGATACGGGAAATGTTTCATACTCTATGCTTCAACGATGTCAAACTTGTTCAAATGGATCAACCACAACATGTCGAGCATTTCTTAGACTCACCTCATTCAACTACTTCTCTCAAGTGTTGAATCCAGCATCAGCTATTGGGTTTCGGTTTGAATCTCTTCAACTTTGTTATATGATGTGTTAATACTTGTTTAGGATAGTCCATCTGACAACAGCTTTGTTGACCTTTTCACTAAAGCCATCGATCAATTTTGAATAAAACGACATATCTATCTTTCTGTATATAAATTTGTAAATATTTTTCAAATATGTCACCATTTTAGAGGGAGAAAATGAGTCAAGTTTAACTCTCCAAAAAGATTTTCATTTTCTTTAAGAAAAACAACAGACTTAAGTCATTTATCTTACCAAAAATATTTTATATTTTATTATTTAATTATATTTCATTAAGAAAATGTGAAAATGTATCAAAAAGATATTCTCTCATTTAGAGGGAACTCCTGTTTAGATGGAGTCGGATAATATATAAAAATCAGAAAATTTTGAGAAATCGATCTGACCTTTGGAAAATGATAAGAAATTGTCTTAGGTGATCCTAGCTCATGAAAAGAGTAAATCAAAAGCCAACAAGATCATTGCTTATGTGTAGATAGGCTTAACAATTGAGTAAGTATCATAGTGATATAAACTTAAATATATGCCTATGCTAGTGGTTGCACTCTTATGAAGCGGTTGCTGACTCCAAATAAGTCATATCTATAAAGGCAAAAATCCTAATAGTCAGTTATACACGAGCCTATTAGTGATTGATCACAATGAAAAATTATTTCTTTCTTTGTTTCGAATATTGAAAAATATAAAAAAATTATTGAAAAAGTAGAAAAACTTCAAAATGCTTAAAAAGTATTTAAATCAACAACAAAAATGTTGATAGTTTTATCAAGCAGAGGGGGCATATTAGAACTACGTAACGTGGGGCAAACAAGTAAGTCCTAAAAACTTTATATGAAGGCGTGTAAGTCCGTTTGGCGTGTAAGTCCGTGGTTCAACCTTCAATATGTTTTAAAGAAATTTTGCAAAAGTTTATGTATGTTCAAAATGTTTTGATCAATCATTAGGGGGTCGGAGTCAAACTATGTCTGAGGTATGACGGAGTTTGTAATAAGTCGGATTAATAGGGGACCACATAAGCATTGTGCCTAATTCATACGTTAACATATCACAATAAAATCAAAAAACGTGTTAAATTTAAAGTGGACCAATATATCTACAATCGACTTTGAGTTCTTGGCATAATAATATCCAAATAGAAGTGTGATCTAGGACGTCATAGACAATGTGATTCCATGTCGGGATCTTTCTCACCAAAAACATGTGTTTCAAAAGTTATGTATATTAATTAATTAGTATAATTAATTATATATTTACTCCTATCTATTTCATTTTTCTTATTTTATTTTATATTTCAACTTCAAAATATTATGTATATATACATTCGAAATATTATAATATATGAAAATTCCAAAAAAAAATTAAGTTTTTATATGTTCGTACATATTTTATTAAACATTTGTTTTATTCAAAATCATGTGTTTTGTTGTCAAGGCCGTTCATACAAAGTTCATTGGAAACCTGGGACTTAACAGATCATTTACAAGTTGAGTGACTGAAATTGATATTTTATGAGAGGTCGATTTAAAAAAAAATTTCAGAGGTATCTTGCAAATACTTCAAACCAAGAACATGATAGTTGGCGGTTGAACCCCATAATGTACATGGACAGGTAGATCAAGATCAAGTGTCCTTGGCTGTAGAGACTGAAGTTAGAGATGCTGAAGCGTTTAAAAGAAAACGAGAACGTGACAGTTGGCGGTTGAACCCCAGAATGAACTGAACTGATCATGTCTGAAGATCAGCCGAAGGACAGAGAAAAGAAACAAGTCGGCACAAGAAAGTCAACAAAGGAAAATTAGATGTCGAGCCTCCTGCATCTGATGTCTCTAAAATTTGCCGTTGCTAAAATTTGCCGTTGCCGATCCTTCCCAGGAAATAAGATTGAAGTTCAAGTCTTCAAGATCGGAAAATAAAGAATTGTCCAAGATTCAATCTCGTTCAAGGTGTTGGATCAAGACAAGTACTAGATTTCAAGAAATAAAGACGAAGCAAAGAACTTGATGAAGGTTCCTGGACATACTCAATCCTAGAGGGAGATTGTATGGCCAATATTCTATATTAGTTTTAGGATTGTGTATGTCATTATATTTGCTTAGAGTTGGTGAATTACGTACATCAATACGTTTATTTTGTAAGGACAAATTGTAAAAGTAGGAGAAATGGAGACCATATATAAGGTCACCATACCCATTTCTCCAACCAAATCTTTCACAACCTTTCACATTTCAAAAACACTTCCTAGAAAATAAAGAGATTTCTGTCTACCAAACACCTCCACCACCTCTCTCTTTTCTACCTTTCTTTCTTATATTTTACAAACTAAGATCCAAGATCCGAGTGTTGTTAGTGATTTCCGCTAGCTAACAACACGGATTGATCTGAGTAAAGTTGTTAGATCCATCCAAAGAGGACCTATAAAGCCCCATCCCACAAAAGAATTCTTATTCTGCATCCATACCTTGATAACTTGATTTATGAGTGAACTTTGTGTGTACCGCCACCAGCACCACTAGAGATCACCAAAAGACACACCTGCCAGCCAAAACTCTAAGCATCCATCAAAGGGTTTTCGGTTAACCACGACTGCCTGGTTCTTTGTGAACTTCCAGAATGGGAATGCATGATTCCCAAAGTTCCCACTCCCATGTTCACACCACTAGACCTCACCAAAAGACACCCATGTCGGACAAAACTCTAAGCATCCATCAAAGGGTTTTCGGTTAACCACGATTGCCAGGTTCTTTGTTTTAGGTCCCAAAACGACCACCGAACGGTTTTGATCTTGATATAAGTGTCGAGACGGGTGCGGTAAATCAAACGACCGAACATAAATAAGAAACATAAAGATAAAATATGAACGATCTCGTTGTCAGTTAAAAGATTGGATATATTAAACTAGAACCGACCCACCCAAGGTGAGTTCCCCTTGGATGGTGATTTACATATTACAACACACACATAAAAGACTACAAAATGACATATTTATAGCCTAACAAAATACAAACTAGAAGATATCCCGTTGAAGCTAAATGCGTGTCACACCCGCCAAAACGGAAGCGTGGGCGAGTGACGTAATGTGTACCGTAAGCATATGATTATCGCCAACATTCATGTATTGGGATACTAATAGTATTAAAAATCGTTTACAAATCATAACTTATTTTCAAACAAAGTTCGTTGAAAACAATTAGGAAATTTCTCGTATATCACCCTAAACATCGATAGGGTTGTACAAGCAAAATCTTCCAAAATGGTATCCTAATAATGCATTGAGGTCCCGTCTTCATGATTCCTTATATGCGTTGTTAGTTTCCTGAAAAACATACGTTTAAAAAGTCAACACAATGGTTGGTGAGTTCACAAGTTTTGAGACTCAATATGAAATAACGTTATTCATAAAACGTTGAATCAGTTCACAAAAAAAAAGTATATGATAATATGTTGAAACAAATACGATGATCCTCCGTAGTCTAGCTAAATCTACGAATTAATAGGACGAACCCTGAGCCTATAACCAAACCACGACTTATAACCGTTTGCCCTGTCCTAATCTCACTGATGGAATACACGCACCCTGTTTCGATGCAATATCGGAGGTTAATGCGACTAAACCTAACAGTAGGGGGAAATGTCAATGTTAATAGTACTATTCGTATATTCATGTGGCTAACTCTGTTAGCTAATGGTTATAGTATGCAAGCAAGGGACTTATAGCACTACATAGTTCAACTCATGTTGGCATAAGGATTGTGTGTTTTGTTTCTGATTATCATATATAAAAGTAGTTGTGTGTGTTTTCCACCCCTAAATAAATAAAGCAGTAAAAATTAAAAAGGGGGTAGTGAGACTCACCTCATGAGTTCAATGTTTAATTCCCTAGCAATTTCAGTTTAGAAGGTCCGCTTCCTTCACACGTCCTAAGCGAGTAAGGTTAGTTAGTTCGTTATCGACTCGCAAGTCGGTTTATGCTATTTTCTTTCACCCAAATAGTCGTTTCGTTAATTCGTTTGTGTTGTTTCTTTCACGAACTGAATGTTTCGTTTGTTTGTGTCGGTTGCTTTCTCCAACCGAACGTTTCGTCTGTTTGTGTCGGTTGCTTTCTCCAACCGAACCTTTCGTTTATTTCGTAAATAATGTTTCACATGTTAGTATTGGACCACCCATTGGTGCTAAGTTTTTGTGTTTGTTTTTAAAAATAAATACTTATATATTTATATAAACATTAAGAACATACTTTAGCATATTCGCCTTGTATTATTCATGATGTTTCCGTGCCGTTTAACCAACATTACCGATTCGATTGCATGAGAAATATGTATATTAAATTATCTATACATTTCTCTAAAAAAAATACTTATTCTTTTAAGTTATGGTATTGGGTTAAAATATAGTGTAATTACATTGTCATTTCCAATCATTCAAGCCAAGAGTATCTCATAATAGTTATTATTATTTCGCCAACAAAACGGTACGTGTTTCTATTCGAGTTATATTTCAACTTATTTTCCCATTTATGACCATTTTGTGGACATAATTTTTGTAATGTTTAATGTATCGTTTCAATGTACTATGTATACGTTTTATTAAAAGTTGTGTTTAAGTTATGAAAGCGTATGTTTAACATAATAATCTATATTCTATATTATATATAAAGGAAGAGTGATAGGAAATGGAGGTAATTTCACAATTACATGACGAGGACAAAATAGTCATTACATAATAGGGCACGAAAAGTAATTTGCCAGCATATACATCAACTCTCAAAGCTTTTGGTACAACATCATGAAGCTTCATTTTTTGTGACATTACTTTTCAATCCTTTAGAAAACAAAAGGTTATGGTTTAAATATGTTATTATTATTAGTATGGTGACTATTCATATTCTTAACTCTCATGTGTCATTATGTGTCTACTAACTTTGTTAGCCTATATATAGTGGCTTCTTGTGTATACATGCATACATACCAATGAAGAACAAACTCTCTTTTCTCTACTTATTATGCTCTCTATACACTATTCAAAACGACAACCACAACTAACGTAAAGCAAGGTCCGGCTTTGGATTTAGAATGGTGGCCTAATCATTGTTGGTTCTCATTTGGGGGAATGATGTGTAGAAATTAGAATGTTTAGATGTTTTTGTACGAAAAAATAATGTTGATGCTACTTGAAAAGAGCAACACATATCTGCTTTTGGATAAGGAAGTTGTACTGGAGTCAAACTTTTTAACAAGTTTCTCTCATCTTTTTGTTATAAATCGGGTTTGTGTGTTGTTTATATTTGTTGTGCATTGTAATGAAATTTGGTGCTTCTAAGTGCATGTTTGGTTGACAGTTAATGAAGAATAGAATATGGAATGGTATTTAATACCATTCAATAGTAAGCCCAAAGCTAAAGCTAAATTTAGATGATTCGAACTTTTCACAGTTGCATCAGCATCCCATGTGCATGATGCATAAATCAGCATAATAAGAAAAAAAACAATCTTATTTTAGAAAACTTTGTATAATATTTTTAAGTCAACTTCTTTGGTCAAGTGTCATACCTTAACCAAATATGTTGGATTTGCATCTGTGCCTGCTTGAATTGCAGAAAGCATAACGAAGATTAATGTTGTATCCATCACGAAGATACTGAAGAACAGAGATAATAGCTGCGGTTTCATCAGAAAAAATAACAAAGTAAATAAAGAAAAAGATTAGTCAAATATAGAACAAAATATACACAATCATAATGTGGGCTATATAATGTTGATCAATAACCAAACAAACTGTTTGCATCTTTAGGTGGATTTGAAGGAATATAAACAATTATTTTGTCCGTCTCTCAAACCACCTAAGGAAAAACAAAACTCCATTAAACACACATAATAGAAAACCAATTTTTACTTGTATGCATAATTAAATTTTCACAATATCGATTGAGGTAGAAAATGAACTAACCTGGACGAAACCCTAATTTGTTTGGGACTTCATGTCGGAGAAGATGTAATGACGACGAAGAAGGTAATTGTTGAGAGACGGTCGGGTGAAAAAAGAATGCAATAAGTTAAAATATTAACCTTTTAGTATTCCCAAGTGTTAAACTGTAACTGTTGAAGAGGATGGAAAAATGTAATTTTCAGTTTTTAATTTATTTTAACCTTTTAGTATTCCTAATTGTTAAATTCCATTTTTAATTCCTAATAATATTTATTAACATAACTTTAAGATGACTTCCTAATTATTAAATACATTGCATATATATAAATTTCGCATGATTTAAAATTACCGATATCTCACCGAATTACCACCGCAATAACCGATATCTCGAATATCGACCCTTGACCGATATCCGATATTTTTCCGCATTAACTGCTTAACGTTTAATAAGAAGCAAATCTACAGCCGATGGATGGTACTTTGTTTCAAGAGGAACTGCATACATTACATCTGTCCTTCTTGCAAACCTTATGCTGACGGTTTTACTTCAAAAGTGCAAAGTAAAAAAAAGAATTAATTTGCATGATGAGTAACACGTTACCACACAACGAAATTAAAAGACTATAATGTTAAATTTTCTTTTTCATGTATTTTTATTGATATAGCAAGGGACTGGGCAGTACTCCGTAGTCTGATACAAATCGTAACATGAATTGGGCATAAGGAGTAATAACAGCCACAATATATGTTCAGATTTTATATAGTTTTACTAATTGTAATTATTAATATAAAATTCATATTTCTATTATAAATAAAGAGTCTAAATCTAAGTTAATAAACAAAAGGTAATGGTTTAAATATATAATTATTATTATAGTGACTATCCACGTTCTTAACTCCCATGATTTGTTTTTCAAGTTTCTTAATGTTATAATGTCGTGTTAAATGTAATCGGTTTGTTTACGGGTCACAGATCGGCATCTTATCAGGTCACAAGGTCAGATTTTATATAGTTTTAGTAATTATGATTATTAATATAAAATTCAGATTTCTATAATAAATAAAGAGTCTAAATAAGTTAAAAAACAAATGGTTATGATTTAAATATGCTATTATTATTATTATGGTGACTATCCACGTTCTTAACTCCCAGGTTTTGTTTTCCAAGTTTCTTAATGTTATAATGTTGGGTTAAATGTAATCGGTTTGTTTACGGGTCACGGATCTGCATCTTATCGGGTCACAAGGTTAGATAGTCAACTTCATTCCGAGTCATCGTTTGGTATATGTGATATCATCAAATATTTAACATGACATGTGTGTGGAAGAAGTCTAAGTTTGCCAACATATGAGGTAGGGATTAGAGATGACCGAAACCTAATTCAATTGACGATCCGTTAAGAGAGGTTATTATTCATTGGTATGTATGTATGTATGTATGTATGTATGTATGTATGTACGTATGTCTAATACAAGCACAAGACGCCACTATATATATATAGGGTAACAAAGTTAATAGAAACACTTTTCTAATTAGTTGTGGGTTTTAATAGTTACTAGGTTTTTTTTTAAACTATGATGTTTTTTTAACATAATGGTTCAGTTTGTTAGTTTAGTCCAAGTTTAAAAAGATTCAAACGTTATTTAGGTTTCTGAAGGATTTGTCGGTGAAAAAAATTCATAATCAAATTGGATGCATTCGTAATTTTATTATGTGATGAACCTTACCAAAACGAACCATCAAAACCGATTGGATGCATTCGTAATTTTTTTAAATTCGATTCCATGAATCTGGAGCATATAGAAACAGTGCACCCTCATGAACAAATTTATGGATCTGTACTGGGCATAAGGATAAAAATCGATTAAAAAATAAAATGTAAATACGTTAGCTAAAGAATAGAGCCTGATATCTGCTTAATGAATAAGTACAAAATTTTCAATTTACTCTAAAAATGTAGGAGAGCATGAATTTAGATACGAAACTATCAAATTTTATTGAATAGCTAATATTTGAAAATAAACGAAATCAGTGTAAGACAAATATAAAATTCTAAAGTAAGGTTTGGTCATAGTAATTGGTTAATTATTTATCATATATTTTAAACACGAGCACTATTGAAAATTCTAAGATTGTTAAAAGGTTATATTAAAGCATCTTCTTTGTAATAAACAAATAAAATAAAAACACAATGATTTGAATATAAGAGAATAGTTTTTCTTTTCAAAGTTTGTATATTACTCCTTCCAAATCCTGAGTAGATTTTGTTTACCTTGGATTTAACAAAGTATATATTACTTTCCATCATTTTTTACTTTTAAAAGGGAAAAATTTTAATTTCATTTTAATTTTAGACAAAACAACGTTGTTTGTTTAAAATACAAATATTGTAGCAAATCATGAGCATTTGAGTATGGTTTTATTTAAATATATATAAGTTTTTAGTAACATATTGGGACAAGACCTTTTTTCCTTTAATTGGTTATAGCACATTTATCCACCGATTACTCGAAATGAGGTTGACCCATCTGACCTATGTGACCGATAAGATGCCGATTCGTGACCCGTAAACAAACCGATTACATTTACCCCAACATTATAACATTAAAAAATTTGGAAAACAAGTTATTTGACACTTTTTGTCCAAAAATAAAAAATAACCAAATAATGCTTCAACTAATGTTTTGTAATTTTATTTGTCAAAAAGTCAATAAACCTGGACTTTGTCACTACCAAGAGAAACACCATTTTTTTGTTACACTTACAGTAAAAATTTTTTCCCCTTAAACAGGTGATTGTAGGTCAATCATTTGTACACATATGTAATGCAACTGTTCAATTTGGTTCAAAAGATGAACTGTTTTTCCCGGCCACCATAAACGGCTTGCATAAATTATTTCGGTACCAATAATGTTAAATAAATGTCACCATTAATGGCAGCAGATGTTTTCAATTTTTAGTTGTTATTTTTTATTTTAAGTAATTTAAAAGAATTATATTACAAATATGTAGCACGAATACTTTGGCATAAATGTATAATAATCAATTAGTTATCAATTAACAAAATGATCTAGGCCAACTTTACATTTTTGGGCCAACTTTCTTTTTTGTGGCCCAAAATTTTTGAATCGAAAAACCAATCTCGAATGGTTTTCAAAAATTCAAAAACCGAAGTATCGATATTTTGTTTGATTTTAGCAAAAAAAATGAATAAAAGTAAATCATGCACACCCTTAATTCTTGGTATTTAGTTTGTATTGTCTTAACTAACCAATTCATAATATACATCTTTTATAGGTATTTGAAACATTTGAGCTTTGAAGTTAAATATGTGCGAACAATGTTGCACAACATGTAGATGACAAGGTAACATGCTCAAAGTTTATAATATCAATCATCGAAACAAAAGAACAATGTTGCACAAAATGCTATGAATATGCAATATGTTTTAGGTAGACTTGCTTCACTTTTAACTTCTAATAATATGATTGTAAGCTATTCGCATGCAGATTATTAAACAAGCTAATGAGCAACCACAAGATTCACCTTTAAACAAGCTAACGAACAACCACGAGTTTCTGATCATATGGATCAAACAAAGGATATGATACAAAAAGTGCCATGTTTTTAGTATTTAAAAAATGGATAATAAGATAATACATAATTCACACTTATTTTCTATTTGCTCTTAATGGAGGGTTTACGATTTTTAACTCTGAACTTCGTATGTATTTAAATTCATGCCTTAAAGTCATATTAAATTAAATAACTCATCATACTCAAATTCCAAACTCATGTTTTAGGGCTTTCGATCACAATGATAATACAGGTTAATTGTTGTAAAACTTAGTTTGAAAGGGTCTCCAAAATGACGATACAGTGCTTTAATTCGAATGTTTAAACTTTGAATTAACAAAAATCAAGTCGTTTTGGATCACCTTTTCGAGATCAATTTTACGTCAATTGACTCGTATCATCCTTCTATCAAAAGCTCTAAAAAATAATTTTGAAATTCCGGAAAACGTATAACGTCGTTAAGTCATTTTTAACGGAGGACCATTGGGGCAACTATTTAAAATTTGGGACCGTAAGTAGTGATAAAATAAATAAGGGTTATTATCGGCCAATACCAGTCAATAAGGATTATTAAAATCCAATAAACCTAAATTAAACCATGAAAAGTTTGAATGGTATATAACAATGATGAAGAGAGCACAAATTAAAATAATGAAACTTTGGTGGGGCTAATCTAAACATCTAGAAAATGTTGTGACAAAAATAAATAAATAAAACAAATGTTACATTGGCATTTAGTTGTGCTTTTATATATATAAATAAAATCACCACCTTCATGAACACAATTTAAACTTTTTGAAATGATACAATTTAACCCAAATTCATTTTGTTAAAATGTGTTTTAACATAAACTTGTTTAACCAGTCAAGCAATCTAACTCAACCTGAATGTTTTACCAGGCTTAGTTTAAACCCATCATGCAACCATCCAAATTATTAAAATAACATAATAAAAGCATGGAAACTTGGAATTAATAATCTTAAATTAATAAAGTTGGTCAATATTAATCCCAAATTTGAAAATAGTTGCCACTAGTCTCAACTTTCACACTATTTGTTTTCACTGGATCGCCGTTTTGAGGTAAGGTTTACATCAATCGATTCGTATTCTTATGCCGATCAAAAACCCTAAAATATCAGTTTGAATTTGAAAAAAACTTAGCCACTTATTTGCATTTGAAGCATCACAACACAACATTTAGATTCATAATAAGGTTTTAAATGATGATATTAAATCAATGCATTGGTACGCAAGAATGAATGGTATTCTTATCTGATTGATGCAAACAACTTATTATAGCCCTCGATCAATAACTTGCTTTCCCATCCAACCACTAACCATGACCACCAATATATTTGCACACTTGGATGACCTGCTATGTCATACGTTTCTACAAACCAATGAGTTTCTTCTCTAGAACCCCACAACCATGGCATACAAACGTCTACCAACAAATGAATCTCACGGCCTTTATAACACTATAACACTATCAGAAACCCGGTATTATAGAATGACCCTTCAAATGACACAGAGTTTCGCATATTAAACGTATCACAGGTGTCCTTACAGGACACATTTATTTAACACAAACAACAACATGGACAAAAAGGCCCTTCAACACAGATAGGGAACATGTAAGAACGACTTCTGTGGGAAACAAAACTCCATGTCAACATGCGTTGCACTTCGTCGATTAAGAGGCTTGGTCTGTGTTTATGAATGTTATTATTATGTTTCAGACGAGAATGGAACAAGTTAAAGAGATGGTCTTCCCTCATGTTCCATCAAAATCAACTTTTATGGCCCATTTGGGAAACATTGACAACTCCATTAAGATACTCGGTATCTGGGAAGGCACAAAATATCATACAACCCATGGTCCGTACTGCAAGATAAGTGGACCCCATGTTCACAACCCCCGCAATCGCATCTATATCCTTGCACTCGTGGATCCCCATTACCCATTACGTTACAAACAGAAACTGTTTGCTATGGTTGGCACAACAAACTATATGAGATTGTGATCGTCAACAAACTGTTAGGAAGACCTACTACATTAATTGGTTTACGGGCGAAAAGGGTGCAATCTTCATTGAGACCCTTGTCTCTCCCACTATATAAGTTTGTTAATGTCATATCGTTTTCTTAATTCTCATCACATTCCTACTTGTCAGTTTGTGATGCGCCAAATAAAAAGTTTTGTTTCTAGAACTTAAGTACCCGGTAATTCATAACACCATTGATCCAACATATATGCATATGCAGTATGCATGTGCACAATAAAATCACGTATGCCCACCACTTTACCCGTTTTACAATTCATTGACGACAACTTAGTGGTCTTAATTTGGCATTTATTTATCTGCCGATTAAATTTCAACTCTAACTACTCACCAATTAACACACATTTAATCCTTTATGTTGATTAAAATTCACAAAACCAATAAAAACCTACTTTATTAGCAAATATTTCACAAAACACGATGTATCCAATGCGTATGGATATGTTAAAATTTTTGTGCGCATCCCCTCCCAAAAAAATCCAGCAAACCATATGCACAAGTGGCAGCTCGCTCGCACGGATAGCCCATTACACACAACACCAAACACTGCAAACCAATACGAGAAGATAATTTGCGTGAACCCGCAGCAACGCGCGGGCACTTTTGCCAGTAATTCGTAATAATCCATTTCTTTTTATAAACTCATTCAAATACCTTTATAACTCCCGAAATAAACTTAGTTGCATTTAAAACCATGTTTATCCTTTTTTTTTAAAAAAATATATATTTGCCCAACGCATCTTTACTGGTATATTTTTGTATCCCAGACACCTTTAAGTCTCCAAAACCTCTAGTTACATTTAAAGATCACCAAATACATATATTCCGAATAATTGAGTAATTAACTTTTAAACTTAATTTTTATCCATTTACCATCCTTTATCCATTTAATAAATTATTATTTCCCATAATCCATGGAAAATTATCTTTCAACATATCCCCATGTATGATCTAGTTTTCAAGATCAATTTTATAAGTGAGGATTTTGCCCTTGTTTAACATGTGAAGAAGTAAATTAATTTTTGGGTGAAACATCTAGCATACATATAACTTATGTATAAAGATAGTTTAGATATGGGTTTTAGCTTACTTAGTTGTAGGATCATGACTAGGGATTGGGAGACAAAAAAAATGCTGGTGGTAGTTCCACTTAATGATGCTCGGTTTGCTAAACTAACATTCTGAACCCTTGCTTTAGCTTGGAAATTGGTAGCTGGCCTGGAATGGAGTGTTCAGTTGGCAGGAAGAGACAGAAGAGTGTGTTTGTCACACCCTCAAAATCCACTAACGGAGTTTTACCGTCAGAGGGTGTGAACTAACAGGATCGGAATCATTAGTTATAATCAAACCATAAAACAAAGTTTCAAAACCATGAAAACGTTCACGAGTAGTTAAATGCGGAAGCGTAAAACCATAGCAAACAATGTTACGTCACGCAGGACGACTTAAAACCCAATGATAACAGTTTAAAAATAAGTTTGCATAATTAAAATGTTTCAAGCAATGCATGTTCCTAAACCGCGCGCCCGCCTCGGCTACCTGAGAATAACATACTAAAAGTGTCAACACAAGGTTGGTGAGTTCACAAGTTTATATAAAATAAAGCGTTTAGCGTTTTGCGTTACAGCGTTTTGCGTTAAGCGTTTTGCGTTACCAGATATTGTTATGTCAATTATATATCTATAGGTAGCTAGCCTATAAAACAAGTATCACTAAGTGTTCGACACCGAAGCTGACTGTATATTATTTGCCTTGCCACCAGGTCATCCAGACCATGGTATATGTTTAGCCAAGATTACACCCACTCGACCTCCAGTCGAGTTTAGCGTTGGGTGGGGTTTGTCAAACCCAGTAGTACTACTCAACAATGACTCGCTATTATCCAATATTAAACGGTTCGATGTGAATGAAGGACTTTAGTTATTGCGTTTGCCACTTAGTCTTTACAAGTGATATATAATCTATATTAACAAAATCTTAAATGCGTTTCGGAGTATGTTATCTCCCCTAAGTGAAAAGCGTTTAAAAAGTTTAAAAGGGGATAGTGAAACTCACTGTTTGCGAAGTATTCCCAAAATAATTCACCAAGATGCGCGTCACAGAAAAACTCTCTCTAGCGTTCTAAAACAATAAAGAGATTTTTCTAAGTGTCGGAATATTATCGAGTCTATAGACCCGGCACATAATACCTATGCACATAACATGTTTCGTGTTTCGTTTGTGAATTGTGTGTGACTTTAACAAATGTATTTGTGATACGTTACATGTGTAAGCAATTATTTACGTGTCATGTATTCATAAAGTACATCACTAGCAATTACTCCCCGTAAGGGCAGTTTGGTCAACACATAACAATTAACTAGCCATCATTCCCCATGAGGGCAATTTGGTCACATCATGACAATCAATTAACAATTATTCTCCACAAGGGCAATTTGATCAAAACATAACAATTATATAGCAAGTATCATGTTTCATGCATTTTCACAAAACTCAGCAGCTAGTTTCACCGAGACAGAAATCCTACTTGAAAGATTGTACTATTCCACCGATCATAGCATCTCAATTAATTTACCAAAAATCATCACAAAAGCATATATGTCTTAGGTTTCCAGAACATATTTTATTATATTTTTATTCCTCATAGGTTTCTCACAATCATCAAATCATTACAGCAAACACATAACAGTCAAATTCATGCGCAACAGAATGTTATTTAACATTCCCGTTAAAAGAAAAATCCAATAAATGCAAGACCACTTGGGTTAGGTTCCTAACTCACTGAGTCAACTTCCAGAAGTGGAACCAACCCAATTGGTCTCGTAGTTCATGAGATATAACATTTACAAAACAACCTAACAGCAGGTCTAACAGCTCAGCTTTGCACAACGTTTTTGTAAAATCATAAAAGTTAACCTTTACTTGTCCAAAAATTACAAGTTTATATCCTTTAGAAACTAGACTCAACCTAGTTTACTGTAGTATCAACAATCTAAACTAATTTTCACATTTACACCTCGTTACAGTCAATTAAACATCAATAATACAATCTGTCCAGAAACTGTTTGCATCCAAACTCAACATATTAACTATCTATGGACCATCATGCATTCATATAACACTCTAGACTCCATAAACACTATCCATGCACATCAATTACACATTACATACATGATTAGGGTTTTTGTTTGAACTCAAATCAAAGACACAAGCAATTAACATGTAACAATATCCATTCTAGTTATCATATCATCATCAAAACAACAACAATCATATAAACTACATACACACATAAAATCGGCCCTTAGGGTTTTCAGTTAACCCATTAAACATCAAAATTAAGCATAAAGGATGCATAGGATAGTCGTTTATACCTTCCTAGCACCTTAATCTTCGATCAAAGACTTGAGAACTTGATTGTATGTGTGTATATAGGTGGCGGCAGCCATGAGGGGGGGGGGGGAAAGGGAATTCCGATCGGGGTAGGGGAAAAGAAAAGAAAAAGTGAGTTAGGGTTTATTATTATTATTATTTATAATAATACTATGTTACACTTTGGCCCCTCCACTTCTAAGTATTACTTATCTAGCTTAAACTAACTTGTTTACATCTTGAGTTAGTGTTTATAACGATGTTATCACACAACACATAAGTCTAACACATAATTATCACATAATTACTGTTTTGACGTTTTTTGTTTATTCACCAATCGTTTGCGTCAACTCGTTTGCGTTTCGGTGCAATTCCCGAAAGACTACACATGTAGTAAGTGTTAAGCGTCATTTAAACCCTAGTTTAAATGTAATGAAGTGTGCGTTATAGATTCAATGATCTTAAGTTTGAATTGACGGAGTTGAGTTAACGGAGTTAACCTGAAATTGACGATTGTCACATCATTCCCATGTTAAAGAATTTTCGTCCCGAAAATTTGAGTCAAGTCGTGATGAGTGTCTGAAAAAGTAAGAAAAATTTTCAGTTTGTCATAGTGTTGGGTTGTGTTTGGGTCGAATAACAAACCGTAGAGGTGTCTCGGGTCGGGTCGGGTGTAAGGCCCCGTTACCGGTAGCCCTACTTTAACTTTGGATTTACTCATAAACGCAGTTCTAAATATCAAAGTTAACAAAAGTTTTCGCGGAATAATAAAACTTCAACCATAACATTTTACGTAACCATCAAATCATGTCTTATAAAACATTCGTAGTCAATTAAAACAAAACATAGTCTTTAAAACATCACAACATTTCTTCGAGATGCTAGTATCTTTGATTTCCATGCCATGTGTCTTCAGTCACGCGAGCTGCCTCAACCCATTTGCCTGCGTGCATAGTAAAAGTCAGCTATGCTGAGTGAGTTCTAGTTAATCACAAACTTACTTTTCATACACATATACGTGCCCGAAGGTACGCATTACAACATATCATGATCAGCATTCGTCCATACACATTCATATCAACCATACATTATAAAGGGCGTTTCACCCTACATACCTCGGATGTTTTTAGGGTCCGGTACCCTCCATCCTCGGATATTATTAGGGTCCGGTCACCCTTCATCCTTGGATATTATTAGGGTCCGGTCACTCTTGATCGTCGGATATTATTAGGGTCCGGTACCCTTTCTTCCATAGCTTCACACCATACCAGTCCTTAAATACTTTCCTGACAATACGTGCAATCTCCAAAGAGCGTTCGCGTACCATTAACTTATCATACGTACATTATGCATACATCATAAATATTCATACATGCATCTTATCTTACATCATACATAGCAATCACGTCTTTAGCTACCACCTGACGGTACATGCAATATCCGAAGATCGTTCACGCACCGTCAAGCAATCATCATACATACATCATACAAGGCAGAAAATACATGCAATCTCCTAAGAGCGTTCACGTACCATTAACTTATCATACGTACATTATGCATACATCATAAATATTCATACATGCATCTTATCTTACATCATACATAGCAATCACGTCTTTAGCTACCACCTGACGGTACATGCAACATCCGAAGATCGTTCACGCACCGTCAAGCAATCATCATACATACATAATACAAGGCATACACTTACCACTTAAGGTAAGTGTATTAACTATCACATCGAGTATGCACACAGCCCCGAAAACATAACAAGGAAGTGGGGCTAGAAACTCACCTCAATGCGGTTGCGTTCACCGTTTACGGTTATTCCCTTCTTGAGCTGTGCACGACTAACTGTATAATAATTATACGTTTCAGTAAACTATCACTACAAATATCGCCTTTCTAGTTTAATTATTAGCCTCAACGAACGTGGTCCGGGGCAGCGCCCCTGGCAGCGGGGTTCTAGGGGCAGCAGCCCCTAGCGAGGGTCCAAGGGGCAGAGCCCTGGCTGGGGTTAAGCTGTCTTATTTTCATTAACTGTCTTAACACATTTTCCATTAGCATTTTGAATCATTGAATAATATGCTACTAAAAGTTCAAGGGCTTATTTGTAATTAAATCATTCTTTTCTAAGTTCAGAGACTATTCTGGCATTATGTTAAACTTCTAATTCGCCACAGTCCCTTAACGAATGGGGTTCATAACGAATGAACCCATTCGTTACCTTATAACGAATCAGGCCTTAGCGAATTGAACCCTATGACGAATTGAACTCTTAGCGAATCAGTCCACATAACGAATTAGTCCATATATTAGTCTACCTAATTCGTTCTCTCTTCTAACGAACTGGCTATAACGAATCAAGGGTGATTCTTCATACCTTTCCCTTAACGAATTGAACACGAACTGTAATCATTTTGCTATGTTCCCATGGACGAACTAGCTAGCGAATCACCTTTAATTCGCTATATTCCTGTAGCGAACTATGGTTAGGTCAGGAATGTCAGAACATTCCCTGTCATTCCCCCTTAACCTCGTACGCCTTTCCGGCGCCGTCATTGCTGGAAAGCCGCCGGAAAAACGCGATTTTCCAGAAAAACGGGTTTTAGCTCGTTTTTCACCGTTTTTCGTCCCATTCAATCCAGATCTGAGCTAGGGTGACCCCAAGCTCATCATGGGTTCGGTTTATACCCGAGTCTATCCGGATATCGTGACTTAAACGGTTTAACGGTGTCGGCTCGTCGTTTCGTGACTATATCTAACGGGTTTAAGCTCAAACAATAAAATACTATCATTACCTCGGGTCGGTTCTCGGTTTTGTTCTTGATATCGGTTTAGAGAGAGAGAACTAGAGAGAGAAATCTTAAGTGTGTGTTTTGGATGGTGTAAGGGATATGTGTAAATGAATTAAATGGAGGATCAAGGGTATATATATTTTTTATCATGGGCTTAAGCCCATGGCCTTTCCTTCATTCCTCCATAACCCAAGTCCATAACCCATATCCATTTACCCAACACAATTCCATCTCGTATTCTAATTAACTAAACCGATAACGACCCGCTATAAAATAAACGAACTTTATTTTATTAATATAACCGAAAGTAGGATGTTACATCGGGTTTGCAACCATAACCGGAGTGGTGGTGTGCGGTGGTGTTACGATGAAGTTTAGGCGACGTTACGAGTTGACGGAGATGATTGAGAGAGTTTATTGGTCGGAGGTGTCCCGTAGTTTAGTTGGGCCGTAGTTGCACAGAAGGGAGATGGTTTGGGTAGCCGACGGGAGATGGTAAGGTAGTGGAGCTGCTGCCGAGAGTTGGAGGTTATTGTTTGATGGTGTTATGATGTTACCGTGAAACAAAAGAGTAGGATTGAGTTCTCCTTGGGTAGCTGGTGCATACACAAGAGAGAAAGAGTGAACAAAGTTGAGTTTGAGTTTGTTGTTGTGCCTTACTAATAGTATGAACCACATATAAAGATGTTATACAAGTATGGTTTGCTTCAATTAAAAACATAGGTGGGGTTTGACAATTGTTACTACAAGCATGGTTGGAGTTGAGTGTGTCAGACGAGCAAACCAGAAAAAGAGTGATGAGAATTTGTGTATATCTTGTTTGATCATTAAGAGATCACGTGTAGGACTTTTTTTTTTCTCTTTTCCTTTTGTTTTTCTTTTTAATATATATTTAAACTCCCTACTCTAATTAGGCTAATTAGGATGTATTAGAGATATGTATTTTAGCAATATTTGAGTCTATACATCCATCCATATTGTTGTTAATCGATAATAGTTCAAGAAGTAATAATTTCGCATTCGTAGTAAATATTTTATAAAATAATTATAATATATTTGTATAAAATAGATTCAAACCTTATAGGTTCATTAAATAAGTTCGAGTCGTTTAAAGAGGTCATCACCAGCACTTGTATTTGTTGGATAACATCAGATAGTTTCGAGTAACTTCTATAAATTACTTGAATGCAATATAGCGTGCATGCAGGAGCTTATGCTAGACTCTTTCCGATTAAAGTTAACTAAATTTAATCCAAATGAAATTATCGTAAAGAAATCATGTTTAGTGAATGTACGGATAACGACTTAATTTACGGAGTGTCACATTCTCCCCATGTTATTAGAATTTCGTCCCGAAATTCAATCCTTGTGAATGTCAAAGTTGAGATTAAGGATGACCTTGTAAGAAATAGGTCGTTAGACTTTAGTGGGTAGATTGACTCATTTACGAAGGAAGTATCGGAGTGTTTATTTATCTAAATAGTTGACACTAAGATCCCGTTGGCTCGAATTCTTGTGAGGTACATTCCCGGGGAATGAAATTAGTGGTTCACGTAAATTCTTGGGCTTATGAAACTGCAACAAATGCATAGCAATGTGCTTTCTATATTCCACCTATGAAGGAGGTTAGGCAAGGTGAACAAATGATCTAAATTGTTATCTTACCAAGAAGTTAGTAGTCATACTGCATTGATTTGAAATGGTTGGGCGCTAGCAGTTTTGTAAATTGAGTCGTGTACTACAAGATTTTGACATCACCCTCAAACCTTTGTCTCATCCGGAATAATAATTCAAGTTGGTATTGGTAGCACTGGTTTATCAATGCATGGACGAATGGATTTGCACATGGATATACAGGACATCCATCGCGTGGCAAGAAGAATGTATTAAATAAAATCAATTATTGTGATTAGTAGTTATTACTCTCAATAATTTAGATGATTTGTGACCCACAATCAACTAAACGGGTGGCTTTCAATAGGATATATTAGCCACGCGTCATGGAGATGAGACATATTCATCTTTGGTAAATTATGTAGAGAGTGAACTCAGTCAAGGAACTGACGTACTGCTACTAACGATTTTCAATATCTTGTTCCTCAATCTTAATGCATCTTAACGATAGAAAGAAAAATTCTACTTTATATTCGTATGGAATGCGTCACGTATCCACGGATTGATGATCACTATTGAATTTAAGGTTTTATAAGGGAATTAGGTTCGATAGAGCGAAGACTCAGTGAAAAGTATTTATTAAGAATTCCTAGACGTACAAGGAATATGTCAAATTATAAAAAAAAATTGTGTTTACCAACATCAGCGTGTCAGTCATCATTGTCAAAGACAACAATGACGTAATTATGGGCAGGGACAATTAGCAATACAAGCCACACATGACACGAGTGACTAGTAATACTTTTGTAGAGATCAAAAACATGGAAGATCTTGATTTTAAAATTGATTTGGGTCAATTTAGACTATCGATAAATCGGTCAAGAGACTTATTGTGAATACATGATCATGGATTGAACTATATGGCTTATGTTCTAGCGTATTCAAATTAGTTAACTCTGAAATGTTAACTTGGCAATGAATAGGAATACTTACACGTATTAGTCCCATCGAGGTGGTTAATAGAAAAAGGATAACATTTGTTATATTATCCTTCCAATCCATAATAATATAAAGGTTAATAGTCATGCCACGTAAGACATCCTTTATTTCTAGTGACTAGGATTTGTGTGAGCCACATAGAAACATATGTGCTAATTTCCAAGTTTGCATAAGAGGATGCAATCACTATTTTCTTTATAATCACGGATCATAAGAATTAGTATGGAAAGCGACTGACTATCGTTATAGATGTCGAAACTATTTCTTTTAGACTTGAAGAATGTACTTCATGAACGATTTCGGGTGTTGGGCTTATAACATTTGAAATGGGTTATAAGAATCTTGAATGTGATTATCATGATTAATAGCTCATGTCATGGTTTATGAAGTATTATGTCGTTCTAACCCTACCCGTACTAACAATCATTTCAAAACTCTAGTGCCATTTTTTTTAATAGGATTTGCTCCGTAGATGCCAATGTCGATTATTCTAGGATTGGACACCAGGAAATTTGTGGTAAAGTAAAAGAATATTTCAATCTTCTATTGGGATAAGACTGAGGACAAACATAAAGGTCTCATCGATGTATTGATTTCTCGTAAGCTCAATCAATAAGACGCTCGATGTATAAATGATACGAAGTAACTGTTGGGTACGAGCTTTGTCAAATCCCAAGGTTTATAAGCGAAGAATTATTCAAGGAATAAAAAGAGACGATCATGAAGATTAAATAAGGAAATGTGGATTTCTTTACTAGAACAAGCCGACAAAAGAATTTCAAAATTATATGGATTTTTACGTGTTTCTTGAAAATTCCAAATATTACGAAATTAGTTTTTTTTTTAAGAGAGAATTTATGTAGCTCATGTTTGTGGAGGACTCGTTCATAGAACTTTTCTTTCATATGTGTATTACTAAAACAAAATAATCTCTTAGGGAGTTTTGGCAAATATAGTCATCATAAAACTCGGAAATTTTTACCCAAGAATTTCATCAAAACTTTTAAGTGCTATATAAAAATTTTCTTGTATAGCTAATGTGACAGTTTGAAATTTCAAGTTTAAAAGACAATGTATACACACAAGGAGGATAGTCTTAAACACATGTATTAGATTTTTAATTCCATTAAACCATGCGGTACATGGATCTTTAGAAAAGAAAGTTCCTCAACTTGAGTGCTTATATAAACATGTCGTGGTTACAAAAAACACAATTATTTAGCATGAAGACATATGGTTTAAACATGTAGCTTTATCTTAGATGATTTTAATTTAAGTCTTAGCAAGACTAATGAGTTATGAGGGTAATCAGAATCTGCATCGCATAATTAGGGTAAGAATAAGTAGGGAAAATTTTGAGATATATATTTATGCTCAAAACTCATAATAGATGGGCTTGATACATAAGAGTTTGGTAAATTTAAATTTTCATATTTACAAATGACGCTCAACAAACTTTTATGATGATAGATGAAGGGATCCATCATCACATTAATAAAATAATTTGTTTTCGGTGACCGATCTGAGTGTTGTAGGGACAATTAATACCTTTTTACTTCATGAAACCACGTGGATTGCATTAAAAAAAATGTGAGCTTTAGTGTTTACGTGATGTGAGTGTCGGGATATCAATTTGTTAGAACAAAATCATACAATTTAGTTAGGAGATTTCAGAGAGAGTTTTTTTTTAAGTCATTCTAGTTTGTAATTTTTAGCATGGCTAGAAAATGTCTAGGTGATTAATATTTATGATTATCACTTGAGGCTCAAGTTAAAATATAATATGACTAGGTTTGAAAAGAACCCATACCCGGTTTTCATTATAGGGTAAGATAAGATAGAGTAACTTGATTTGTATGTGTCTGATAAGCATCGGAGGGCGCAATCTATTCTAGCCTAAACTTGGAAAATACATATAGGAAAGCCTCGCAAGGATATACAATGGGTTATGAAATAATTGGTTTATTTCTATTAATCAAAAGGTTGCTCAAGCGACTATATATATATATATATGATTAAAGATCGTTGGAGAAATGATTATAAACGCAACGATCGTGATGCAAATGTCAATCATCAAGATATAGTGGAGAGGAATGAAATCAATGTAATGTGTAGGCCGAGGGGAGACAATAGCGTAGCGTTGTATTAAAGCAGTTCGACAATTTTTTTTTTTTTTTTGAAAGTTCAAATGAAAACAAAGTTAATTCAAATCGTTAGACATACTAGAAGGCAGTGTAGAAGATATTGGTAGAGATTGTGCATGTCCGGATAGTTTCACCCGTTACAAAGCAATTTATGAAGTCTACACGAATAGCTTTTACTTCGAAGAGTGATTTTCCATCTATAAGTGAACTAAATAAAAAAAATGCGTCATACCATGTTATACAACGTGTTGACAATAAGAAGTCGAGTTACTCCAAGATTAGTAGAAACCTTTCATAAACATGAGATGAAGTGATGTAGTGGAGTCACTAAGTGACTTTTTCCATACAAAGGAACACATGTAAAAGTAATAGAAGCATAGGTTATTAGGGGAAAATTAGTTCCTGTTACTTCACAGCATAATAACACGTCACAAATGATTTTTGACATTGGCTTGGTATAGAGACCCGGAAATCGAGGAACAATCTTAACAGTGTACGTGGAAAGTTATGTTGCAGATAGTGCCGAACATTGGGCGTCCATGATAATGGAATGAAATAAAATTTCAAGTAAACAAAGATAGATCAAGCTATTGTAGGGCGTCATCACCATTACCCTAATGAACATTCGCTTTACTTTGAGAACGATTCTCGATTAACAAAACTTATGAATTTAGACTAATCTGAACATATGCTCGAGCCATAGCATTCACTAGGATTCTCATGCATTGTCACACCCTCACTTGAGGCCTAGGCGTGTGACAATAATTGGTACCTGTTTTGTAAATAAATCAGAGTTGCGGGTTTCCTTTTAGTGGAAGTATTTAAATAAATATTATTATATTGAAAACTTATTAAAAACTCGGGTTTAAATTCCCGTTTGATATTTCAAATACATATCTTTATAAAACATAACTCTTTATATTATTTTGAAATAAAATAACTGAGCCATCAGATAGCAAGATAGTATCTAATGACTATAACTCCAATCTTCTATTCCTTCTTGTTTGTCTGTTCTAACCTTTCTTGTTTCCCTGTAAGATGGGTGGGAAAATACGTTAGCATAAAGCTGGTGAATAAAGCTGACTCTAAAAATATCTTTTCAATACCTTTGTGAAACCAACAATAATACCTTTGTGACTACTCATTAGGCACCCAACTACATTGGGATCAAATTACCCTAAGTACCATGTACAATTAATTATATACACAATATCATTTCTCTGAACAGTCCCGTAGACCTTCAGAGGCATGTTGATGATATGCATAGCCTCGGGGAAATGCTGAGTTACCATGTATTTTTGGATCCGGACACATGTATACTCTTAATCATAGTGTCCGTTTCTTATTATTGTACACAAAGTTTTAAGGATTCGTAAATCCTATGTAAACATTCTGACTCAATATAAAAGGTTTGGGGCGTATTCACCTTTTCTGTTTATAATCAGTTCCTGATACTGATTCCTATTTTCTGTTCTCTTCTTCTTGTTTTGTTACCTCGGACCTATAGTACGAGAATAACATTAGTATAAATAACTAGATCGTCGATCTAGCTATAGACTTTTAGTCTATTTTGGTATAACTTCAACCTTGATAAAATCATTTGTTTATATAAAACATTTGGACCTTTAGTCCTCTTCTTTATTTTATCAATTATATGCTACGTTTCTTCTTCAGGAAGAAACATCTTTACTGAGTTTCTTCATCAAGAAGAAACATAATTTCATAACTATAATTTCTTTTATTATATTTCTTAGTCATAAAGAAATATTATTTTGACTATAACCTTTGCTTAAGAAAAGTCATTTTATACTTCAATCGTAATCAAGGTTTGGGCTATACCCCGACTAGGGTCTAAGCCATTTATAACAATAAAATAATAACTTAGGCGGAACCCCTTACCTCGCACGGTATTGAGAGTTAGATATTCTTAAGTTTATACGGGCAGCACTTCTACTCTATATGCACGTTTCTCGAGGCGTTCTTGATCCACCTTCCTTGGCATGCAAATCGAGGCAGTGTGTAGTCGTTGCCGGGTCATGCAGTACTTCGAGGAAGAACGTCGGGTTACTCTTGGGTGGCACGCACTTCGAGGAAAACACCGGGTATTTGGCAGGGATTACGAGGTGATGATTGTCGGGTCGGTGGCATGTAAAACGATGTTCGGCACGCAAACCGAGGTAGAGAGAAAGTAACTTAGAGAGATAGTATTAGAGGTGTGAGGGAATGAGCCCATGGCCTCCCCTTTTATAGCTGATTTTAGATCTCATCGCGGTAAGAGATGAGTCCCTTCTTCAACACCATCGCGTATCGCGATGGGTACCTTTCTGAGGTCATGCCACATGTCGCCACGTGGCCTGACACGTCTGCCATGTGTCGCACGTGGTATGACACGTTTGCCACGTGTCATGCCCGGCTGCCACGTGTCACCAGAGTGTGACACGTGTCTCTGTGCCATCATGGGTCATCGCGTACCGCGATGGCCGTGTCCTTGGACTTATCGCGTACAACGATGGGTCCTGAATAATATTTTTCATTTTCTGTCCTTCATCTTTTGTAGCTTGTCACTTCAGGTCGAATTCTCATTGTCCAAAAATACTAAGGCGGCTCATGGCGATGCGAGCGTGCGAAGAGCAAAGTACGCCATTAAAGTGCCACATTGCGCCCAACGCCCTTCGCCGTCGCATTCGCCTTCTCCATCGCCATCGCCATCGCCATCGTCCTTGCCCGAGCCCAAGCCCGTGCGCGCTGCGCGTGCGTCGGGTTCTACGCATCCTCCGCTAGGACCACTTGGTGCATGATATCCATAAAAGAATATTACTATGAAAAATCTCTTCCTTATAAAGAGCTTCCATTTATTTACCACTTTCCATGTGGGATGGGATTTATATTTCTTATTTATACCCAAGTAAAGTGCTTTCACTTTCTTACATCTTCCAATGTGGGATGGGTTTTCTTTATCTTATTTCCTTCATGTAAGAATGCTTAGCTTAGGAAATATTTTTATTTTCTTATTTTTCTTATATTTCCTTATTTAATATTTTCTTATGACTTGTCTTGATATTATTTTTGATCCCTCTACTTTCCTAAATTTTCAAATTTGGATCGAAATTTTGGGGATGTTACATGCATTGCACATTATGATTACGTGTGCACCCGTAATGATAATCTACTCTACATGGTCAACCAAGTGTCTTTCATATTCGAGCTTCAAGTTAAAAGGAACCAAAGTGTCCATTTAGTTGCATTATATAATGCTCAAACTTTGTCATGAACAATAAAAGATTTGTTAATATGGACCGAAAGTTATGTAAGACATAATGGCTAGAAAGACGATATTACATGAATGGTTCAGTATGAATAATGGGTAGTCTTTTATTCACCTGAGTTTACTCCACTTCATGAATGTAAGCCTCTACGTCATGGCGTAAGATTCAAATAGAAATTGACACGTAGCTTTCTCGTGTGATATACGCCCACACGTATTCTAGACGCTCCAAATGGCTGTGTACCCGATTTGCAAGCTCTGAATCGCAGTCTCGTGAGACATACTTTACGGTAGATTATAAAATTTTGGTACTCCCATTACTAGAGTTACCGGTTCTCATTCCATAAAGGGACATTGAGGTTGCCGAGTCATCCGGATTTGCGGCAGTTAAGAATATTTTCTCATGTCACCATTCAGGTGCGGGTGCCATTGCTTATCGGGATGGGTGGGTGGTTGGTTCAAGTTCAAAGACTAGCAGATCACAACTCATGAAATGGTGGCGATTAAGAGATTGATGCTTATAGATTCGCGAAACACTGTGTGAATGGAAGATGATGACGAAATCCATGTGACAACAATATACGTACAATGTAGCATAGATTATGAAAATGTGTATGCATGAAAAGAAAACATTAACGTGAGTCACCAGTTATAGACTAGACCTTCTAGTTCGCTATAACCAATGGCTCTGATACCAATCTATCACACCCCGCCAAAACGGAAGCGCAGGCGAGTGACGTAATGTGTACCGTAAGCATATGATTATCGCCAACATTCATGTATTATGATACCAATAGTATTAAAAATCGTTTATAAATCATAACTTATTTTCAAACAAAGTTCGTTGAAAACAATTAGGAGATTTCTCGTATATCACCCTAAACATCGATAGGGTTATACAAGCAAAATCTTCTAAAATTGTATCCTAATAATGCATTGAGGTCCCGTCTTCATGATTCCTTATATGCGTTGTTAGTTTTCTGAAAAACATACGTTTAGAAAGTCAACACAATGGTTGGTGAGTTCACAAGTTTTGAGACTCGATATGAAATCACGTTATTCATAAAACGTTGAATCAGTTAAAAAAAATATACGATAATATGTTGAAACAAATACGATGATCCTCCGTAGTCCAGCTAAATCTACGAATTAATATGACGAACCCTAAGCCTATAACCAAACCATGACTTATAACCGTTTTCTCTGTTCAAATCTCACTGATGGAATATACGCACCCTGTTTCGATGCAATATTGGAGGTTAGAGTGACTAACCTAACAGTAGGGGGAAATGTCAACATCAATAATACTATTCGTATATTCATGTGGCTAACTCCGTTTGCTAATGGTTTTAGTATGCAAGCAAGGGACTTATAGCACTACATAGTTCAACTCATGTTCGCATAAGGATTGTGTGTTTTATTTCTAATTATCGTATATAAAAGTAGTTGTGTATGTTTTCCACCCCCGAATAAATAAAGCAGTAAAAAGTAAAAAGGGGGTAATGAAACTCACCTCATTAGTTCAGTGTTTAATTCACTAGCAATTTCAGTTTAGAAGGTCCGCTGCCTCCACACGTCCTAAGCGAGTAAGGTTAGTTAGTTCGTTATCGACTCGCAAGTCGGTTTATTCTAGTTTCTTTCACCTAAATAGTTGTTTCGTTAATTCGTTTGTGTCGGTTCTTTCACCAACAAAACGTTTCGTTTGTTTGTGTCGGTTGCTTTCTCCAACCGAACGTTTCGTTTGTTGTGTCGGTTGCTTTCACCAACCGAACGTTTCGTTTGTTTGTGTCGGTTGCTGAACATTTCGTTTGTTTGTGTCGGTTGCTTTCTCCAACCGAAAGTTTCGTTTGTTGTGTCGGTTGCTTTCACCAACAGAACGTTTCGTTTGTTTGTGTCGGTTGTTTTCTCCATCCGAACGTTTTGTTTATTTCGTAAATAACGTTTCACTTGTTAGTATTGGACCACCCGTTTGTGCTAAGTTTTTGTGTTCGTTTTTAAAAATAAATACTTATATATTTATATAAACATTAAGAACATACTTTAGCATATTCGCCTTGTATTATTCATGAAGTTTCCGTGCCGTTTAACCAACATTACCGATTCGATTGCATGATAAATATGTATATTAAATTATCTATACATTTCTCTAAGAAAATACTTATTCTTTTAAGTTATGGTATTTGGTTAAAATATAGTGTAATTACATTGTCATTTCCGATCATTCAAGCCAAGACTATCTCATAATAGTTATTATTATTTCGCCAACAAAACGGTACGTGTTTCTATTCGAGTTATATTTCAACTTATTTTCCCATTTATGACCATTTTGTCGACATAATTTTTGTAATGTTTAATGTATCATTTCAATGTACTATGTATACATTTTATTAAAAGTTGTGTTTAAGTTATGAAAGCGTATGTTTAACATACTAATAATTCATAATAATCCATTTCTTTTTATAAACTCATTCAAATACCTTTATAACTCCCAGAATAAACTTAGTTGTATTTAAACCATATTTATCCTTTTAAAAAAAATATTTTCCCAACGCATCTTTACTGGTATATTTTTGTATCCCAGACACCTTTAAGTCTCCCAAAACCTTTAGTTACATTTAAAGATCACCAAATACATATATTCCGAATAATTGAGTAATTCACTTTTAAACTTAAATTTTTTCCATTTACCATCCTTCATCCTTTTAATAAATTATTATTTCCCATAATCCATGGAAAATTATCTTTCAACATATCCCCATGTATGATCTAGTTTTCAAGATCAATTTTATAAGTGAGGATTTTGCCCTTGTTTAACATGTGAAGAAGTAAATTAGTTCTTGGGTGAAACATCTAGCATACACATAACTTATGTATAAAGATAGTTTAGATATGGGTTTTAGCTTACTTAGTTCTAGGATCATGACTAGGGATTGGGAGACAAAAAAATGCTGGTGGTAGTTCCACTTAATGATGCTCGGTTTGCTAAACTAACATTCTGAATCCTTGCTTTAGCTTGGAAATTGGTAGCTGGCCTGGCTCGGAGTGTTCGGTTTGCAGGAAGAGACAGAAGAGTGTGTTGGGTTGTGTTCGGGTCGAATAACAAACCGTAGAGGTGTCTCGGGTCGGGTCGGGTTTGAAACCATAACCGGAGTGGTGGTGTGCGGTGGTGTTACCGTGAAGTTTCGGCGACGTTACGAGTTGACGGAGATGAGCAAGAGAGTTTATTGGTTGGAGGTGTCCCGTAGTTTAGTTGGGCCGTAGTTGCACAGAAGGGAGATGGTTTGGGTAGCCGACGGGAGATGGTAAGGTAGTGGAGCTGCTGCCGAGAGTTGGAGGTTATTGTTTGATGGTGTTATGATGTTACCGTGAGACAAAAGAGAAGGATTGAGTTCTCCTTGGGTAGCTGGTGCATACACAAGAGAGAAAGAGTGAAGAAAGTTGAGTTTGAGTTTGTTGTTGTGCCTTACTGATAGTATGAACCACATATAAAGATGTTATACAAGTATGGTTTGCTTCAATTAAAAATATAGGTGGGGTTTGACAATTGTTGTTGTAAAACTATGGTGATCAAACAATGATATAAATAACAAGAATTGAATAAGAACACAAGATAATGCATAAACGAATTCTTATTGATATGATTTGTCAAATACAATTACAAAGGGATTGATGGGGTTATTTATAAACCCTACCAATACGGTCGCGACGTTTAACTACAAACGGTTATAACATATTTACAATACTAACCCTAACCTATTTACAATGACACTATTAATCCTAAACAATCTTTAAACTAATAACAAACAAACCCTTATAACTTTAATATAACTAATATTTTGTTTAACTTCAATACTCCCCCTTAAACTAAATATAGTTCAAGTGAGGTCTTCATTCTTCAATATCTTCTATAACAGAGTTGGTTCCTTGTCCTCCTCGTGGATCAGATTCGCCTCCTCCTTCTTTTCCCATGTTGGACATTCATTTTTGTAATGCCCAAGTTCTTGACACTTGTGACACTGTATGTGACGCTTATCCTGTTGTACTCGACCATCGCCTCGACTTCTACCGGACCCCGACCTTTTCCTTGGCCACGTCCAAAGCCCTCCCGATATGAGTTTCCACAACCGCAATGCTCACATTTATGGTGTTTGCCCATTTCCTTTTCATTCATTTTAGTGAATAGAAGTTTACCTGACACGTCTTCCTCCTTAGTTTGCTTCTTAGTGCGTTCCTCGAAAGCCTTCAATCTCCCAACTGCTTCTTGGAATGGCATCGTATTAAGATATGCAAATTGTTCGATCGCTGCTACTATATGAATGTGTTTTTCTGGTACAGGCCCCAAAAGCTTTCGAACTAATCTTTTATCATCCAAAGTGTGCCCAAGACTACTTGCTTGTGATGCGATTTAACTAATCTTTCCGGCATAAACACGAGTGATTCATTAACATTCATCTTTAATGATTCAAAATCTGACTCGAGTGTTTCAATGCGTGCTTGTTTAACTCTATCAACCCCCACATGTCGAACCTTTAATGCATCCCAAATATCTAAAGTAACATTTGCAATTTGCAAAACCATATTTTCTGGAAGTGCTGTGTATAGAAATGCAATCGCCATATTATTTTTCTTTTCATCCACTTCCGCTTCTGTTTCTGCACATGGTTCCACTACTTCCCAAATTCCATGGAAATTAAAAATTGCTCGAATCCTTACAGCCCAAATCGTGTAATTTGTGGAATTTAGAACTGGACATTGGAAAGTCATTGACGTTCCTCCTTCCTTAATCGCAACCGGTTCTTTGTTAGATGATTCGTCCCCCATAGTGTGTGCCTACTTTCTATTCTAAACTAATAAACCTTTCTACTAAAACCTTTCCTTATCTTCCCACAAGTACTAGTCAACTATGATAATACTTGTACAAGATTTTAAGAAAACAAAACCTGGTTATGCTTTTGGTTCCTAATTCTGGTCAAGCCCGCTTCGCTGTTGAAAATCAAACCTGCCTGCTGTTGATGCCAATCCTGCCAATCTTCTTTTGACAATCAAACCCGCCTCTCTACCGTTGAAAATCAAACCCGCTTCTCCGCCGTTGATCACGATTCCCCTTAACCAAAAAATCTGAGCCGTTTGTTTCCTTTCCTATTAATTTATTTTCTACCCAATAATCAAGACTTCTAATATCTTGATGTTGAGAAAAATAACACTTTTATCTTCAACAACTTCTGTTGTTTTCCTTATCCAGATAACAAGAACAAAAAATTTTACTTTTCTTGTTTTGCTTGCCTTTTTCTACCGACCAACCAACAACAAACAATAATCTTTGATGATGGCAATAAACAACAAAACTTTCTGCCACTTTTTTCAACCCCACCGAATATAAAATTCCAAATTTGAGTATTCCAAAGAAAAAATTGCAGCCACTGATCAAATATAACAACTATTGATTCCTCTATCCGTTGGTTTTCTTAATAAGAAAACAAAATCTTAAATTTTCTTTCTTTGATAAAACAACCAACATTAATTTTGACTTTAACCACTGCCTTTCAAACCAATTGTCAATTCCTTTACTCGTAACCCCAATAATCACACCACCGATGCAAATCAAACCAAAATCTTCTAATCGAAAAAAAAAACTGTAACAATCAAACCTTGATTTCGATTGATGATGATCTTGTCTTTGTTTCTGCTTTCAATTTTCGCTCTTTATGAAGGGTGCGAGACAAAATCCAATTCTGGATTCAATTGCAAATGTCGTCTGCCTCAGTTCTTGATCGATTAAACAAATCAGTGTCTTCTCAATTTAAACAAACCCTTCTAATTGATTTGTTGTTGATGACAACGTCTTCCAAGAATGAATTGATAACCGCCCTGAACTTCGATTGAATTTTCGTTGATGTTGATAATATTCTCCAGAACGAATCTTGATAAAACTGGCTCTGATGCCACTGTTGTAAAACTATGGTGATCAAACAATGATATAAATAACAAGAATTGAATAAGAACACAAGATGATGCATAAACGAATTCTTATTGATGATTTGTCTGATACAATTACAAAGGGATCGATGGGGTTATTTATAAACCCTACCAATACAGTCTAACAACAAACGGTTATAACATATTTACAATACTAACCCTAACCTATTTACAATGACACTATTAATCCTAAACATACTTTAAACTAATAACAAATAGACCCTTATAACTAATAATATAACTAATATTTTGTTTAACTTCAATAATTATTACTACAAGCATGGTTGGAGTTGAGTGTGTCAGACGAGCAAACCAGAAAAAGAGTGATGAGAATTTGTGTATATCTTGTTTGATCATTAAGAGATCACGTGTAGGACCTTTTTTTTTTCTCTTTTCCTTTTGTTTTTCTTTTTAATATATATTTAAACTCCCTACTCTAATTAGGCTAATTAGGATGTATTAGAGATATGTGTTTTAGCAATATTTGAGTCTATACATCCATCCATATGGTTGTTAATCGATAATAGTTCAAGAAGTAATAATTTCGCATTCGTAGTCAATATTTTATAAAATAATTATAATATATTTGTATAAAATAGATTCAAACCTTATAGGTTCATTAAATAAGTTCGAGTCGTTTAAAGAGGTCATCACCAGCACTTGTATTCGTCGGATAACATCCGATAGTTTCGAGTAACTTCTATAAATTACTTGAATGCAATATAGCGTGCATGCGGGAGCTTATGCTAGACTCTTTCCGATTAAAGTTAACTAAATTTAATCCAAAAGAAATTATCGTAAAAAAATCATGTTTAGTGAATGTACGGATAACGACTTAATTTACGGAGTGTCACATTCTCCCCATGTTATTAGAATTTCGTCCCGAAATTCAATCCTTGTGAATGTCAAAGTTGAGATTAAGGATGACCTTGTAAGAAATAGGTCGTTAGACTTTAGTGGGTAGATTGACTCATTTACGAAGGAAGTATCGGAGTGTTTATTTATCTAAATAGTTGACACTAAGATCCCGTTGGCTCGAATTCTTGTGAGGTACATTCCCGGGGAATGAAATTAGTGGTTCACGTAAATTCTTGGGCTTATGAAACTGCAACAAATGCATAGCAATGTGCTTTCTATATTCCACCTATGAAGGAGGTTAGGCAAGGTGAACAAATGATCTAAATTGTTATCTTACCAAGAAGTTAGTAGTCATACTGCATTGATTTGAAATGGTTGGGCGCTAGCAGTTTTGTAAATTGAGTCGTGTACTACAAGATTTTGACATCACCCTCAAACCTTTGTCTCATCCGGAATAATAATTGAAGTTGGTATTGGTAGCACTGGTTTATCAATGCATGGACGAATGGATTTGCACATGGATATACAAGACATCCATCGCGTGGCAAGAAGAGTGTATTAAATAAAATCAATTATTGTGATTAGTAGTTATTACTCTCAATAATTTAGATGATTTGTGACCCACAATCAACTAAACGGGTGGCTTTCAATAGGATATATTAGCCACGCGTCATGGAGATGAGACATATTCATCTTTGGTAAATTATGTAGAGAGTTGAACCGTGTCTCGCATTTTCACGAATCAACCCGATAAAGCCGTAGCCTCATCAATCACCCCCTAAAGGTATGATCCACCTAATTCATTCATGAAGAAGTTATCGCTTCTTTATCCATCTTGGATCTTCAACCAATATAGGTTTAGAAGAACTACCAGGGACAACGATCAAATGAACAAAGCTTGTTATTTCCTCTTTAAGTCCAAATTCGAATCCAATTTGTTCAAACTTCACCTCACGACTCGAACTTCTCGAACGCCTTGAAAGTAATATAGAAATAACATGCTTTGAACACGTTCCAACAATGAAGAAAACCCGTACGCATTTGACTTTATTTAGTTGGTCAACCTGAACATTATTTCCTTCTCGGCCCGTGCAAACATGTGGCTTGGATTATTATTCCTTATAGTTGAATTATAATTATGTGAGCAGGCCCAAAAAGAATAATCCAATAGCCAAAAAGAATAATCCAATAGCCCAAAAGAAATAACAATAGCTTAAGGAGAAAGGCCTAGCCCAAATGCATCTCAAGCCCAATCCAAGCCCACAAGCCCACCTTACTTAAATCTGCAACTTAGGGCACAAACATAACACTTACAAATGTAGCAGCCGCCACAACTTTGTAATCAGATTTGGCAGCCGGAAATGTTCGCCGGAAAACAGATTCCGGTGACCTTGACATACGGCTGCCGGAAAAGACGATCCGGCCAAGTGTTCGCTGCCGTATTGGTTACCACCACCTCCATAAGTCACCAGCCGCAACCATCAAATGCTACCACCACCTCCATAAGTCACCGGCCGCAACCATCAAATGCTCATCCTGCATCTCGGTGGCCGCAGCAATCGCCGGAAAAGAGATTTTCGGCCTTCAGCCACTACCGTGCCGCCGTTGTGTCTACCAACAGATCCGGTCACCAGATCCGGTCACAACCACCGATAACCACCTTTTACCGCCGTCCTCATCAGTCATAGCCGGAAAGACGGGTTCCGGCCACTGTCGCCGTCTTCCATCATCACACACATCACCGCCACCTTCTACCACCACTCCGTCATCACCGCCGGCTCCATCACCACTATCATCGGCGCCGGAAAACCGATTATTTTCACCGGCCGCCAGGTAAACTGTGATCCAGCCACCAACCTCAATTTCTTTTTAATAAACGAACTCGAAACCCGGACAGCCACCATCTACCAACGCCAACGGTTACTGACAAACCTGTCGGTCACATCTTCATCCAACAGTTGCAACGACCCGAAATAACCACACCCGTGTATCGGAGTTTGATTTTGCATCTTCAACTTCGAACTCATCGCAGGGAAGAACCCTAGGGTCGCCAGATTTTTGGCGTATGGCAGAACGGTTCCCGAAACGCCCGGATCGGGCACTTATAGATCCCGAACATACGGATCTACAAGGAGAATGCTTCAAACACGCTTATTTACAACTTTATTTCCAAGATCTTCAAACTTTATTTTCAAAACTTCAACGGGTTTTAACATCTCGGTTCGGGTAATAGCGCAAATAGAACTCGAATATCAAGAGCAAAGTTGAATCATTAGATCCAACCCGCTCTGATACCAATTGTAGGTCCCAAAATGACCACCGAACAGTTTTGCTCTTGATAAACGTGTGAGACGGGTGCGGTAAATCAAACGACCAAACAAAAATATAAAGATAATAAGTATAGTGAACGACTCCGTAATCAGTTAAAAGATTGATAATATTAAAACATAACTGACCCACCCAAGATGAGCTCCCATTGGGTGGTGATTTACATCTTACAACAAACATACAAATGACACATAAAGCCTCTATATATAGTAAACAAAACATATTCTAGAAACCTTATCCCGTTGAAGCTAAACGCATGTCGAAGCTCTCATTTCGGTCCGGTTACCTCGTCGGCATAACTTATTAACTTGACCATAAATATATAATGGGTTTCGTAATTTGATATCGTAAGTCACTAAAATTGGCCTTACATTTGTGAACTCCAAGAATGGGAATACTTGATTCCATAAGTTCCCACTCCCGATGTTCCCAACCGCAGCTTGTTCATGATTTACCTCCATGTTTGTTGCTTCTTTAACTAAAATAACAAAATCCAAATCAACAAGTTAGTGAATAAGAGCATATACGTATATTAAGAAAAAGAATGCTTAAACAAGATTACATGAACAACTTGCCTGGCCACGGTGACTAGATTCTGGAATCTGATCAGAAACGTTATTTACATGCTGATGGAGGGCCAAGTATTGAAGAGTGTGCCATGTTATATTTGGAGGTCCACGATCATGCTTCCAAAGGTGGCTCACAAAAACGGCATAACTTGGCCTACGAAGCTCTGTTTCAAGCCCACGACCAGTCAAATCGAAGCTAGAGACGAGGAGCACGTTGTGGCAAATGCCCACGGCGGGTTATTCCCTGTCCGAAGCCCAAAAACGACCCCTAAATAAAGTTATGGTGGTTTTATGTTTTTTTGTCAGTTTTTACATTTTTATTTTTTGGTATGTGTTTGGCCCATGGCCTTTTTACGGCCCATTTCGTATTTGAAAGTTTATTTAGATGTTGCTAATGTAATCTGAAAAGCCAGACTTGAATTCATCAATAAATATTTTTTCTCTTCATTTTCCTTGACCTTTGTGTGGGATTTGGGAGTTTAGGGAAGTCCATCACGAGTATTCTAGAATCAACGTGATTCGATCTTCGTTATCATTTTACCGCTGCATCTCATGTGTTGTAATGCATCCCTCCTAGCTTGTCTATAGAGGCTGAGTTTAAATACCCGTTTCCTGCTTGGTACGCGTCATGTAATGCCTTACAAAATCATCTGTCTTGTCCCAGAAAACTGAACAAGTATAATTAGTTAATTAAACAGTCTTAAACATCTCATTTATAATACAACCCATAAGCCCAATTGTGTAATAGTATATGCTTAAATATTATATATATATATATGCACACCTTTCGAAACGGTCTAGAAACAGATATATCATCCCATCATTAATCCATCCATATTCCTAACACAGATTAAACAACATAACAAAGTTCATTAAATATTTTAATAAAACAATAAGAAACTATTGAAATGTAAAAGGTAACATATATGACAGATGCAAAAACATTACCCTTTATTCTCTCTTTCTAAACCCATAGAACATGACACAACTTAACCGGAAATTGAATGGAACAAAGAGAAATTCGTGGTCAAATGGTCTTGAAACTGGAAAGTCAACAAAGCTTAATAAAACTTGAATGATCTTGAATAAATCAACAATAGACGAGAGTAATTTCGTGAATAAGAGATGTTGGTTGATGTGTTTCAGTAATATTTTAGGGTTTTATGATGTGTTTAGATTAAATAAAACATTTTAAAATCATTTATTAGGTAATTGTACATTTAAGGAAACCGAATATGAAATTATGACAAAATTGGGTCAATTAACCTAAAATTTCAAATTTTGCAACAAGAAAATGAATGTGATCATGTTATAATATCAGATGACATGACTTGTGACTTAATTTTCGAGATTAGGGTCAGTTTAGGAAGAATTTAGAGGATCGAAAACAAATAAATAAACAAAATCAAATTATGTTGATTTGAAAGGGACCGCGTATCACGATGGAGAGTGGGCAACACCATCCGTAGCACGATGGGTGTTGTCGGCTAGAGTTTCCATTATGTCATGTTTGGTCCCTTTTTTTATAGAATATGCATTCTTTTGCCATTTTAAACGATTTAAAGAGTTTCTGATAGTTGTTTGACAAGTTTGAAAGTTATGAGGATATAAATGGGTTAAACCAAGTTAAATACTAATAAATGAAATTTTTAAACAATCTGGTTTGAATTTCATTCCCTAGTCGGGTAAACAAAAATGAATACAAATAAAAAATTCGAAATGTTACAGAGACAGTGTAACGATATTATGGAGAATGGAGGCGAGTTGAAGGTTTCCGGCGTGATGAGAAAGGAGAGAAGGTCCACGCTAGCAAATCACTAACGGAGTTAACATCCGTTGATCATGGTCCGTTAAGAAATACCCTTTTAACAGGAACCGCTTGTAGGTCCCCCCGGGGACGTCGCCGATCGATACGAGATCCGCACGAGGTCTAGGAGTGCGGAATCCTCCTAGACTCGTTTATTGGTGTAAAGATAAAGAACACAAACACGTACACGAACAAATACACGAACAAATACAAGAACGGGATAAACAAATCTGCAGATTCTTATATAATAATCAAAACGAATTACATACCAAACTCGTAAACAAATGACGGCCGACCCGAGGTGAGCTCTACCTCGGGTCGTCCAACACGACTCTCACTCTCGGTCTCTCTTTAGACAAATAAACTGTAACACACAATACTCTAATTTCTGGATACAAAACCTAAACAAGACACACATATATATAGACAAAACATCTTTTCGGGCTTGGGCTTGGGCCAGTAGGCGAAGTTGTTCATAACTTCGCCTATGGCGAAGTTGTGATAACTTCGCCTAAGGCAGAAGTTGTTACAACTTCGCCGTTGGCGAAGTTGTTCTAACTTCGCCTAAGGAGAAGTTGTGCTAACTTCGCCTGTGGCGTTCCGCTGGTCTGAATTGCATAGCGACGGTCACAAAATGCACCAACAGTCTCCCCTTTGACCGTTGCTCTCAATTCTAACAAACACAAAAGATCATCTGTTACAAAACATGCACCAACAGACTCCCTCTTAACTGATGATCTTCTGTTTGCTCATCAACCAGCCGTGTCTGAAACTGTCCTATAGCTTCACAAATCTACCAGTCACCCAGCGTCTTCCATATCAGATCTCCCCTTCAGTGTAAGCTTCTCCGACTATAACGATTGAGGTCTTTGAAATGCATGCATCCTCGTGCCAATATATCATCTCAACCAATCACGTGAGTCCATCTGACTTCACCAACATGTGAAGTTGGGCTTCCTCCACAACTTCACCAACTCGTCGGCATACGATAAGGTTTAATCTTCAACTACTCAACATCAAGTGATCAATTTCATCACAAAACCACATTGACAGAATCTAACACATGACCATTAATTAATCCGAAGTATCTTCAATCACCAAGGATAACGATCAAGAACATAAACACTTTAGTTCCCGATTAAATCCAACTTGTTCCAGAATTTTCACTCTAATAAATAAGCATCACGTTTCAGGATCCAATTCTCGAACGCCTTGAAAGTAACATAAATAATATGCTCTGACCGCAATCTAGTAATGACAAAAACCTTCAGTTCAATTTGACTTTCTTCAATTGGTCACCTCGAACAACAACAATTTCATTGCCCACAAACACCCAAATATGTGTCAATATCCAGTTTCAATCAATATCCATTCACAAACTCAACTCCATATCCAGAGTTGACACGTATATGTTTACACGTAAGACCCAGAGATAACAAGTTTCACTCGTTGACGGAACAACATCTCCGGTCTCACAATAATCGTGTACACCTGCCATACAGACGAAAACACCAAAATACTCTTTTTTTTTTTCTCGTTAACTTCGCCTAAAGTTAACTTCGTCTGTCCATAACTTCGCCTGGCTATAACTTCGCCGAGAAGTCAACTTCGCCTAAAGTCAACTTCGCCTGTTCATAACTTCGCCAGACCTTATATCTTCGCTGAAACCCTACGAACAGTGACGGCAACTTCGCCTGATGAACAATAACTTCGCCTACGGCGCTGTTCGGCCAGAAACGCACAGAAACGTGCCAGAAACACCAAAACGCAGATCTCGAACCATAGCATAAGAGCCTAAGGCTCTGATACCACTTGTAGGTCCCCCCGGGGACGTCGCCGATCGTTACGAGATCCGCACGAGGTCTAGGAGTGCGGAATCCTCCTAGACTCGTTTATTGGTGTAAAGATAAAGAACACAAACACGTACACGAACAAATACACGAACAAATACAAGAACGGGATAAACAAATCTGCAGATTCTTATATAATAATCAAAACGAATTACATACCAAACTCGTAAACAAATGACGGCCGACCCGAGGTGAGCTCTACCTCGGGTCGTCCCACACGACTCTCACTCTCGGTCTCTCTTTAGACAAATAAACTGTAACACACAATACTCTAATTTCTGGATACAAAACCTAAACAAGACACACATATATATAGACAAAACATCTTTTCGGGCTTGGGCTTGGGCCAGTAGGCGAAGTTGTTCATAACTTCGCCTATGGCGAAGTTGTGATAACTTCGCCTAAGGCAGAAGTTGTTACAACTTCGCCGTTGGCGAAGTTGTTCTAACTTCGCCTAAGGAGAAGTTGTGCTAACTTCGCCTGTGGCGTTCCGCTGGTCTGAATTGCATAGCGACGGTCACAAAATGCACCAACACCGCTACCAGACAAGTTTAAAGTTGAGACTGTTATTTGCCAATAGATTATAATTGTGATTATTTAAAGCCGATTTTCCAATAGAAGAAAAAAAGAATGATATCAAAGCAATCACTCATGGTTACCTTTAATACAGGGACAAGTTCTTGGAGAAATTTTGTCACACCCCGACCAAAGGCGGCTGGGCGTAACGTATTGAATGGACAGTAGCTCTAAAGACACTAATTAAAGTGACAATAACTATTTAATTTCATTAACATTAAACAAGTACACAAATTTAATAATAAGAAACAATTACATCATGCTTTTGTATTTTGAGTGATTATCCTAAGGTAATACTAATATCTTCAATCTTGAACAACATCACTACTTGTACTTGTAGCATGTATTAAAATAGAACTTGTCACACGAATGTTGATGAGAATACATAAGTTTAGTATTATATATATAGATAAGTAAATCACAATTCATATGTAAATGATGAGCATTACAAATCTTATGAAAATGTAAACAACTAAATAGATGTGGACCCGTTCCTATTGATACAAAATCAATGTACTTGGGTAAATGTATGATCATACTAGATGAGAATACATGAGGATGAGATACCAACCACCAAACATAAAATAAACATTTAAGCATATAGAGCATCATCATAGAGCCTGCATAATCACAGATAAACATATATTGAATTTTGCTTTGAATAGATGTAGAAATAAAACATGAATAAAATTGAATAATGTATGCATGCGACCCCAAAATATAAAAGATGGAAAAGGGGTATGTAAAATCACATTGGATATGACAGACGATGACGTAACAACGGTTAAAGCGAACACGCTAGTTACTTCCACGAGAAGTCTCAATGATATGTCCTAATTTTAAATGTACAACTAAAATAAATACTTGGATGCTATAACTGAACAAGACTTGATAATAAGGGTTTATAACGGATTCGGGATTAATAAAGCATTGAATATATATTATATATATATTATATAAGTCGAATTAAACGTAACGAATAATTATTTTCACAAGTTATTTATTGATTTTTAACTATAAATTGCTAATATTTATTATATAATTATCTATTTAAACAAATATGTTATTTTGGCGATGGGCTCGTTTAGACGAATAAAACTATTTTTAGTTTAAATATCTCTTTTAAAATACATACATATATATACACACATATACATACATATATATATATGTGTGTGTATATATATATATTAGGTATTTTTTAAATCAAGGCAATATAAATTTATAAATGCATATATAATTACATGTGTGTATGGAATCGTTAAATGGGAAAAATTTTCTTTAATAGGTTAAAGGGGTTCGGTTTGTTAAAACAAGTATAAATCTATTGGTTTTTATTATATTTATAACATAAAATAATAAAATTTAACTAAAAAGAAAGGAAATAAAAAAAGAAAGAAAAACTGTCAAACTGATGTTGCAGGCCTACAGAGGATCGAATCCGGGTCTGTGAGAGCCTGGGTTGAACATGCACCAACACGTCCAACTGGACCAAATATAATATTGATGTAAGTTTGCTTTAGATTTAATACAACTACATGCGTTGGTTAGTTCCTAAATCAACATAAACCCTAATTAGACAAACCCCAAATTGATCATCTTATATCCTCTATCCAATCAAATTGACATAGGGGTTTTAACAAGCATTCATGTATAGCCGATCAAAACCCATATAATAATTCCCTGGTATGATGATGTATTGAGGATGAACGACAACATAGGGTTTTCGGCTTGGAACACAAAATCAAACTCGATCTTTGACAGCTTGCGCGTTGAACTTGATTTAGGGTTTTAACTCGGAATGTAGTGAGGATAGTGCAGTTTTGTTTAATTGAATTATAGACTAGTATCTATAGGGGATTGGCGTCAATATATGTCTGCGATTTGTTATAATGATAATTAATCAATTCGTTCATAGTTTGTTGTCAATTACGTGGGATTACCATATAGGAGATTAACGTGTTGGACAAGACGCGAGTAAGAATGAATGATTTCTTGTTTTATGGATTGATTGACGATCAAGACTTGAAGATAAGAAAGGGGTGAGGGCTGGTCGTTGATGACGGGTCCAAGGGAAAGGAAAACATGGACCTTGAATAATATTTACAAATTGATCCCTGCTTTATGGTTGATCGATCACAAGTTGTAAAAATATAAATCATAATTAGGAAATTAAACGTAATCGATAATTTAAGTAAAACATAACGAAAATAATATAAGTCGTAAGAATTCGTTTCGTTATTAATATGTATGAGTCGGGTTTCGAGTATGAAAAATAACGAATGTTACAGTATTCACAACGTTTTGAAAATTTAGTCCCGAAATTATAGAAAAACCATAACATAGAGAAAGAAAGTAAGTGTCAAAGAGATTTTTTTATATAAAAACAATAACACAGATCTTTAAGTGATCTAAATAACGCTACAAAACGAAAAATATGATAAGGACACTTATATATGATGTAACAGCGGCGTATCCACCATACCATTATCGCATCGATATTTGTATCATTACCTAGCATCACCCTAGGTTCCGAGTTATGATACACAACCATATTCACCATGTGTTCCATGCGAGGATTTTGATAATTATGCGTGCACTCATAATTATTTAGATCGTCGCATGATGCACATGGTTCGTCCTGGTATGTAGGTTTGAAAACAAGGGTAAAAGAAAACTTTTTAAATCGATATTTAAATTGAATCATTTGATCAAGAGCAATGAACTAAAAATTAAATGAAATTTAATGACCATAATTAACTAGTAAAAATAATCGTAGAAAAGAAATACGAAATTGTTGAAGTTAACCATCGAGAATAACAACAAATTGAAATAAATAAAAGGGGAGTTTTGAAGTTAAATAGTTTACACATTTGATGTATAGAGATATTGTAGATGACAACAAAATTCAAGAATAACTATCCACGTAAATTAGTTCTCACAGCAAACAATTCACACGCTTAAAGGAACATGATAGTAGATGAGACAAAATTATAAAATTGGATAAGATAAAGGAGTACTACGAGAGTGGGGTGAGTTTTGGGGATTTTGGGTAGCCGATTAATATATAAATAAATTTTGTATATGCGACTCCTATTAGATAACTATGTACAACACATGTTCATAGTCCCAATTTCTAAAGCAAAACATCTTTAGGGTATAGGTCATAGGTAGTTTATGGTACAAATATGGTACTATTCAATAACCATACACATCACCTTGCACATCGCCTCGCCCCGGTAAATAACCGGTCATAGACCACTTAAATCGTGATAAATTGTGTAACAATAAATAGTGCAATAAATGACACAATAGGAATAAATGAGAGATTGTACATCATTATAAATAACCATAATTTTTATTCATAACAAACTTGAGATTTAATGAAGTCAATACATTAAATTTAAAAGAAAAGAACTAAATAAAATAAATGCCTTTGCGTAGCATGTCTTCATAAAGGGTTATTTTAGACTTGAGAACCGTTGATGTAACACGCATGTCCTTGAGCACCTTGAGTAGATTGGTTAACTTGAGCTTGGTTGGATGAGTTTTGGTTGGCTTGGGTAGCTTGATTAGGTTGGATTTGAAATGCTTGATTGGGTTAAGCTTGGATCGGTCAAAGTTGATTTACTTGGGCTTGGTAAGCTTGGTATTGAGTGGTTTGGCCCGGGTATGATTGAATTTGGTTCATGTGTGCGAGTCTTGGGCATGCATTGCGATAATGGATAGGGTCTCCATAATTGTAGCAAGCTCTAATAGTTGATGGTGATTGAGTAAATGGTTGAGCATAAGGTAAAGTTCGGGGTTCGGTAAGAGGCGTGGTAAGTGGTTGCATCATGAGTTGGTTGCGTTCATAGCATGTGGTAAAGAGGTGACCAAATCAATCGTAATGGTGCATTGGCGACACTTTGAGGTTAGGATAATGGTGAAATTTACACGTATCACATAAGGGTGGGGTCCTGTGTAGGGCTTCTTGGTAGGTTGGGCTTGTTGGGCTTGTGATTGGGCCAAGACATAGTTTTAGGAATGGTCTTTCTTTTACTGTTGTGGTAGTGGGGAGAGTTGTTGTTGTGCATGAAGGATTCGGGCTTAGAAGACTCGGGTTTGGAAGATTCGGGCTTGGGTTCTTTGTTGGCTCGGATGTACGCTTCTTGGAACTCTTCCGCGTCAAAGTGTCGTCCTTGACGTGGTTCTCGGTGAAGGTACCGGCTAAGGTGATGGCATCATGGAGGGTTTGAGGGTCACAACTTACAACTTAGGACGGAATCGTGGATTTGCATAGGCAAACCCGAGATGTGAGATGTACTCGTCGATTGAGCGTTCAAAGGGAGTGACCATGTGGGTTTGTGAATGCACAGTTCATGGAAACGATCGTTGTAGATGGTGTCATTGCCACTTTCTTGTTTCAAATTCCAAAATTCCTCCTCCAACTTCCGAAGCTCATGTTCCGGGCAAAACTTCTTGAGCATGAGTTTCTTGAGGTCATCCCATGGTAAGGCCATGACAACCTCGAATCCAAGGGCGTGTTTCTCGCTATTCCACCATGTGAGGGCGCTTTTCTTGAAAACGCTCGATGCATAGGTGGTCTTCTTGTCCTCCGGACACGCACAATGGAGAAAGACACTCTTCATCTCTTCAAACCATTGGAGGAGGGCGGTAGCACCCTCAAGCCCAAAGTACTTGTTTGGGTTAACACTTTTGAATTGTTTGAGAGAGAACGTAGTTGCGTTTGGATTCACGAGTGTGGCAGTGGCATTCACGGTTTGGAGTTAAGAGATGATTGTTAGGAGGGCTTCCATGATTCCCTTAGCAATGCTAGATGACATGATACGGCCTGAGTTGCCAGTGCGACGGTTAAGGTTGATAAGGCGGGAAGAAGACATGCTACAATGGCGAAACGTTATGTTTTGGGAAGAATTTTTTTTTTTGTATAACTATGTGAGATTTCGGGTTTTGTGAAAATTCATGAGGGTACAAAATTAAATTGTATTAACCTTAAATTAGAGTATTGATGAAATTGATAACTTGAGAAAATATTCATTCTTAAGAAAATCAAAAATTTAAACAAAAATCTCATCGTTGGAATATCCATGAATCATCGTGAATTCGGTTTATGATTTAAGAGTGTGGTTGTCACATGACCATGTTTGATACAATGAGGGTAGTAGATTTGGGTACGTTTGATGTGATATGCTTTGGCTTAAGAAGTTCCACACCCTCACCGAACACTCCACTCCAGGAAGGCAACCGGGTCTCGTGGTGGATTGAGATTTATGCGCATTGCACTTCCTTAGGCTCGCAAGCCTTGGTGTCAAGAGTTCGGTGAACAAGTGTATCCCTTTTACAGTTTACTACATATTCGTCACCCGAATCATCCTCAAGGAGAGGGGAGTAAAAAGGTGGGATTTCTTAAGGAATTTCCCGATTAAAAACCGTTCTAGAGTTTTAAAAATAATTTTGATAGTGAGGCATAGCCTCGGAATAAGTGTGTGCTTTTGTGTACAAGAATAATATTAAATCATTAAATAGTGCTTAAGCTACTTCAATCAATAATATAATTCAGGGTGCAAACACGTAAAGGCATATCACGTATAAGGACCCTAAGCATGTTACTTACTGGGTCGTTAAATCTAATCACCTATCTTATAGCACTCGGCTCTCTGTCACACCCCAACCAAAGGCTGCGGAACATGTCGGGGCGTAACATATTGATTGGACAGTAGCTCAAAAGACACTAATTAAAGCGACAATAACTATTTAATTTCATTAACATTAAACAAGTACACAAATTTAATAATAAGAAACAATTACATAATGCTTTTGTATTTTGAGTGATTATTGTAAGGTAATACTAATATCTTCAATTTTGAACAATATCACTACTTGTACCTGTAGCATGTATAAAAATAGAGTTTGTGAGAATACATAAGTTTTAGTATTATATATATAGATAGGTAAATCACAATTCATATGTAAATGATGAACATTACAAATTTTATGAAAATGTAAACAACTAAATAGATGTGGAAATAAAACATGAATAAAACTGAATAATGTATGCATGCGACCCCAAAATATAAAAGATGGAAAAGGGGTATGTAAACTCACATTGGATATGATAGACGATGACGTAACAACGGTTAAAGCGAACACGTTAGTTACTTCCACGAGAAGTCTCGATGATATGTCCTAATTTTAAATGTACAATTAAAATAAATACTTGGATGCTATAAATGAACAAGACTTGATAATAAGGGTTTATAACGGATTCGGGATTAATAAAGCATTAAATATATTTTATATACATATTAAATAAGTCGAATTAAGCGTAACGATTAATTATTTTCAAAAGTTATTTATTGATTTTTGACTATAAATTGCTAATATTTATTATATAATTATGTATTTAAACAAAAAAACTTATTTTGGTGATCGGCTCGTTTAGATGAATAAAACTCTTTTTAGTTTAAATATCTATTTTAAAATACATGCATATATATATATATATATATATATATATTAGGTATTTTTTTAAAGGAAGGTGATATAAATTTATAAATAGATATATAATTACATATATGTAAGGAATCGTTAATGAGTTGTAAAAAGGAGGCGGCCATCTATGTTTATAAAAAAATAAGTTAAGGAAATTATTTTAGAATAATAAGTAACAAATTGCATATTTAAATTTCAGAGTTATCCTAAGTATTTTCTTGTTAAACACTTTTATAAATAAACTTTTTGTCATAAATTAGTTATATGGAGTATTTGGAAATATTAATGATGGCTCATCTATAATATTGTGTTTTTATTTGGTGGTATGCGAAAGTAATATTCTAAAAATTAACGAGTATTGGGTTCTTGCGTTAAGACATGGGCCCAGCCCATAGGATGTTAATAAACATATGTGGGTTGGGCCTACATCGATGATTTTTCTAGACAAGGGCCAAGCCTATCTTGTGCATTCTAAAATGTGGCCTGAGTCTGTTTCATTAACACATAGGGTCAAATTAAGCTTGGCTAACAGAACATCAGCGTGTGCGTCTTATGGCTATTCTAAGTTAATTGAACGTCGAGTCTTGGTTTCTCACATTAAGGTTGAATAATAAATCCTTTTTAGACCCTATTTTTATGGTTGTTAAAAAAAGGAACAATCTATCGACTACTGCATGTCGAAGAACATCGTCAGGAGTGAAAACCTTTCAATGGTTAGATTAGCATTAAATATTGTCGTTTGTTACACACATTTGAAACATTTCTCTCTACCAATAATTAAACCCAAATGAACATGCGAAGTGAAATCAAATAAATACATATACAAGAAATATTACAGATGTATAACCAAACAAATGTTTACATTAGAAACCAAATGATAAAAGTTACAACTTGATTTCTGGTTGATGCAAATCTCTGCCAAGAACTGTTGAACGCTAGCCTCGTGTTCTTACTCAATGCACCGCCTTCTAACCCCATTGCGAAAGCCAAAACTCTAAGCATCCGTCAAAGGATTTTCCGTTAACCTCACCCGCTTGGTTCTTTGTGAACTAGCAGAATGGGAAAACTTGATCCCCAAAATTCCCGCTCCCGTTGTTCCCAACCGCAGTTTGTTCATGATTTGCCTCCATGTTTGCTGCTTCTTTAACTAAATTAACAAAATCCAAATCAACAAGTAAGTAAATAAGAGTATAAAAACATATTAAGAAAAAGAATGCTTAGACATGATTACATGAACAACTTGCCTGACCACGGTGACTAGATTCTGGAATCTGATCAGAAATCCCTCCTAACTTCTCGAGAGAGGCTGAGTTTAAATACCCGTTTCTTGCTTGGTACGCCTCATGTATTGCCTTATGAAAATAATCTGGCTTGTCCCGGAAAACTGAACGAGTATAATTAGTTAATTAAACAATCTTCAACATCTCATTTAAAACACAACCCATATGCCCAATTGTGTAAAACAGTATATGCTTAAATATTATATATATATATATATATGCACACCTTTCGAAGCGGTCTAGAAACGGATATATCTCATTCCTAACACAGATGCAGATGCAAATGCAGATGCAGAAACATTTAGTTAAATAAGCAACTATAGAAATGTAAAAGGTGGCCTATATGGCAGATGCAGAAACATTACCCTTTAGTCTATCTTTCTAAACCCGGCCCGTAGAACATGACAAAACCCGGGTCAACAAGTTACTAAATAATTAGAGTACAAATTAACACATATTAAGAAAAGGAAGGTTTTAACAAGATCTTACAGGAGATGATATGCTTCTGCTATGAACAATCAACATGTTATGATAATCAACGTATACTCTGACCAACCTTCAACACACAAATTAAACACAATCGTCATAACATGAATTAAACTTATCTGAAAATATGCATAACAAAAGATGAGATCAATAATTAGAGAACGTACATAGCTATATATACGCAAATCATATTCAGATGGATTGCAGGAATCATGGCAAACATCGGCGGCCGTCAAATGATATTTAGACGAATTGAACATCGACATCCCTAGCTATATATACGCAGGGTAAACCACCAAACCCTAATAAAATGATACAAAATTTAATATTAATTGTACTATTTCTCATTGGGCTTTATTGGATCAACAAGACATACAAATAAAATGAAAAATAATCATTACTCATACTCAGTTTTGAACAAAAAATAAACACTATTAATTATGCACCAGCAGCAAATAAATTTATTTATTTGTTCCAAACAAAATTAAATTCGTTATTTACAAAAAAAAAAGTGTAGACATGATATTAATGTTGTACGGCATATAAGATTATAACAATCAGATGGTTGTATGTGGCTATGAGACCTAGAATCTTCCTATTTAATAAAAGAGTAGAATCTTAAACAACTATTAATGAGAATGAGTTATTTTGCCACATGGCAGTTAAATTGTGATTTTTATCCACATGGCAAATCACTAGAACATTATTTCTATTTGGGTCTTATAATCTGGCGGGATCCGATGGGTTTTCTTTTAACCCGATTTCACTTTTGCCAATAATGATCAACCGCCCATTTCATTCAACCCTAATTTTGTTCTTCAATCGTCCATTCAATTTCTCTGCTTCAACAATCATCATCCTTCATTTGATTCACAATCGAATCAATTTTGTTACCAGATTCTCAATTTTACTACCAACCCTCGATTACCCATCTCTCGCTGGCATGCTCTAGCTTCTCACATCACCAATTCTTCCTCCCTTCGAGCACACAATCATCTCTGATTCGATCGCCAATTGCAGGTTTCTAAATCAATCCACCTTCATCGCAGATAAGAATATATGTTACACTAATTTTACAAAAGGCATCAAGACTATATTTGTAATTTTCTTTTTGGAGGCAATTGTGATTTCTAACCAACCCAAAAAGGAAATACGGAGATTAAAATTTAATTTTCAGTAAAAGTAAATACAAATACTAAATCTATCATGTGAGATCCAAGCGTTGAATGCGTTGATTCATCACACAGATCACAACTCATTTTAGATTTAAAATTTAAAAGTTCGATAACCAAATTAACAGATCATTACATGTAAAAACTCAATGTAACAGTATAAGCTTGAATATTATAAGAAACAATCACACATCCTTGATCCATCCATATTCCTAACACAGATGCAGTTGCATAAACATTTAATTAAATAAGAAACTACTGAAATGTAAAAGGTAACCAATATGGCAGACGCAAAAACATTACCCTTTGTTCTCTCTTTGTAAACCCATAGAACATGACACAAATTGTGTTGGGAACACAGGCCTTCCTTACGGCTTCTTCAACTACAATGACATAAGAGGCTGAGAAAACTCGTGAGACTGATGCTACTGTCAAATAGCCTCTTTACTTAACGATTACTCTTTTGTAGGTACCGACTCACCGGTCAAGAAAGTCGTGGAAGAAAATAACAATGACAGTGATAATGGCATCAACTATTTTCATAACCCAGACACTCCTGTCAGAGAGAATGTGAACCTGGCGCTGAAGAACCAGTTGTTACTCCCTCCATCAAGCCTGCTCAAAGAAAGTCACAAAAAGGCGTCAAATACTACAGCGTGAGCAGGATGGCAAGCATGTGATGGAGATCGAAGCGATACCATGACTCGGATCCCATTCTATATGCAAGGTGGCACAAAGATAACAACAGTTGGGCTATTCGGCGTGCAAATGGTGATCTGACGTATCTCACCTATAGAGATATGCACCCCTTGTCCGACCTCGACATGAACTACTTCAGAATGACTATAACTCGAGATGACAACAAGGACTCACTGGAATCATGGTTCAAGCGGTTTTTGAAGCTAGAATGGAAGGCCGACTACCGCGTTCATAGTCAATCCGGGTAGATCTTACAAGTCAAAAGAGATAAATCCATTCACCAACAAGCCGTCGAAGATACAAGATGCCAGAAAATCATGGTGAGCCAATCTGTCACGGCATGCCCTTTGAAGACGAATTTCTCTTTGACTTCATTGCTTGGGAGTTCGACAACGAGCATGGTGAAGTCATCATTCATTGCAAAAGCACTCACGAAAAAAGGTTCTTTGGCGAAAACAAACTAGCAGGTTTTGGACTGAGCTACTTAAAGAAGCTTGTGGAGTCGCCTATGTGCAAGGCAGAAGATGTCCGTCGTGACAACACGGAAGCGATCGTCAAAAAGTTCAACAAGTTCGTCCAACTACTTGTTGAAAAGCAACCTTTTCAAGATCCAGACGATATCTACGAGTCTGAGTGCGAATGGTGATGGAAGTTAATAAGACAACTACTAAAGACTAGAGGGAGATTGTAAGGCCCATTTCTAACAGTAGACTTTCGTGTTTGTGTTTTGTATTTCGTTTATGTAATGTTAGTTTGTTAGACTTTTGTTTATGTATGTTTGAGCCTAAGACCATTCGTATTTGGAGCCCATTGGGTCGTATTCAATGAATAGATGTGCATGAGAACACACACTATATATAGTGTCTGTATCTCATACACAAGAACAACCTTTTGCAAATCTTATCCTTACAACTTACAAACTCTCTTTCTCTCTTTCCCTTCACGACAATAACAAACAAACAAACAAGATTCGAGATCTTGGTCCTAACTAGTTATTTCCACCAACTAGTGTAGAGGTTGATCCAAGATAATTAGTAATAGTTGTGTGTGTTGTTAGATCCGGTCAAGGGACCTACAACCCAAATTGAAGAACATAAATTGATCCTTAATATGAGCAATGTGTGCTTGATAACGTAGAATGAATATTTTGTATATTGATTAAAAAAAGAGATTAGTCAAATACATATATTGTATACATATTTATACATTTAACATAATAACTATCAAATACAGTTAACTACCAAATACAGTTATTTGAGGTTGTATATCTGATTGACTGATTCTAAAACAAATGAATAATAATCATTACTCATACTCAGGTTTTGAACAAAAAATTAACACTATCAATCCATGTTAGGTATCAGAACTGTGTATGAAAGTAGACTATATCAACCGATAAGCTCATAAATAATAGATTAATTACTTATAGTATAGGACAATTGACGGCCAATAAGAGGCATATATGTTAATTATTTGATGTGGACCATTAGGCGGTTAGGGTTACAAAAGAGGCACCATTTAGATAGAACGTTGTGAATCGGTGCGTCGATTTAGAAAGCGACGCTTCATATGTTTATATATTGGCTGTAAGACTGTATTCATGCATATTCATTAGTTTATCAGTTAAAGTTCCATTCCCTATAAAATCTCTTGCTCATAACTTCTTTTTTATAATCACGAATTTGTTGGCTTCTTTGATTACCTACAACACATGTGATTAGAAACAAACATATATAGGGAAACAATCCAGATTTGATTCATGATAAAAACTATACCAAGGTTGCAAGTAACTAATTGAAAGAAAAAAAATTCACAAAAACGTGGCGAAAGAAAAAAAAAAAAACCTTCAGATCGGCATCGATCTATTTATTAACTAAAGAACCAAAATTGGTGGTGGATCATCAAGATCCAGTTTCCACTTTTCCATGCCCGTATCTCCCAACACCATCTGATATAAGATGAAAAGAAATGTTTCTGTTGCAGCCTGTAAGTAGGCAAAACTCCAAGAAAAACAAGATTAAGAAGAGATCCAATTTTGAGGCAATTTTATGTGCTTTTCATTCAATGCAAAAGAAACTATAAATAACAAACTTGGGAGTACATGTCCGCCATGCCACTAATGCATTTTCACCATGTCATGTCCCTTATTTCTATCCATGCAACCTACCCACTACTTCTATCTTAACATGTGAAAGAGACTAAATCAAATGCAACAATGCAGTAAAACTAAAACACGTGCAGAATTAAACTAACTACTACTCCAACAACTTCTTGGGCTTCTTCAGGTTTCTCTTGGGCCGGTTCAGTGGGCCGGTTGCTATTGGGTCCGTATCAACTGCCTTCCCCTTTTGAATCAGCTCTTCCTCGAGCTCGACGTTGAAATCCGGAAAACGGCTGGAAAAGTCTTCATATCCTCCCCATGTTGCTTCAGCTAAGTTACAATCTTTCCAAGCGACAAAGAGTTCCTATTGCCCCATAACAACCCGTTGATCCATCTGGCTCAGCTCTATTTTGAATTCGTTTCCTGGCAGTGGGATTGGATCCGGCTCCACTTTCACTTCACGTACACAGACACATGAAAGACCGGATGTATTTTTGCGTCCGGTGATAACTGCAGTTTATATGCGACCTTTCCAATTCTTTCAATCACTTTAAAAGGCCTGAAAAATCTTTTTGACAGCTTCTTAGCACCCTGGTATTCAACAGACTTCTGTCGATAATCTTGGAGTCGTAGAAAACTGATATCTCCCACTTTAAATTCTTTATCCAGCCGATGTGCATTAGCTAATGCTACCATACGTTGTTGAGCGCGCTTTAAATTTTGTTTCAACACCGATCATAACCACTGAAGTAATTAAGTGTGACATCAATGGAAGGATTTTTCGAGGAACCTGGTTTATATCGGACCACGTCAGGAATTTCTTGCGCATATAATGCTTGAAATGGGCTCATATTTATTTCTGAATGGTATGATGTGTTGTACCAATATTCCGCAAAGTACAGATATTTACTCTAGCTTTTTGGTTCATCACCTGCAAAAGAACGCAAAAAATGTTGCAAACAACGATTGACCACATTGGTCTGGCCGCCCGACTGTGGATGATAAGCCTTTGAAAACTTGAGCTTTGTTCCAATTTGTTTAAATAGTTCCCTCCAAAATGTGCTAAGAAAAATCGGATCTCTATCCGTGACAATGCTCCGGGGCAGCCCATGCAAACAATAGATATTTTGAAGGAAAATGGTAGCGAGCATTACGGCTCCAAAATGGGGTGGTAACGGAATGAAGTGTGAAAATTTTGTGAAACGGTCTACGATGACCAAAGGCGGATTTTCCGTGTGAAAGGGGTAAGTTTGTAATGAAATCCATTGACATGTCTTGCCAAACGTTAGATGGTATAGGTAAGGGTTGTAAAAGACCGTATGGTTTGTGGTTTGGGTATTTGATTTGTTGGCAGATTTGACATTGGCGAATGAAAGTTGTAACGTCCCCTTTAATTTCGGCCAAGAAAATGCTGCCGCTAAGCATTTAATAGTTACCCGAATACCCGAATGGCCACCTGCTTGTGAAGCATGGAATTTTTGAAGCAACAAGGATCTCAGTTGTAGATGAAACGGAATAAAAAATTTGGCTAAGCTACAAAAGGCCATCTTTCATTATGAACTGAGATGTGGCCGGACCTAGCCAAAAACTTGTTTATTAATGCCTTCCCTTCTGATGTGCCACAATACTCTTTTATTGCCACTACCCATTTAGGCTCAGTTAAAGAAATAGCCATTACCTGAAAAGTGTGTAAACGGCTAAGTGCATCCGCCACTCGATTTTCCTTACCTGGCTTGTAGTGGATCTCGGAATCAAACCCAAGTAATTTAGTTGCCCATTTATACTACTCAGGGGTCTGCACAAATTTAGAAAGTAGATGCTTGAGACTCCGTTGATCCGTGGAAATATTAAATTTTCGGCCAAGTAAATATTGTCTCCATTTTTTTACTGCTTCGGTTACAGCATACAGTTCTCGGACATAAGCTGAAGCTACTTGCATTCTCGGACACATATTTTTACTAAAGAATGCAATAGGGCGGTCCTCTTGAGAGAGAACGGCGCCGATGGAAACGTTTGAAGCATCGGTGGTCACATCAAAGGGTTTGGTGAAATTTGGAAGTGTAGACCAATGAGACCATAGATTTTTTGAGAGCCGTAAAGGCTGCTTTGTTTTGCTCAGATCAAGTGAATACCCGCTGTTTTAGGCTATCAGTTAAAGGTGCAGCTAGTTGAGCAAAGTGTTGTAAAAACCGACAGTAGTATCCCGTCAAGCCTAAAAAACCCCGTAAAGCCGTAAAACTGGTAGGGGTCGGCCAATATTGAAAAGCAGCAAGTTTGTCTGGGTCCGCTTCAACACCCTTAGCGGATATTATATGGCCCAAGTAATCGACAGTGTGAACGGCAAATGTGCATTTTGAAGGTTTTTCAAAAAATTTGTGTTGAGAGAGTTTCTCAAACACCTATCGCAAATGGCCATAGTGTTCCTCTTTTGAGTGGCAATAAATTAGGATGTCGTCAAAAAAACGAGAACATACCGTCGTAGAAATGTGTATGAAAGTAGACTATATCAACTGATAAGCTCATACATAATAGATTAATTACTGATACTTTAGGGCAATTGATGGCCAAGATTAAGGGGCATATATATGTTAATTATGTGATGAGGACCATTAGGCGGTTAGGGTTACAAAAGAGGCACCATTTAGATAGAACGTTGTGAATCGGTGCGTCGATTCAGAAAGCGACGCTTCATATGTTTATATATTGGCTGTAAGACTGTATTCATGCATATTCATTAGTTTATCAGTTAAAGTTCCATTCCCTATAAAATCTCTTGCTCATAACTTCTTTTTTATAATCACGAATTTGTTGGCTTCTTTGATTACCTACAACACATGTGATTAGAAACAAACATATATAGGGAAACAATCCAGATTCGATTCACAATAAAAACTATACCAAGGTTGCAAGTAACTAACTGAAAAAAAATATTTCACAAAAACATGGCGAAAGAAAAAAAAAGACCTTTCTATTTATTAACTAAAGAACCAAAAATGGTGGTGGATCATCAAGATCCAGTTTCCACTTTTCCATGCCCGTATCTCCCAACACCATCCGATATAAGATGAAAAGAAATGTTTCATTTTCAAAAATCTTGGAATCTTATAAACAAGAATTCGGATATTTAGATTTTACCTGGTATATAAATACACGTGCCTGCTATGACCACTCAACATGCTATGATCAGCGTATGCTGTGAGCAGTATTCAGAACACAAGAACATTAGTCAGAATCTGATCAAAACATTAATTAAACTTATCAACGCAATTTAGAAATATGCATAAAAATATCAGAACAATAATTAAAGAACAAAGACCAAAACTGCTTACATTTACATACGCTGAATCGGATGTCTCATCTTCTGGATAACAAAGCCATTGACATTAGCCCAAATCGCAATTTCGATGATCCTTACCGAATTTTTATTAATGTATTCACGGTCAATGATTTCCATGACGACCTCTCACTCGTGATCTGCTCGAAGGACAACACTGGATAGTCCAGTACTCCCGACATAGTAATAGAACCTATTTATGACATCTGCAGGAGATCACTTGCCCAACTTGAACCGATTGCTCTCTCAAGTCGTATCATCATTAACCACCTCCCTCCGTTTTGATGGAGCACTTAATGTTGATATAACCTAGTTCCAAACCAACAAGCCTGTGCCGTGCCCGCTTATCCAATTCATTGTTTTCTCATACGCACCCTTGATCTTGGTTGAAAAAGCTTATCACGAGCAGCTGTTGGTTCCTGAAATCACAAACTCAGTGTTTGAACCCGCTAGCTTGATGGATAAGTGTGATCAGAGGTATGGAAATTACGTGGCTTGTTATTTGATCTTTTATGGTAATGTTGTTCCTGAAGATATTAATGCTGCTGTTGCGAGTATCAAAAATAAACAAGCTGTGCAGTTTGTTGATTGGTAAATTGTAAGGAACTGTGATAGTAAGTTAGGGGTGTGAACGAGCCAAGCTGCTCGTGAGGCACTTGAGATTGGCTCGCTAAAAGCTTGAATCAAGTCAAGCTTAAACAAACTTAAGTAAGCTCACGAGCTTAAGCGGGCCCAGTAATGATTATAAACGGGCCACTCGAGCTTTAAAAATGTAGGTCGAAACGAGCCCAGCAATCTGTTCACGCTCATTCATTTAACTAATTACGGAGTACTTTTTTATTTCACCAATACGGAAGCATGTTCATGTTCGTTTGTATGTTCATTTGTTAATAGTGTAAACAAAGGAACATAACATTATCAACCGAACATCAATCTTAAAGCTTAATAAAACTAGACTTAGTTATGATGGTTCAAAAATTTTAATGAAATATGAAAAATTGAGTAACTAAGCTTTATTCCAAAAAGTTCAGATCTATCAATAAGTGAAGAACCAAATGGTGGACGATCGAGAATTGGTTTCCATTTTCCAACAGTACCATATGATACACGATGAAAAGGAATGTTTAAACAAGAGTAAGGATATCTTGATTTAACCTGATAGAGATGATAGGTGTTTTCTATGAGCAATTAACATGCTACTATGATCAACATACGCTGTGAGCAGCCTTCAACACACAATTCAATCATAGGAACATGAATTAATTAAACTTATCAACGCAATTTGGAAATATGCATAAAAAAAGATCAGATCAATTATATTATTAAAGAACAAAGACGAATACAGCACACAAAAAACGAATCACATATCTCAGCCAATCAGCCTCCTTGTAGGTCCCAAAACGACCACCAAACGGTTTTGCTCTCGATAAACGTGTCAAGACGGTGCGGTAAATCAAACGATCGAACAAAAATATAAAGATAATAAGTATAGTGAATGACTCTGTAATCAGTAAAAGATTAATAACATTAAACTGGAACCGACCCACCCAAGGTGAGCTCCCCTCGGGTGGTGATTTACATCTTACAAACAGACACTATAAAAGAAGACAACAAGTCCCTATTTATAGTCTAACTAATACAAATAAAACAGAAGATCTCCCCGTTGAAGCTAAACTCACGTTCCCGAAGCTCTCGTTTCGTGTCCGGTTTTCTCATCGGCTTGAATTATTTTCTTGACCATAATATAATTAACGGGTTTCGTCATTTGATATCTCAAGTCACCAATATTGGCCTTACAATCACCCCCTTGACTTATGATATCAAAACTTTGTTAAACCATGTCTCGCATCTTCACGAATCAACCCAACAAAGCCAAAGCCTCTTCAATCACCCCCTAAAGGTATGATCCACCTAATACATTCATGAAGGAGTTATCGCTTCTTTATCCATCTTGGATCTTCAAGCACTATAGGTTCAGAAGAACTATCGGGGATAACGATCAAATGACAAAGCTTATTATTTCCGAGAATGAAATAATTTAAGTAACTCACCCTAATAAATAAGTATCCCAGATACTCGTAGCCCACATTTTCAGGTTGAGAGCTTAAACAATTTAATTCCCTATTAAATCCAACTTGTTTAAAAATTATCACCTTAATAAATAAGCATCTCGGATGCTCGTAGCCCACGTTTTCAAGATCCAATTCTCGAACGCCTTGAAAATAACATAAGTAATATGCTTTGAACACCATCCAATAATGATGAAAACCCGAACAAATTTAACTTTCAGTTGGTCAACCCAGGTAACAATTATTTCTTGGCCCAAAACTTGTTGCAAGAATGTGGCTCGGTTCATAAATTGTTCCATATAATCAGCCCAAGTATTTGATCAATCAGGCCCAAAAGAAAATGAATGTTACTGGCCCAAACATGATTAAAACAAAACATGTGAGGCCCAAATAACAACCATTTCTAGCCAAAACCAAAGATGAATAGCTTGCACATCCAAAGTCCAGCCCAAACCTAACTTAGTTCATATTAGGGCATTGCAACAAATTATAATGTATCATGAGTAGCAGCAGCCGTCACCTTATTTTGACCAGATCTGTCTAGCCGGAATACCGCCGGAATCTGGCGACCGGCTGCCGGAAAAACTCACCGGAGTTCCTCCGCCGACCACATCATCCTCCAACACCGGCCACAACCTATATCCCCATCTCTGCCACCACCACAATACGCCGGAAAACCGCATCGTCTAGAAAAAGGTTTCCGGCAGTCGGAAAAGCAGTTCCGGCCACCTCATCCACAGCCATTCTAGCCGCCGTCGTGCTCCATCACTGCCCACTACAGCCGCGACCTCCACCACTTCAAACAACCGTCACCAACCCAGATCTGCAAACAAACTATAACCCGAGGCTCGCCGGAATTTTGACTTGTGACTGAACGGTCCCGAAACGCCCGGATCGGGCACTTGTAGATCCCAAACATCCGGATCTACAAGGGGTATGCTTCAAACACGCTTATTTCCAACTTTATTTCCATGATCTACAAACTTTATTTTCAAAACTTCAACGGGTTTTTAACGTCTCGGTTCGGGTAATAGCGGAAATAGAACCCGAATAACAATAGCAAAGTTGAATCCTAAGATTCGACCCGCTCTGATACCAATTGTAGGTCCCAAAACGACCACCAAACGGTTTTGCTCTCGAAAAACGTGTCGAGACGGGTGCTGTAAATCAAACGATCGAACAAAAATATAAAGATAATAAGTATAGTGAACGACTCCGTAATCGATAAAAGATTAATAACATTAAACTGGAACCGACCCACCCAAGATGAGCTCCCCTTGGCTGGTGATTTACATCTTACAAACACACACTATAAAAGAAGACAACAAGTCCCTATTTATAGTCTTACTAATACAAATAAAACAGAAGATCTCCCCGTTGAAGCTAAACGCGCGTTCCCGAAGCTCTCGTTTCGTGTCCGGTTTTCTCATCGGCTTGAATTATTTTCTTGACCATAATATAATTAACGGGTTTCGTCATTTGATATCTCAAGTCACAAATATTGGCCTTACACTCCTGGAAAGTGACTGGATTAGAGCACTGATCATGACACGAACTCATTCTTTCCCGCATATCCGTTTCATTCTTTCCTCATGCACGCCCATGATCTCAGTTGAAAAAGCTTACCACGAGCAGCTCTTGGTTCCTGAATCACAAACTTAGTGTTCGAACATGAACATGTGTGGAAAGTACATGGCTTGTTGTTTGATGTTTTATGGTGATGTGGTTCCTAAATACCCCACCGAGTTTATTGTCTCGTAACTGGTACGGAACCATGATAGTTAGTTAGGGGTGTAAACGAACCAAGTTAATTGTTTGTGGGCTACTCGTGATCAACTCGCTAAAATCTTGAATCGAGTCGAGCTTAATCGAGCTTGAGTAGGCTCGCGATATTAAACGGGCCCAGTATTTATAATAAACGAGCCGATCGATCTCTTAAGAAACTACTGTACAATCAGAGCTTGAGCTTTAAAAGTGAAGCTTGAAACTATTTTGAGTGCAGGGGACGATTTAGGTATAAATCAGGTTTTTTGGTATATGTCTCGAGCAATAACAAGAAACTTGGTACGTATTTGGAAACAAGAACCACACAGTCAATATAAATGCAATATTAAATCTATTGAAAATGTGAATCAAACAGATCTTGCAAATTTACACTAGTCTGACCTAATAATATCATAAGTACACTAAGTATAAGTATGTTACAAATTGACAATAATAATATATAGCTGATGATGCTTAATATTCAAATAGAAACGAGCCCATCAATCTGTTCACTGCTCAATCATTTAAGTAAGACCTTTTTATTTCACGATAACAGAAGCACACACCGATACAGAGTGCAAATTAACCATGGTAATGTTTGGGAAGATCTTCAAATAAATAGGAGCTTCAAATCAAGTAGAAACATTACAATCTTCATCAAAGTTCAACCATTACGTCTCCATGGTAAACTTCATCAAAAGAAGCAAATATTGGAGGTATTTTCGGTTTAATTCGACAAAAGCTAAAAATCCCATCTTGTTTCTGAAATGGGATCTAATTTTCAGGCCTCCTCTCCATAAACCCTAGATAAAAGCCTCACTCCCACCCGTCACAGCTTCTTACCGGTCTGGTTGATTCGGGAAAACGGACGTCAAGAAATTAGCAAAGGCTCGTCACAGTTTGTTTTTCTGAATCTAAAATCTAATCTGCAATTGAATGCACTGAATTTAAATTAAGTCTTATTTTTAACTATGGATACTTAATGGATTTTACCTGATAGATATGATACGCGTCTACTATGAACAATCAACATGTTATGATAATCAACGTATGATGTGAGCACCCTTGAACACACAAATTAATACATCAGAACCCATTCAAAATAAAAATCAGATCAATAATTACTGACAGAAACTGCTTACATAGACTGAATCAGATGTCTCAGCCTCCAGAGAAGTAGAGCACCGACAATTACAAAGAGGCCTTCAAATGATTTTACAGATGAACATCAACAATGAACACCCCTAGCTATATATGCGCTGGGCAAACCTTAAAAGAGTTTTTAAACGTATCTCCTAAGAAAGGTTGTTTTGGCTAGGTGTCAACCATATAAACAACAAGCCCTTAAATCATGACAGGTGCCAATCCTACATTAAATAATTCCATTCTCAATAACCACCCTTTAATTTATTTTTATTTTTGTGAAACTGGTTATTAAAAAGGGTCATAACTGAAAGTTAATTACACAACTGGAAGTTGGATTTATATCAGTGTTTTTTTCCTTTACAGAAATTGCGAAATAATCATTTATACCCTTTATAACAAGAGTAAATTACAGGTTGAAAAAAATTACAAACAACTTTTTCAGTGGCTTGCCTATGCATTCGTTAGTGAATCCTCATCAAATCAATCAAAACTAAAGAAGTCGTTAATTAATTGCAACAATTTCTATAAGTGGTTGATTCTTTAAACTTATGTTTATTTGTAGCATTCTTGCACTGAAGTGTTCTTACTAAAATGCTACTTTAAAGTTTAAAGTCTAACAAAAGTTCTTGTTCTTGTGAGGTGTATAATGAAAGATACCTTTTTTGTAATTGATTCTATAAAATGTAGTCTTTTAAGTACATAAAATTGTATTCCGGATGCTTTGGGTTGGGTTTAGTTAATATTCTTCAAACGTTTTGTATAAAACTGGTTCAATTGATTCTATAAAATTGGTTTCAAGTTTGATTTTAAATTTTCTCATATGTATTTTCTTAATATTCTTCAAATGTTTTGTATAAATATTGAAAACATGGAGAATACCTATTATACATATCTTGGTGTGTAGTATTAAATTATTGAAGTTGAATATTATAATTATAATTTATATGTATACCGATTTACTATATGAAGTAGATGACATTTATTTATATGATTTTTTTTGTGTAGTATAAAGGGTTTTAGCAATAAGAAAATCAATATTTAGTTTTAAATATTTTCTTCTATAACTCAACTTATACCAAAATGTTTCGAAAACATATATTTTCATATTAATTTAAAAAAAAATAGTTAATCCGGTTAAAAGCCATTTACCATGCTTCCAACAAATCCGAAATCTTTGTTTTTTTTTTCTATAAGTTGTTAAAATATATATATATCAGTTAATAAAAAATTCCAACAAATCCCATAATATTAACTAATAACATGGGAATAGTATTCAAAATTTAAACATTTCATATTCAGTACTTTCAACTATTATAAATAAGAATCACTACCTTCACTTTATACAACTTTAAATCTTTTAATATTCTGCTTACTCAGAATAATCATTTTTATTTGAACATGACTTTATGGTTAGTATGTCTTTGTCATTTTCAATTAACATGAAATGAAAAAAAAAATCATTTTGTTATATTTTAATTTTCGCTTTTATATGTTGCTTAATTATACAATTTTTAATTGTAATTATAAAATCAAGTAAAAATCTATCATAAACAAAATATTACACCAAATTTATCATTGTCAATCAATTTCAAAGTATCAAAGTTCAGATAATATGGTTTCTTAAATAATCATGTTTTTGGGATAAACATGAGCAGATGATCTCAACTGACATTATATTAATTAATTAAAAGTTGTGATATTTTATGTGTATGAATATTTTTTTGTTAGTTTCACAGATATATTATCATTTATCTAGGGTTGCTATGTACTTAAAAAATCTTATTTGTCACACAGACAACTATACGTGGCTATATTAAGAGTTATAAGCATATCTATATGTTACATTCTCAAAAGTTACAATCAGACATGGACTAAAGATTTTGATTGTGATAAACAATGTATACCAACCAATACAATCACAAATGTAGTGTACAAAGAGGGTTTTACTTATTTGTAACATATTTGTGTAATCTTAGTTATGTAATTTCTGTAATTTTAATGTAAATTGTAACCGTATAAAATATATGATCATTTTGTTAACTATATTTCACTTAATGATTAAAGTAAAAAATTTTCATCAATTACCTGTGTAATACACGGGTCTCAAACTAGTTTTACTATAAATGTAACTTTAATATAATTTAAAGTCTTAAGTACATTTTTTTATAATCATATCATATCCTATCTACTAAAAAAATAAAATAATGGTGATTATGTTTCAAACCAATATTCTTTCCTAAACTATTTTCCCTCCTAATGCCATAAACGTTTAGTATAAATATTGTAAACATGGAGAATACCTATTATATATATCTTGGTGTGTAGCATTAAATTATTGAAGTTGAATATTATAATTATAATTTATATGTATACTGATTTACTATATGAAGTAGATGACATTTATTTATATGATTTTTTTTTGTGTAGTATAAAGGGTTTTAGCAATAAGAAAATCAATATTTGGTTTTAAATATTTTCTTCTACAACTCAACTCATACCAAAATGTTTCGGAAACATATATTTTCACGTTAATTTAAAAAAAATAGTTAATCCAGTTAAAAGCCATTTATCATGCTTCCAACAAATCCGAAATCTTTGCTTTTTTTTTCTATAAGTTGTTAAAGTAAATATATCAATTAATAAAAATTCCAACAACACCCATAATATTAACTAATAACATGGGAATAGTATTCAAAACTTAACCATTTCTTATTCAGTACTTTCAACTATTATAAACAAAAATCACTACCTTCACTGTATGCAACTTTAAATCCTTTAATATTCTGCTAACTCAGAGTAATCATTTTTATTTGAACATGGCTTTATGATTAGTATGTCTTTGTCATTTTCCATTAACATGAAATGAAAAAAAAAATCATTTTGTTATATTTTAATTTTCGCTTTTATATGTTGCTTGATTATACAATTGTTAATTGTAAATATAAAATCAAGTAAAAATCTATCATAAACAAAATATTAATGACACCAAATTTATCATTATCAATCAATTTCAAAGTTTAAAGATTATAAGGATGACTATATCATCAAAGTTCAAAGGTTTGTTAAATAATCATGTTTTTGGGATAAACATGAGCAGATGATCTCAACTGACATTATATTAATTAATTAAAAGGTATGATATTTTATGTGTGTGAATATATTTTTGTTAGTTTCATGGATATATTATCATTTATCTAAGGTTCGTATGTACTTAAAGAATCTTATTTGTCACAAAGACAACGATACGTGGCTATATCAAGAGTTATAAGCATATCTATATGTTACCTTCTCAAGAGTTACAATCAGACATGGACTAAAGATTTTAGTTTGTGATAAACAATGTATACCAACCAATACAATCACAAATGTAGTGTACGAAGAGGGTTTTACTTATTTGTAACATATTTGTGTAATCTTAGTTATGTAATTTTTTTAATTTTAATGTAAATTGTAACCGTATAAAATATATGATCATTTTGTTAACTATATTTCACTTAATGATTAAAGTATAAAATTTTCATCAATTACCTGTGTAATACACGGGTCTCAAACTAGTTTTACTATATATGTAACTATAATATAACTTAAAGTCTTAAGTACATTTTTTTTATAATCCTATCATATCCAATCTACTAAAAAAATAAAATAATGGTGATTATGTGTCATACCAATATTCTTCCTAAACTAGTTTCCCTCCTAATGCCATAAACGTTTTGTATAAATATTCTAAACATGGAGAATACCTATTATATATATCTTGGTGTGTAGCATTAAATTATTGAAGTTGAATACTATAATTATAATTTATATGTAAACCGATTTACTATATGAAGTAGATGACATTTATTTATATGATTTTTTTTGTATAAAGGATTTTAGCAATAAGAAAATCAATATTTGGTTTTAAATATTTTCTTCTACAACTCAACTCATACCAAAATGTTTCGGAAACATATATTTTCACGTTAATTTAAAAAAATAGTTAATCCAGTTAAAAGCCATTTATCATGCTTCCAACAAATCCGAAATCTTTGCTTTTTTTTTTCTATAAGTTGTTAAAGTAAATATATCAATTAATAAAAATTCCAACAACACCCATAATATTATCTAATAATATGGGAATAGTATTCAAAACTTAACCATTTCTTATTCAGTACTTTCAGCTATTATAAACAAAAATCACTAACTTCACTATATGCAACTTTAAATCTTTTAATATTCTGCTAACTCAGAGTAATCATTTTTATTTGAACAAGGCTTTATGGTTAGTATGTCTTTGTCATTTTCCATTAACATGAAATGAAAAAAATCATTTTGTTATATTTTAATTTTCGCTTTTATATGTTGCTTGATTATACAATTGTTAATTGTAAATATAAAATCAAGTAAAAATCTATCATAAACAAAATATTAATGACACCAAATTTATCATTATCAATCAATTTCAATGTTTTAAGATTATAAGGATGACTATATCATTAAAGTTCAAAGTTCAGGTAATCTGGTTTCTTAAATAATCATGTTTTTGGGATAAACATGAGTAGATGATCTCAACTGACATTATATTAATTAATTAAAAGGTATGATATTTTATGTTTGTGAATATTTTTTTGTTAGTTTCATGGATATATTATCATTTATCTAAGGTTTGTATGTACTTAAAGAATCTTGTTTGTCACAAAGTCAACAATACGTGGCTATATCAAGAGTTATAAGCATACCTATATGTTACCTTCTCAAGAGTTACAATCAGACATGGACTAAAGATTTTGATTTGTGATAAACAATGTATACCAACCAATACAATCACAAATGTAGTGTACAAAGAGGGTTTTACTTATTTATAACATATTTGTGTAATCTTAGTTATGTAATTTCTGTAATTTTAATGTAAATTGTAACCGTATAAAATATATGATCATTTTGTTAACTATATTTCACTTAATGATTAAAGTATAAAATTTTCATCAATTACCGGCGTAATACACGGGTCTCAAACTAGTTTTACTATAAATGTAACTTTAATATAACTTAAAGTCTTAAGTACATTTTTTTATAATCCTATCATATCATATCTACTAAAAAAATAAAATAATGGTGATTATGTGTCAAACCAATATTCTTCCTAAACTAGTTTCCCTCCTAATGCCATAAACGTTTTGTATAAATATTGTAAAAATGGAGAATACCTATTATATATATCTTGGTGTGTAGCATTAAATTAATAAAGTTGAATATTATAATTATAATTTATATGTATAACGATTTACTATATGAAGTAGATGACATTTATTTATATGATTTTTTTTTGTATAAAGGGTTTTAGCAATAAGAAAATCAATATTTGGTTTTAAATATTTTCTTCTACAACTCAACTCATACCAAAATGTTTCGGAAACATATATTTTCACGTTAATTTAAAAAAAAAATAGTTAATCCAGTTAAAAGCCATTTATCATGCTTCCAACAAATCCGAAATCTTTGCATTTTTTTTCTATAAGTTGATAAAGTAAATATATCAATTAATAAAAATTCCAACAACACCCGTAATATTAACTAATAACATGGGAATAGTATTCAAAACTTAACCATTTCTTATTCAGTACTTTCAGTTATTATAAACAAAAATCACTACCTTCACTGTATGCAACTTTAAATCTTTTAATATTCTGCTAACTCAGAGTAATCATTTTTATTTGAACATGGCTTTATGATTAGTATGTCTTTGTCATTTTCCATTAACATGAAATGAAAAAAAATCATCTTGTTATATTTTAATTTTCGCTTTTATATGTTGCTTGATTATACAATTGTTAATTGTAAATATAAAATCAAGTAAAAATCTATCATAAACAAAATATTAATGACACCAAATTTATCATTATCCATCAATTTCAAAGTTTAAAGATTATAAGGATGGCTATATCATCAAAGTTCAAAGTTCAGGTAATCTGGTTTGTTAAATAATCATGTTTTTGGGATAAACATGAGCAGATGATCTCAACTGACATTATATTAATTAATTAAAAGGTATGATATTTTATGTGTGTGAATATTTTTTTGTTAGTTTCATGGATATATTATCATTTATCTAAGGTTCGTATGTACTTAAAGAATCTTATTTGTCACAAAGTCAACGATACGTGGCTATATCAAGAGTTATAAGCATACCTATATGTTACCTTCTCAAGAGTTACAATCAGACATGGACTAAAGATTTTGATTTGTGATAAACAATGTATACCAACCAATACAATCACAAATGTAGTGTACGAAGAGGGTTTTACTTATTTGTAACATATTTGTGTAATCTTAGTTATGTAATTTCTGTAATTTTAATGTAAATTTTAACCGTATAAAATATATGATCATTTTGTTAACTATATTTCACCTAATGATTAAAGTATAAAATTTTCATCAATTATCTATGTAATACACGGGTCTCAAACTAGTTTTACTATAAATGTAACTTTAATATAACTTAAAGTTTTAAGAACATTTTTTTATAATCCTATCATATCCTATCTACTAAAAACATAAAATAATGGTGATTATGTGTCGAACCAATATTCTTTCCTAAACTAGTTTCCCTCCTAATGCCATAAATGTTTTGTATAAATATTGTAAACATGGAGAATACCTATTATATATATATTGGTGTGTAGCATTAAATTATTGAAGTTGAATATTATAATTATAATTTATATGTATACCGATTTACTATATGAAGTAGATGACATTTATTTATATGTTTTTTTTTGTGTAGTATAAAGGGTTTTAGCAATAAGAAAATCAATATTTGGTTTTAAATATTTTCTTTTACAACTCAACTCATACCAAAATGTTTCAGAAACATATATTTTCACGTTAATTTAAAAAAAAATAGTTAATCCAGTTAAAAGCCATTTATCATGCTTCCAACAAATTCTAAATCTTTGCTTTTTTTTTTTCTATAAGTTGTTAAAGTAAATATATCAATTAATAAAAATTCCAACAACACCCATAATATTAACTAATAACATGAGAATAGTATTCAAAATTTAACAATTTCTTATTCAATACTGTCAACTATTATAAACAAAAATCACTACCTTCACTTCACTGTATGCAACTTTTAATCTTTTAATATACTGCTAACTCAGAGTAATCATTTTTATTTGAACATGGCTTTATGATTAGTATGTCTTTTTCATTTTCCATTAACATGAAATGAAAAAAAAATCATCTTGTTATATTTTAATTTTTTCTTTTATATGTTGCTTGATTATACAATTGTTAATTGTAAATATAAAATCAAAGTAAAAATCTATCATAAACAAAATATTAATGACACCAAATTTATCATTATCCATCAATTTCAAAGTTTAAAGATTATAAGGATGACCATATCATCAAAGTTCAAAGTTCGGGTAATCTGGTTTGTTAAATAATCATGTTTTTGGGATAAACATGAGCAGATGATCTCAACTGACATTATATTAATTAATTAAAAGGTATGATATTTTATGTGTGTGAATATTTTTTTGTTAGTTTCATGGATATATTATCATTTATCTAAGGTTCGTATGTACTTAAAGAATCTTATTTGTCACAAAGTCAACGATACGTGGCTATATCAAGAGTTATAAGCATACCTATATGTTACCTTCTCAAGAGTTACAATCAGACATGGACTAAAGATTTTGATTTGTGATAAACAATATATACCAACCAATACAATCACAAATGTAGTGTACAAAAAGGGTTTTACTTATTTGTAACATATTTGTGTAATCTTAGTTATGTAATTTCTGTAATTTTAATGTAAATTGTAACCGTATAAAATATATGATCATTTTGTTAACTATATTTCACTTAATGATTAAAGTATAAAAAATCAATTAACTGTGTAATACACGTGTCTCAAACTAGTTTTACTATAAATGTAACTTTAATATAACTTAAAGTTTTAAGAACATTTTTTTATAATCCTATCATATCCTATCTACTAAAAACATAAAATAATAGTGATTATGTGTCGAACCAATATTCTTTCCTAAACTAGTTTCCCTCCTAATGCCATAAACGTTTTGTATAAATATTGTAAACATGGAGAATACCTATTATATATATATATTGGTGTGTAGCATTAAATTATTGAAGTTGAATATTATAATTATAATTTATATGTATACCGATTAACTATATGAAGTAGATGACATTTATTTATATGATTTTTTTGTGTAGTATATAGGGTTTAGCAATACGAAAATCAATATTTGGTTTTAAATATTTTCTTCTACAATTCAACTCATACCAAAATGTTTCGGAAACATATATTTTCACGTTAATTTAAATAAATAGTTAATCCAGTTAAAAGCCATTTATCATGCTTCCAACAAATTCTAAATCTTTGCTTTTTTTTTTTTTTTTTCTATAAGTTGTTAAAGTAAATATATCAATTAATAAAAATTCCAACAACACCCATAATATTAACTAATAACATAGGAATAGTATTCAAAATTTAACCATTTCTTATTCAGTACTTTCAACTATTGTAAACAAAAATCACTACCTTCACTTTATGCAACTTTAAATCTTTTAATATTCTGCTAACTCAGAGTAATCATTTTTATTTGAACATGGCTTTATGATTAGTATGTCTTTTTCATTTTCCATTAACATGAAATGAAAAAAAAAATCATTTTGTTATATTTTAATTTTCACTTTTTTATGTTGCTTGATTATACAATTGTTAATTGTAAATATAAATCAACTAAAAATCTATCATAAACAAAATATTAATGACACCAAATTTATCATTATCAATCATTTTCAAACTTTAAAGACTATAACGATGAATATATCATCAAAGTTCAAAGTTCAGATAATCTGGTTTGTTAAATAATCATGTTTTTGGGATAAACATGGACAGATGATCTCAACTGACATTATATTAATTAATTAAAAGGTATGATATTTTATGTGTGTGAATATTTTTTTGTTAGTTTCATGGATATATTATCATTTATCTAAGGTTTGTATGTACTTAAAGAATCTTGTTTGTCACAAAGTCAACAATACGTGGCTATATCAAGAGTTATAAGCATACCTATATGTTACCTTCTCAAGAGTTACAATAAGACATGGACTAAAGATTTTGATTTGTGATAAACAATGTATACCAACTAATACAATCACAAATGTAGTGTACGAAGAGGGTTTTACTTATTTGTAACATATTTGTGTAATCTTAGTTATGTAATTTCTGTAATTTTAATGTAAATTGTAACCGTATAAAATATATGATTATTTTGTTAACTATATTTCACTTAATGATTAAAGTATAAAATTTCATCAATTACATGTGTAATACACAGGCCTCAAACTAGTTTTACTATATATTCATGCTTAGACCATCCGGTATATATATTAATCATGCCCCTTAACTCCACATAGGCGTTAGTTCACTCACCTTACCCATTTTTACTCCATCTCACCTAAAGTAAATGGTTTAACCCCACATAGACCAGAAAAAGTTACAATAATATAAACCTATCCTATGAAGCGGGGGGCAGATGTGTCCTCGAGATCTTGATTCTTGGAAGGAGGAGTAGTTGGCTTCGGAGAGGAAGGCGGTGTGGATGGAGTTTTTTCAGATAATTTCTAGTAAGTACTCCTTTAAGCGGTGCACACCATCACCCGCTGCCGCGAACTCAGGAAGCATGTCTTGCGGGAATGACATATTGTCATACTCGTTCAGGCACATCTCATACTCCTTGGAGACATCAAGCCCGTTCAGCGGGTGCTCTTCAACAGAGCTGCCAGCTTGCGCATACTCCAACCCTTCTTTAAAACCAATCAGGCGGCCAGATTAGGATGAGGTGCTAAGCAGGATAGGATGAGGTGCTAAGCAGGATAGCAAGGCTATCTGTTAACTCGGGTCCTTCCTTAATGTGTTTGATAACCTGTAATGACGAAAACAGTTATGCGCGCCAGTAAAAGAGTTAAAGGGGCATGAAAAGAAGAAATAATTATCAAGCCAAGGCCCTCATCTAAGAGCCATTGTCGCTCTTCCTCGGTCCGTTTAGTTTAGTTTTGCTCCTGAAGCTTGCGGTACCCGTCAGCCATCTTTATATTATCTTCCAAGTGTTTGGCCGCATGAGTTTCTGATTCTTTATGAGCTATCAATAGAGAGTCATACGCAACCTTCAAATCCGCATCCCTCTGATCCATCACCTCCACCTTCTCCTTTCGCATTTTAGTCTCCTCCTCATGACATTGGATGACGACGCCTTAGCGGGTCACTTGGGATTCTAGAGCAGTGTTGGCCTCAAGTGCCCTAGCCAAATATTCCCTTTTCTTCTGCGCCTCATCCCGGGCAGACTTGAGGACGGCATTCTGCTTTTTGCACGCTTCTTCCCACAGGCGGCAGCAGCGTGCCAATCCTTCTCCCCCTAAAGGGCGATCCCAACATCTTTGAGCTTCCACTCATCTTTGTAGGCTCTCACATGCTGGTCTTTGACGGCCTTCTTGGCTTCTTCGGTGGCCCAGGACATTCCCCCACCTCTCTCCCATCGAGACCCACTCCCACAAAATTTCCTGAGTGTTGGCTAGGACAGTGCTGAAATCCATACTAAGATCATGGCGGGAGTGGCCACGTTGGAACGAACACTTTAGGTAACAAATGCAGCACAAGTGTCTAGATCTGTGAAATGGGATCCCTGCGCAAGGGTCCATCACGGTATGTACAAATAATCGTCTTCACCCGGATTCGCCACCCATGGAACTCAAAACTGGAGTGGGAAGCTTTCCCACCGCCCTCTTGGTGGTGGAGACTGATGTGGCGTTTCTTGGCACACTGGATATCTTAATATCCGGAGCTGGTTCATTCTCCTTGGAACCAGATACGTCATCGGGTAAGACGTTATTGGGCGCCTTCTCTGTTTCTGGCAGCGGCGATCACGACTTCTCTGTCTCAGGTGGTGGAGATGATGGCTTCTCTGTCTATGGTGGTGGCGATGGCGACTTCTGTGAAAACACACCCTCACCAGTAGCCCCACTTGGCTCTAAAAAAACAAAGACATAAATTAAGTATGGAAAAAAGTATAAAGACAAGGAAAAGTTTCCGCGTAGACTTACTAGACAGCTCCTTCGCACGATCGGTGACACTCATCTTTGTTTTTTCGGGCGATGAGCCCGGTGCTTCTTCTTTGGGGGTTCCTCCTCGGCATCCACGTGGTTTGTCCCGCGTCACCCGCCTTGGAGGACCGTTTTTTCCTCTTCCGCTCTAGCTCTGCCAGCGCATGGGCGACATATGAAACATCAGATGTATCATCAGTATATTCTCCCTCGGAGGATGATGATTCTTCACTCGATGAAAGAATTACGATCACCCAGTTGGAAGTAATGGCATTTAATGGATGAGGATTTAGAATGTAGGCCCCTATTTGGAATATAGCCTTCGAGGCTATCGGTTCTGCGCGCACCTTGGTAGGGAAAAGGAAGCGGTCCAGAGTTTTGTCAATGATGGGTAAGTCCTTCGCATCCGCATGCGTTTTAACGGACAGCTCATATAGTCTAAAATGGCATTCAGCATGGACCCTTCACCTGAAACATAAATAATTAGGATTAAACAAAAATCTCACAAAACAAAATTAATGAAGTCATAAAGGATGTCAGACTTACTCGCATCCACATTCTGGAAGAATGGATACAACTCCGGGTATGGCCACAAACGGCTCATACCCGCCCTCACCAGGCCCGCATAGGAGTAGGTGTCCGCATCAACACGCGGAATCATTCCTGACCCTCGTGTGGAGCCGTGACCACGTCAGGTAGCTTTTCGTTCACCGGACGACGAACCATGACGGTAGGCCCACGACATCCTCTATGATCCAGAAAAATTTTGTCCTCCACTCGTACGCACTGCGAGGAGGCTCCGTGCCAATTACCCTCTTGGAGATGGATGAACACTTGAACCATCCGCCATGGTTGTACATCTGGTAAAAGACCGGGAACCGGTCAATCCTTGGCACTAGATTGTTCGCACGACATAAAAATTCAAAATGTCAAATCCGCATGAGTCCAAACGGGTGTACCTAGGAAAGATGAATCCCGTAGGCGTTAAGTAAATTCATGAGGAACTTGGTTATCTGAAACCGAAGATTCTCGTGGGAAAAGAAGTCGGCATAGACCGCCATCTTGCAAGCAGATGGTTTACTGGCAACAGACCCTGAAGCGAGGAACTCTGGTCCCCATTCTGTCGGAATCCCATATGTATGGATAATCTTTTCATAATCCGACCGTTTCCAATTAACTTCCACGGTATCAATATTCGGAGATGACGACGACTTTTTATAACCGGCCATAACTTCGGCAAGAAAATATGAACAACGAGCAATTTTGAACAGAAATAAAGAATAACCAGCGATTGAAAGACAAATATATGGAGGGCAAAAAGATTCAAAGACGATAGAACTTACAACTAATGCCTAACACCTTAATTATACCCAGCGCAATAAATGCGATGGGAGGTTGACAGTGGAGAGAGAAATGAACAAACCAGCAAGAGAACGCCACGTCACGCGGGAAATTCGGAAAAGGCGAAAAAGCGAACAACTAGATACAGTGACAGCCGGCATAAATGTCACGTCACCTGTTCATTTGCCTGTAAGCTGTCAAATCTCCCTTTTCATGGTTATCCACACCAAAACAAAGAAATATCTTTCACCATCCTTCAAAAAATTCAAAAATCCCTAAAATATCTTAAGTCCAAAATTTCACCCGCATAAAAAATCCATGAGGAAGAAACAATGGACTGGGGGACTTATAGAGGTAGTGTACCGAAAAGACCTAAGTACCACCAGCGGGTCAGAGAGGATTACCTCATGTGCCACCCGCGGGACATATAAACCACCCGCATAACTCAAAGACAGGGGAAGGACAATAATATTTCCTTGAGACTATGTGTGGGTGGACTTAGACGCCCTCAGAAGTCATCCCTAGGGTAATGTTCCCACTCGCAATAATGACCAGAAGGCAACGTCATTGCTAGTTGTATTTAACCAACTTCATTCTAGAATATTTACCAAGATCCTTTCTTGGAAAGCACGTGATTCACCATCCAATAGGAGAAGGACACACGGTCAAGTTGTTATAACTGTCCACATGGCCAAGTTTATCTTGTCCTATTACAAGAGGACACGTGTTCAGGTCGTTACAACCATGTACATGAGCCGTATAGCTCAACCTTTCATATGATGACACGTGTCTAGGCGGTTACAAGAGTATCTTCTAGAAAATGACAACTGTTAAGGTATCCAATCCGAAAAAGACAAAAAGATTGTGTCAATGTATGTAAAGAGAAAATCCAAAAATATTTTTGCATACGTTCGCTGAAAATTTTGTCAATTACCTACATTTGAAGGACATATACTTGTATATGTTTGGTCCAGAGGTTTACTTGTAAAATTCAGGATAGCCATTTACCAGACAATGGAACGTAGTTGGGCGATTGTTATGCGTTTTACTTTATTCTCTCGCTAAAAACTATGTCGGTTATTTAAGAAATGTTATAACATTTGTTCCTCCCTTGCGCGCGTCTCAATACCAATAAGAAACGGACCCAAGGGATACAATGTATGTGAGCAGACAGATTGACTCGCGCATACTCACTCACAGTAAATGAAACTTGATTCATTGCTCAAAAGTTCTATAAATTCAAATTTTGATCGACATTATAATGGTTTAAGTCAAGTTGGGGTGATATGGTAAAAATCAAACCAAGCTTGAACTAAGATTAGAGGCTGATAGTTTCTGATATTATGTGCTCTAATTGAACAATTAATCATATCACAAAAATGCTTGAAAGTTTGTTAGAAGATTTAAGTGGACAATAATATCAATGACCGACTTAACGCCAGTCACAATATCACTGAAATATAAAACTGTGATGGAAGGGCATTTTGGTCAATATGATTCTGTAACATCCCGAAATATCTAGAATAATAGTTAATATATTATTTGCGTCAGGTGTAATAAATGAGTTAGTGGAACGATAATAATATAATAATGAGGGAAAGATAAGTAGGCTAATTAGAAGGAAGTAAATATGGACTAAAAAGGAAAGATGGGCCTTAGGTCCATGGGCTTAAGGGAGTATAAATATCCCTTAAACCCTAAATCTTTCCATTTCTATCCATCTTATCCATCTTATTCTCTCTAAACACCTTAAAACACACACACATGAGCCAACATCTTACGGCCGCAACCAAGAGAGTGATTCAAGACCTAAAACCGAGCATAGATCTTGATAAACCTTACCCATACAAGCAAGATACGAGTTACAGATAAATCTTGGAACTATCCGCGACCTAGCAACGATTAAAGGTATGTTCTTGATCTTAAAGCTTACGTTTTTATGAACGGCTAATCATGAAACTCAAACATAAAGTAGATTGGGTCTAGGTAAATCATAAAATAGCAAACTTGATGTTTAATGGACATAAGGAACTAACGGATACATAAGGTTCATCAAGAAAACCCTAGATCTAGTTTAAATAACGTTTTTGGGATTAAAGGTTCAAGGTTTATGACAAGAACGAGCTAGACCTTGAGCCATGGGGTTAATGGATGGTAGACGGTTAGGAATGGTGGAGTAAGGTAGTTAAAAAGGGCGACTTTGGACCATTAACCATTATTTTGAGCCTAAAATGGATTTAAAGATAGAAAGTTGAACTGAAAACATCTAACCTGAGGGTTCTCGGCCAAATTTGAGAGTTCTCGATCAAATCAAATGGTTTTCGGTCAGCAGGCAGTCAACACGAGAGTTCTCGGTGACCAAGGGTTCTCGGTCAAGGCATAGGATCTTGGTCAGATTAGGGAACTCGGTCCCAAGAGTTCTCGGTTACGAGTTATCTGCTGGGCTTCCTACCTTGGGGTTCTCGGCCACTTAATGATATGGTCAATGGGCCCAGCCCAACTAAACCTAGAATCAGAAATGAACAGTGGGCATGACAATAACTAGTTGGCCCATATATATAAGTTAGATGAATGAGCCCAACTTAGATTAATTAACTAAAATACCAACTTAACTGATTATACGTTTAATTAACAAATATATATTTAATAGTTAGCCATGCTCAATTAAAGAGAGGGATTACGATTAACGGTGAACGCAACTGGATCCAGGTGAGTTTCTAGCCCCATTTCCTTGTTATGTTTTCGGGGCTGTGTGCATACTTGATGTTACTGTTAATACACTTACCTTAAATGGTAAGTGTATGCCAGGTATGATATATGTGATAGATACGATTGATTTCTTGACGGTGCGTGAAGGATCTTCGGATATTGCATATACCGTCAGGTGGTAGTTAAAGACATGATTGATATATATGATGTATGTATGTTATGTTAATAGCTTGTCGATACGTGAATGATCTTTGGATATTGCATGTATTGCTAAGATTAGTGATGATTTCCTTTTATGGATATTAAATAATAACTTATACATAGAGTTCCATCTACGTCTAATATATAGAGTGTTCCTTTAATTGAAAGTATAGTGTTCATTTAATGGAAAACATAGAGTTCCTTCTATGGAAATACATAGGATGTTCCTTCTATGGAAGTATATAGAGTGTCCCTTCTATGGAGAATACACGTAGTATGGGTAATAGTTATGGTTCTTTTAGATATTATGTGATGTTCCTCTTATGGATAATTATACAGGGTTAAAGTATTAATATGTGTCTTCGGATACGTGTAGAAGTATATAAAAATGAATTGTATGTTGCCTGATTAACTAGAACTCACTCAGCGTTTTAGTATGCACACAGGTATACATGTTTATTGAGAGATCATGAGAAGGACACATGGCATGGATTGAACGGCTGGCATATGAAGATAGAAGAAATGATATTTTAAATATGATGTTATATGTTATGGTTTTAAAGGAAAGGTTGAATGTTTTGCAACGAATGATTGATGTTTTATTTATTCCGCGAAAGGTTTTAATAAACTCTGATTTATAGAACTGTGTTTATGAGTAAATCCGGCGCTAATGTAGGGCTACCGGGGCCTTACAGATTCTCTACTTAATCTCGCAAAAATCCAAAAAAAAATTATGTACTGCTTTTGAGAAATCATACAAAAACATAAAAACATTTTTCTGTTTTTGGTTTTATTTTCGGATATTTTCATTGTAAATATTTTATATCAAAAATTCAAAATGTCAAAAAGATTTTATTTTTTTCTTTTTAATCATTCTTTTTAAGTTAAGTGTTGTAAACGTAAAACAAGTTAAGGTATTTGATCATCGATATACGAGATTTTGTTGATTTATTTAATTAAACAATTGGTATCGATAAACATTTATTTATTTAAATAATTTAATTATTCTTTTTATATAATTGATTCATTTATTTAATTATTTAATTTTAAAATTACATAAATACAATTCGTTATTCATATGTAACGAATTAAGGTCATTCATAACGAATTCCATTCCAATTCGTTAACTTAATTCGCTTCCGCCACTCTGTAACGAATGACTTCTAATTCGTTATACTTAACTTAACAAATTAACATTAATTCGCTATGCCACATGTGCTTTTATGATAACGAATCACCTGATTTGTTATTTCAAATTTAAACGAATATGATGATTCGATGCATTGGAGATTGTGCCATGTTAGGGTTTATAGGGATATGTGAAGCCCATTCGTCTTCACTATTCATCTTTCTTCTCCCTTACGTAACAAAACTATTGTCAATTTTTTCCATTATTTTTTATCGTCACTATTTCGTGTTTTAATCATCAATATCGAATCATAAGAGTCATGGTTGATAATATGGATCAGGATCATCCTGCTGCGGTGCTACCGCAACAACAGAAACAACAACAACAGGCGTTATCTTTATTATCGTACGACAAAACGCATAACATTGTGCTTTTGTCGGTATGAATTTTGCTGATGAGGATGTATTTGGAGATTTGTTGACATTTATAAGAAGTTCGGTGATTCATTATGCTATGACAGCTCGACCGAATGTTTATTTCAGCATTATACATCAATTCTGGAATTCAGCCCGCTATGTTGAAGCTGAAAATCACATCACAGCTAGTATCAATGGGAAGTCTATTATTATCACACGAGGAGTTATCAGAAGAGTTTTGCAGTTTGATGATAATATAGATAACTCGTGCGAGTTTGATCGGGAGTTGATTCGAGGTTTATTTTTATGTGTATTTTATACTGATGATTTGGGCAAGTCCATGTATAACAAGGCGTACTTATGCCCAACATACAAGTACTTACTTCATGTTTTAATTCATTACCTTGGTGGACGGAAGGATGGCTTCGATGAATGTCGGATTATGTAACAATCGGCATTTGTCGCTTTAATACTGAATAAGCCATTCAACTTTTCTGAGATGATCTTTTATCATTTTAAGGGAAATTGTCTTGTGATGAATAGACGCAAGAAATTCTTAATGTATCCTCGGTTCATTTAGCTTATTATCCAAGATCTGATTCCAGACATGGTGATTGATCAGACACTTCAGAATGATGTGATGGTGCTGGAACATATGACGGCAGATACTGTTCGCAGAATGAAGATTTATAGTCAAGATCCATATCCACCAACCAAAAAATTGATTGGTCATCTGGTGAATCCAGATTATGTATGTCCTATCAATGATCACTGGATCCACGATGATTCGGATTCTGAGCATGAGGAAGGACCAGGTGGGAACGATGGTGATGAGGGTGATGATAATGATGGTGGTGATGGTGACGGTGGTGATCCAGCCCAACAACATGCTGAGGTTGAGGCAGCTGCTGCTATAGCTGCTCAACGTAAACGGAAAGGGAAGGAGGCAGCTGGTGAAGGGTCGTCTAAACGACGTGTGTCAGCTGGTTCTGGTATTTCATTTGGAGTTCAACCTCTAGGGTTGTTCATTCCTCAAAGATCGGCGGTGCCGCTTACTACTAGCGTCCCGGAATTCACTTTGACGACCACACTCACGTCGGATCCCCCCCGCTTGGCATGATTCCACAATTTGTTCTATCAATATTGCCAAGGACTACTACAACAACATCGGTGGTCTCTCCAACACCAATGATGATGCCTCCACCATCAATGGATATCTCATTTTTGAGGCTTAATCGTCCTCAATGTCCTGTTCAGCCGATCCCTTCTTCGTTTCTTGCTATGTCACATGATCAACAAATGAATATGGTCTTGAGTTTACTTAATTTATATGAAAATCAAATGTCTGCTGACCGAATGACTCAAGTGCGTATGATGGACAATCAACGAAAGTTGATGGGATATGTCTCCTATTGCCAAAAAGAAACTAAAGAACTTCGTGAGATTGTTAAGTCTCAGGGGTGAAATAAAGGAGCAAGAGGATCTTATCTTGCAGCTGACATGCAAGGTTGATGCACTTAAGAAGCTTAAGAATGATGATGAAGATCCAGATGCTTCGCTACCTAAAGGAAATGAGCCTAAACAAACTCACGACTCATCTTCTGGTGCAGGTACGAGTGTTGTTGGTGATTTGGGAAAATAGTTGGTTGTTTATCATGACTTGACGGATGTTACACTACAACAAAAAAGGGCTTTTTTGGACCTTCTGTGTGGGACACTTGTAAAATAGGGTCTTAAAATCTATTTAATAGGACAAATGAACATTTGAGGTCCTTTTAAAATATACGCTACAAAACCGGTGTCCTAAAAAGTAAATTAATAGGATGGATGATTCTTTTGGGTCATATTATCATATAACTTAATAAGACACTTAAATCTAAATCCTAATAAAGTAACCTATAAGACATGTAGCTGTTGGTGTCCCATTATGTAGTAATGTAATAAGACACTTGATCACTGAAGGTCTTATTATAACATAAGTTAATAGGACATTTTGTAGTTAATTCATAAATGTTCGGTGTTATTGGACCCTTTCTAGTTGATGTCATATAAGAACATAACTTAATAGGACATTTTACACTATGGTCTTATAACTTTAACCTTTATAAGACGCTTAATTATTGTGGTGTTATTATAATATACCGTAATAGGACATTTGATATTTAAGTCATAAAATATCTATTTTATAGGACGCTTATTCGCTAGAATTTTATTATAACTTAACTTAATAGGACACTTGACACTTAAGTCTTATAACTTTAACCTTTATAGGATACTTTATCATTGTGGTGTTATTATAATACACCGTAATAGGACACTTGATATTGTAGTCATAAAACATATGTTTTATAGGACGTTTATTCGCTAGAGTTTTATTACAACATAACTTTATATGACACATGACACTTTAGTTACGTTTAAGATGTAAATCCATGCCTATTAAATTTATGTTTTTCGAAATTTACCAAAGTATCTTTACGCCAAATAGTTTTCCAAAAAAGTTGAGCTTCCCACTCAAAACTTAAATTTCAGTAACAAAAATTTTCCCCAACTAATTTCCTCTCTTAGAAAAATTATTGCTCACTACAAAAAATGACCATCAGAGACAAAACTATGAGAGACAGAAAAATCAGTCTCGAATAAATAGTATTAATGACTGATATATCCGTTACTGATTTATTGGGGACTAATATTTATATGACTGATGTTAGTGACAGATAATCAATCTCTAATATGATGGTGTCTTATTCAGGACTAAATTTCAGTCACAAATATGTATAGAAATACTACACTTTTGAAGGGAAACTTATTGGTTACTGAATTTCAGTCCCAAAGATATAATGATAAAAATACACAAATATACAACAAATGATATTCAATTTCTAACATGGAAGGAATTTAACAAATGATATTAAATTTCTAACATGGAAGGAATTTATTAGACAGAAAATTTGTTCTTAATGTTTTCTGAACAAAACGAATTAGGGATTGATTTTCATTCTCTCACGCATTCCTATATAAAAATATCAATGACTGATTTTTAGTCTCTTATCTATTTTGAGCAAATTCTATTGTTTTATAAAAAAATATTAGAGGATAAAAATCATCTTAGAAATCAACAAGTGGTGATAGTCGTTCTCGTAAGATTTTTGTACATGAAGTAGGGAGTATTATTCAATCTCCAATAATCAACGAATACTCTACCGCTTCGAGGAAGTATAGTATGCAATGTAATCATTACTGAGAATTGTAAAATATGATACTAATAATAATAATAGTAATAACGTATATTTTTTGTTAGTTAAATTATACTAAAACATATAACTAATTTCGATATATACTTAATTACTTATACATGCATACTAATTATTATTATTATTTTTCTGAACAGTTTATATTCCACTCATATCATCCAATGTTTTAAGTAAACTAAAACCCACAATCACTGTTTAACAAGCATAACAAAGTAAATGCAAATAATTAATGTATTAAAAATCAATTTAAATACTTCTTTTTTAGTCAATTTTACCTACACATTGTAATCTATACTATATATAAAGCGTGAGGGAGAGACCTTTTAATTTTTTAAAGGTACCAAACTTTTTTAGATACAAAACATAATGCATATTATTAAGATATTTTAGAGGCAATTTTGTCTTTTAGCAAAATCATGTTAATTTATATCATAGTTACAAATTTGGTTCTTTAACTCTAATCATTTTGTTAATTTATAAAATATATATAGCCCTTATATTAAACTAATTACCCCAACGACATTTAAACGTTTATAATATTGTCACACGCTAATATTTTTTTAAAACATTATACCATAAAAACGAGTATTTTATTTTCTTTAATTTGAGTATAGTATTGTTATACATTTTTCATTTTAAAATTTTAATGTGATACGTGATTACCTTAAGGACCATAAAACGGGTCGGGCGGGTTCGACCGTTCGGGTTATGGTTCTAAAAGGTTAAGGTTGGAATGGGTCGATACATAAAAGATTAATTTGTCTTGGTCGGGTTTTGGTAGAAAGGGGTCAGCTCAAGAGTGTAGGCAGAACGAGTTGCGGGTCAATACACGTTCAATATAGCGTTACATGCCAATACCTGGTTGCGCGTGCATACAGTCATTGTCTGACGTGCATACTAACACTAGTTTAGATTCTGATTCCAATATGGCATTATGAGCATACCATCATTGGGTTTCACACAATATTTTAAGGTAATGCACGTACAGAAACGGTGACACTGGTTACGCGTTCGATGTCATGTTTATGTGGATCACCTGGACACTATTAAAAGTTAGTTTTAACCCTATACAAAAACTAATAATTTTGCTAATGAAATTTTATATTTCTATATTCTTAGCATTCACATCAAATTCCCTCCTTACCAATTTTGAAACTCCTAACTTTCTCTCGTTCCCTTCCCACCCCCTGCCCCCAAAAATTAATAAATTTCAAATTAATTCTACCCTAGATCCCCAAAATTACGTCCTCAAAAATTTCATTCTCCGTCAAGTCTTTTGGTTTCCGTAGCCTTGGTGACGATGGTTGGTGAATACTACCAATCTGAATGAAGTCCCTGTCGTTGATCGTTATTGGTGATGGAGGTAATGATAGTTATGGAGTTGATGATAATGATTATGGAGCACGAGATGGTCATCATTACTGATGATGTGCGAGTCTACTGTCGTAGTCGTGGAGGAAGATGTACCTACATAACATTCGTTGATCTGCTACCCTTGGTTAGGGTAAAGTGTGTTTTCTCACATTCACAGTTACTTTGCTTTCGTTTCTTTTACTACTACTTTGTTAGTTGATGCAATTGATCAACAAAACTTATGTTTGATTTGTATCTTATTTTTTTTGGGTTTGCTGCTGAAATTATTATTTGGTCAGCGTTTAAGTTAGGGGTTGGAATATTACACTTTTTAGTAGAAAAGTTAGAATTGTACTACTCAACTTAAACAAATGTTTGGGACTTCTTTTCACTAGTAGATTATTGTTCATTAATAAAGTATTGTTCATGTTAAATGACAAATTAGTGTTATGAATCGGACCTTCATTAACCCAAATCGGACACCAAAATATATATATATATATATATATATATATATATATATATATATATATATATCAAGGACCGGACCTCTGAGCTTATTTCGCGTTTGGCCTTTGTTGAGTTCAGTGCTCAGTTAAGAGGGGTAGGATCATGACCAATGATGTACTATCTGAATTGTTTGCACACAGTCCTTTAGCCTTTTTTGTTAGGCTGGTTTCAACTTCCAATATAAATCTTAATGTAAACTAGACATTTGAAAGCAAAGTCTATTTTCGTATCCAAATTTAATCACTCTTGATGTAACATAAGTTCATTTTCTTACTTGATTGAGTAACATGAATTCATGTTTCCAAAGTGTAGTGGAAGGATGATTCAGTATACTAGAATCTGATTTAGGCAGTTCTTATCCTTTTGTAAATGACTATTAGTGATGGTAGTGGTATATATTTAGTGAAAGTATGATTTGTTTAATGTTTTTTTGTCTCTTTATCTTTGCTGTTGTTCTGTTGTGGAAGAGGCGGCAGATTGGATTGCTTTATCTTTGCTGTTGTTCTGTTGTGGAAGAGGCGGCAGATTGGATTGCATTGGGTTGTTTCTAGTATGACATTCACCTTATCATAGCTGGTCTGAATTTGTACAGATAGACTTAAACATTGCATGAACCGGGTGTAATACCAAGTCGTTCAGCATGTCGTAGAGAAAACATCCAACTGAAGTCTAAATGTGAAGAACTCACTACTACCGTGGTCCAGTTAGAAGCCCAGGTATCCGATATGAAAAGGTAGAAGGATGGTTCTAGTGTTCCACCTGTTACATCGTCATATTTCCCCATTGTAACCAATGGACCTCCATGTTTACGAGTATTTTTCTATATAAATCTTTATTGTTCCACATTTTGCAAGTTATCTTTTGTACTTCATCATAAATATGTTATAAAAAATAGGTAGCTCACTATATTTTGCACAAAGTACATGGTCAAAAAGAGGATTAGTATGTAATTTGGATACTTTGTTAGACTTAGGATATGTAGAAGCTGTGAAATAGAGGTAAATCTTTAGTTTGTAGACTCATCCTAAAATTGATTATAAGTTAGTGATTAAATAAAGGTTACATTGGGCTACACTAGAAAACAACAATATTTATTGATGTTTTTTTTATATTATTTTTTCTATAAAATGTGAAACCTTCTTTTTTGTGAAATGATTTTTGCACTATAATGACTCAAGTTTAATATACAACTATTTGTTGAAAACTAAAATCTAGGTCGGAGATGAAGTTTTCCTCAAAAGCATTCTAATCCCTACTAAGCCTGTAGCAAGAGGATGGGTGAAGAGCCTGGACCCAAATGAGCTAGTTGGTGGTACAGAGATTGAACCAAAATGGTGTGAGGTAAATGTTCAAGTACCAATAAAAATAGATGAAAAGTATGTGAGACCATATGGGTTATTTTCCACAATTCAAGATTGTATTGGTGCATCCATCACATGGCCTTGTCCATTCATCTCGGTTTGTATTTGTTAAACTTGTGATACGGATAATTTTAATAACACGGACCTTAATGCTTATACATGGATGGTTATTTGTAGGTAGTCCGTGAGGATTGAGGACGCATGATGACTCGGGATTTTATGGTGCTTGTTTCTTTTATTGCTTTTAATTTTTTTGTTGAATGTTACAAGAGTTTATGCTGGATAATCTTATAACTTATGTTTATTATTTTCGTTATGAACAAGTTTATTTAATATAATGAAGTTTTATTTTTTTTCAATATTTAATGTCCATAACTGTATCGTAAAATTGTGTGTGTGGGCGTTTAAAAAAGGGTTGTATAATATGATTTGTTAGGACTTTGAATTGTTGTCCTACTAAACATTAGAACAATGTAAAAGTGTCATAATATGTTTTTAGGACGTTTAAGTTGTTCATATACATATTATGCAACCATAAAATTTAGTTTCATAATCTTGTTTGGAATATTATGACCCTTTTTTTGGTACTATAATGTTCCATTAAAAGGGTCCTATAAATTAACTTTTAAGGACGCTTGTATGTGTATCAAAGTTTATAGCTAGGTAAGCACATGTCAGAACATTGTAAAAGTGTCATAATATGTTTTTATTGGGACGCCTTTTGGGTTGTTACTGGATATATTATGCGACCATAAAATTGATTTCATAATTTTATTTGGGATATCATGACTTTTTTCTTTGTACTAAAGTACCTATAATGTTACATCATAAGGGTCCTATAAATTAATTTTTAAGAACACTTGTATGTGTATCAAAAGATTAAAGGTAGGTAAACAAATGTTAAACATTGTAAAGTGTCCTAATATGTTTTTATTGGGACGCTTTTTGGGTTTTTAATGGATATATTATGTGACCATAAAATTGGTTTCATAATCTTATTTGGGATATTAGGATGCTTTTTGAGTTTTGAGACTTATTACGACCCCTTTACATGAAACGCTTTTCTCGTTTTTCCTATTAAATGAAAGGTCCTATAAAATAGCATTTTAGGACGCTTTTGTGCGTACTAAAAAGCAATTTTTGTTGTAGTGTTAAACCCATCGAGTCGATAAAAGCCAATACTGTTATATTTATTGATGGGTCGGGATGGTCAGAAGAATTGTTAATGCTGATGAAATAGAAGCGGGACAGTTTGTTGAGAGGTCCTTAACACGAGAGCAGATTTATATACTGTTGGTTCTAAAGGACGATGATCTAACCGTGTTAGAGGCTGAGAATGGTATGGAGGTCTAGAATGATAAAGAGGTCTTGAATGATCCGAGTATTCAGATGAACACGACATTCATTTATGAAGACGAGGAAATTGAGATTGAAGACGTGACAGCTGAGGAATACCCTGACTTATTTCAACACTCCAATGTTGATCAGGGTGCTCCGTTATTTAATGAGGAAACTGTTAAAGCAGCGAAGATCAGTTGGGGAAGGTATCAAAGGGCAAGAACGTTGATACAAGATTTGATTCGAAGCCCAATCCATCTCTTGCTGATATTCAAGGATGGTTTGCACTACGTGAATATAGACTTTTAGATACACATGTGGTCTGGGAGATTTGCCACACTTCGGCTTAAATGTGTGGCTAAAAGGTCTTTAACCATGTTTGAAAACCTTTCAGAATGTTTTGGCCACATATGTTATTCTTCATGTGACCATTCTATACCTACTCAGGAACTTTTCGCCACACTTTGAAAAAAACTGTGACAAAATCTAGCCACATAATAAAAACGTGTGGTGAAATGTGACCTACAGTCATAGTTTGTTTGATCTTTGATACATGTGACAAAAACACATGCATTAGCCACAAACTGTGACATTTAACTAGCCACATGTTTTAATAGTGTGGCTAAATGTGACGAACGACTACTGTATTGATAAAAGATGTGTCTAAAAGGTAAAAGATATAGCCACTTATATTACGTTGTGTGGCCTAATGTCACATTTGTTAGCGACATTTTAATAATGTGGCGAAATATGATGAACAGCCACTGTATTTATTAGTAATGTGGCTAAAGCGCTTTAAATATATGGCCACTTATATGAGGTTGTGTGACCAAAGAGTAGTTTAGTTTTATATTGCTAAAATGCTTTATTTTTCCTAAGTACCATCACCTTCACCTCCTCCCAATTACAAACCTAATCTATAAACATCGATTGAAGCTCATTACTCTTCTTCATCACTTTGATTCTTGCTCCAAACTTCATCAACCATCCTGCAATCAAATCTAACGGGGTTTTCAACATGATTAATTAGAACCCTGGAGATGTCAAAAAATGTTAGGGTTTGAGTTTTGTTGAGATCAGTTGGTTGACAGATTCGTTCTCGTTTATTGATTGGTCTGTAACTTGATGTTAAACAACGACTATGTAACATCCCAAATTTCAAGATTTTTATAAAAATGGATTTTAAACCAAAGAGGAGTCAAAGAGGAAATAAAACAAAAGGGTGGGTGATGTATATTTTTGGATGTTCTGGATGTGTGTGTGGACAGAAGAAGAAAACAAGCAAGAAGAAGAGAACGAGCAAGAAGGAGAACAGATTATTTCACTTCTCAAATCGATTATCAAATAGAGCATTAGAAAATATATAATCATCGTCTAGTAGATCGATTATTGGGTAAGTGTTTCTAACCCTAAAGTTGGGGCTTTGTTATCTACACTTCATGCATGATGATCTAGTACGTGTTTTATGTGATTATTGATGCACTGATAGTGATAATATTGATTATGTGATCTATTACTAGTTATAATTGTTGATTCTATCATAGTAGTGTCAAACTGTGTTCAAGAGTATACCATATTTGATGAACACAGTTGATAAATTAGGGATCTTTTATGGATGTGGTTATATGATTATAATCTGTACATATAAGTTGATTGTTGTAATGCATCAAACATAAGAGGTAATTGTTAAAATGTGTGAGAAAATAGGCATTTCAGATCGTGCGCGGATATTAAAGTAATGATTTCAAATGAATGCACACAGGGTGTTTGTGAAAATGTCTCAACCAACAAGGAATTAAAAGAGTTGTTAAGATGTGAAATTCATATTACTGCTGTCAATAAAGTTCGTATAAAATCATAGAAAAATCGGGTGAATGTGTATTATACATGCTTGAAAACCCCTTTTGATGTACTAGGTTTCATCTTTGAACACGGTAAGCTAATTCAGACTTAAAACGGATCAAAACAGTAGATTAAAATGATGACAGCATGCTGTTTGAAGTTAAATTATGTTGCAGTCCTGTTCTTTGAATAATCATATAAAATAGTATAAAAATCCGAGAAAGATGTATTTTATATTCTTGAAAAGCTCCTTGAGTCTATTACGTTTTATATGTGAACATGAAAAGCTGTTTCGGATGAAATATTGTTCAAAACAGTTAGTTTCTAGAGCAATATAGCAGATTCAGCATACTGTTTTGACAGAAAATAGGTTGCTGACCTGTTTTTCTAAAAATCACATATAATAAACCGTAGCTCTGATAAAGGTGAACTTTATATGCTTGGAAACCTCTGTGAGTTTACTACATTTTACTTTTGAGCATATTAAGTTAGTTCTGACTTTTAACTGGTCAAAAGTTGAGGTGAATAGGTGCTGCACAAAAGGTGCAGTACTAAAAATAGTTTTTTTTTCATAAAAATAAATGGTGTGCGCACTTGTTTAGAAGAGATTAAGACATAATTTCTTTAATGTAAATTAATGCCATAATGTATGAAGTTGCTAAGTAGAGCCTAGTCATATATGTACTGAGTTAACCGTTAAAACGGGGGAAGTGGATAAATGACTTGAAAATGTTTAATTGATAACTTGATGAACACATTGATGATTCTTGGCTTAATTATTCGGTATGAATGAGAGTGGTATGAAAATATAAAGAATACTAATGCCGAGTGTCCACATTAGGTATTCTAACTTGTTGAAAGTTGACTTTAACAAGCTAGGTATGTTGAAGCTTGGAAGCCAACGAATCAAATGGATGAAGTGTAATCAAGCTCCTACGAACAAAGGTAAGTTTATCTTACATCTATCTTAAGAAGTTACAAGTCTTATTAGTATGTTTTGATTTATAATAAATATCAAATGGATACGGGCCGCCTTGACCCATTAGTTGCAAATTGATTCTTTTGACTATACTTAGTGCGTACTGGTTGTTTTAACTCGTTATAGTTTGAAGTTTACCCTACCAAATGTCTAAGGGGGAATTACTCGTGTCTAGAATACAAATAGTACTAGAATTGTGTAGTACGGTTTGATTTGGGTTTCAGACCAGCTTGTCAATTATAATAATAATATAGTAACTAGATGAAGATTTGACTCGTTGGTGAATATTAAATTAGTAGCCTGATTTAATTAGAGAAATGATTCGTTAAGTTGTTTAGACGGGTTGTAAATAATATGTTGAAAAGTTCTAACCGTTTCTAAAGTAGAATTTTAGTTGAGACGTGAAATAGCATTGAGATTAATTTTAATGGGTTGTAATTATGTTGATGGGTTATAATCATGCTGATTAGAAACAGGTACGCGAAGCTTATGATCAATCGGGCGAGTTAAGATACATAATAAATTGAATCTTTGGAGTTGCATAACGGTAGCCGGCATAGACTACGCTGGACCTGGTTTGGCTTAATATTTTGACTAATGTTACTCCGGGTTTAATATCTTATTTATATATAATATTTAAATATTGTCAATAACTAATATTTGGTATTGGATTACTTTAGGCGAAGCCCACAAATGGAAGCGAAAAGCCGAAGATCAAGTGCTCAGATTTGGACACCAATACACATCAAAGTGCAAGTTTCTAATATTGATAATGAATTATGAATAAGTTTTAAAATATGTACTATCTTTGATTAAAAGACAAGTTCCTACGGATATTATACGTGATGTTCGGATATTATACGAGATGTGTGGATACATGTTAGGACTTTTGGTACTGTTGACATTACTTATTATCACCAACGTTTTTTTTAATTGAGTCGTACCGACCCTGACCTGTTTCGACCCTGACCTGTTTCGACCCATAACCCACTTCGACTCAACCCAACCCATTTTCCACCCCTATGTTTAATGTATATTGACGGGTTAGGCGAGTTGTACTGACACAATTTAAAAATATATTAAAAAATAATAATAAAAAAATCATAAGTCAAATTATAAATAAAAAACATAAAAAGTAAAAAAAAACAAAAATATTTACTCCATTGTCCTTGTTCAAAAAAAATCGACCCGAAACCCGTTCCGACCTTGACCCATTTTGACCCGGACCCGTTATGACCCGAACCTTTTGACCCTGATCCATTCCGACCCGAACCATAACAACCCCTTTTTTAATTGACCCATTTCAACCCATAACCCGTTCCGACCCATAACCCGTTTCGACCCAACCCAACCCATTTTCCACCCCTATGTTTAATGTATATTGACGGGTTATGCGAGTTGTACCTCTTAATACACAATTTAAAATTATATGCATAATGGGCCATTAGAGATTTCAAGGCCCAATTTGATCCATTAGGACATGTATGAGCTGTTTTTGTGTATTATGGTCTAATATGACTCCCTACAACATGATATAACCCTTAAATATCTAATGTTACATATCACATGCCATAATAGACCACTAAGAGATTTCAAGCCCTAATATGACCCATTAGAACGACTATGACATGAAAAAGGCTATAATGGGCCACTAACACCAACAAGGCCCAATAAGACCTATGATGAAAGTATCACATGTTATCGGCCATTAACATCTAACTATGACAAATGACATTCCTATACAATATTCTTAGAGCAGCTTTGATGTGATAAAGGCTATAATGGGCCACAAACACCAGTTAAGGTCCAATAAGGCCCATTGATGAAAGTAAGACATTTTGTTGGGCGTTAACCAAACTATGACTCACTAAACTCATATTCAACCATTTTAGAGCAACTATGATATGATAGAGACTACAATGGGTCACTAACAACAACCAACGCCCAAGATGGCCCATTAATGCAAAGTATGACGACCAACCATGCCTATGGCTCACTACACTCATATACAACCCTCTTGTAGAAACGAGGAGATGATAGATGCTATAATGGCCACTAGTACCATTCAAGGCCCATTGATGAATGTATGACATGTTTTGGGCGTTAACATCTAAGTATGACTAATGATAGTCATATACAAACTTCTTAAAGCAACTATGACGTAACCAAGGGACACTAATATCTAACTATGAGTCTATGACTAATGATAGCCAAATAAGTCCTATTGACGAAAGTATGGTGTGTTTCGGGCGTTAACACCTAATCATGACTAATGACACTCCTATACAACTCTTTTAGAGTAACTGTGACATGATAGATGCTATAATGAGACACTAACACCGATCAAGAACTAATATGACCCACTAATAAGCGTATGGTTTATTATTGGGCGTTAACACTGATTACTACACTCTTATACAACTCTTTTATAGCAACTATAAATATCACTTTTATTTATTTTATATGTTTTTATATTTAAAATACAATTTGTTATATTATTTAAGGTTTAATTAGTTGTTATACACACACACACACACACTAACAACTCTTTATTTTTAATCAAAAATAAAAATATTTAATTCTATTTATTTCCTATTAATTTTACTTCTCTCAAAATTTCAAATTAAATTCACCCCCTTTTTTCTTTAAAAAATTTTGAATTACCCTCTCATTCTTAAATATAATTTCAAATTAACCTACTTTTTTTTTTCTATCTCTTCATTATTTCTTATACTTCTAACGGAGTTGGAGTTAAGTCTAAGAGTTGACTAAAGGCTTTTGACACGAAACTCCTATCAGCTCCAGTGTCAAACAATACAGAAGCAAAACAATCGTTCACAGGAAACTTACCAGTCACCACGTACGGATCATTGCGGGCTTGACCCGACCCAATAACAAAAGCTCTTCCTTTACCATTGTTTCCACCACTACTGCCACTTCCATTACCTCCATTGTTGTCGTTCTGTTTCAGCTTGGGACAATCTTTCCTGAAATGACCTTCCTGCCCACATTCGAAACATCCCTTTGTCGTCATAGGTGGTTTAGGAGCACCCTTTTCTGCAAGGTCTCCTCTACATTCCTTTGCCTGCTGACCCATCTTTCTGCATCTCTGACACTTGACACGGTCACACGGGCCAGCATGATGGTAGTTGCACCAATTGCACTTCGGATATTTCCCAGCATATCCGCCAGAACCCTGCCCGCTACCGTTGTTATTGTTGTTGTGACTCTGATTGTTGAAGCTCCGAGTGAATTCGGGCTTACGGTAGTGTTGTTGCTGTGGGGGGTTCGAGGATGAGGATCTGGTGTTGTCAAACTTTCTCTTTCCGCTGCTCGGGTTGCTGTTGCTGTTGTTGTCAGTGTTCGGGTTGTCACGGGCTTTAGTGGTTGAACCCCTAGATGGTAGCGCACCTTGGGTCACTGCTTGATCCGTTAGTTTGTGAGCTAAACGGATCGCTTGTTGAATCGTGGCTGGTCTGGAAGACGTCACCGTGCCCTGAATTTGCGGTGCTAACCCATCAATATACATTTCAATCCTCTTACTCGGCGGATCTACCATCCGCGGACACATCACCGCTAACTCGTGAGAACGGGTAGTGTAAGCTTCGATTTCTGAGCCCACCATCTTCAATGACCAAAACTCAGATTCCAACTTTGCAATATCCTCTCTCGGACAGTACTCTTCTCGCATCATCTTTTTGAACTCATCCTAGTTCATCGCGTTAGCCAGTTCCAATCCAAGAATCTGTACGTTCGAATTCCACCAAGTGAGAGCAGAATCTTCAAGTGTTCCAGCAGCAAATTTGACTCTACTGGCAGGGGGACAATTACACATTTCAAACGCCGATTCGGCCTTCTCAGCCCAACGCAGGAAGCCTATAGCTCCCTCAGTGCCCTTAAACGTACTGGGCTTGCAGTCAAGGTAGTTCTTGAAAGTACACGTTCCAGTTGGACCTCCAGCTTGATTCTGAACATGTGCGGCTAAAGCGGCCGCCGCATAGTCGTTCAGCAGAGTTTGGAGTTCTGCTGCAGTCAAGTTGATGTTACCACGTCCGTGTCCAGCGTTTCTTCCAGACATCTAGGTGTTATCATTCTCAGATGTCATCGTCTGAGGACACCTCTGAGTGTGCCTCCGGCTCAGCCGGTTCTTCCTCCGGTTCCTCTTCGGGTTCCTCCCCGGGATCTTCCTCGGATTCTGAGCAATTTGCGTCTGTAAGATATCGCATCGCTCTAGAGCTATCTCTGTCCGGGATCTCGCCACAAGAAGTTGCTCTTGTAAATCTATCATATCTGCTTGCATTTTTTCTCATAATCTTCATCTGTTGGTCACTAGCCTCTTGCATTTCCTTCATCGCCGCTGTCATGCGGGAAATTTCCTCCTTAGTTTCTGTTCCGTCTTTTAACAGTCCGGAAACGTTAGCTCTCGTATAGCGCATGTAACCCACGTCACGCTCCAAACAAGAAACGACAGCTGCGAGAACTCGCTCTACAGGTTCGGTTATGGGTGGTAGGGTGTTGGGGTAAGCAGGATGGTTCGGGTGGGGTAATGGGGGAACTTGTTCACGATAGACCATACGTCTGATCATATTAGGGTACCAATCCCAGCTAACTTCGTTTTCGTACATGCCTCCGGATAAGCGGTACCCCTTCGGTGCAGGAGCTTCGAGTTCCGGGACTACACGAGGTGGCGATGAGGTAGGTAGCTGCGGCTCCTTCCCATGAGCAGGAGTCATCTGATCGGATGATGATGATGGTAGCATCGACATCTCTACAGGTAAGCCGTGTATGCGCGCGTATGAGTGAATGAGGTAAAGAGATAAGATAACAAAGACTACACAAATCTATGCAGTGCGTATCATTATAACTAATGGGTCGTCGCGGTTATAGTCTAGTATGCATGCAGCTTCTAGTTCGCTATAACCAATGACTCTGATACCAATCTGTCACACCCTCAAAATCCACTAACGGAGTTTTACCGTCAGAGGGTGTGAACTAACAGGATCGGATTCTTTAGTTATAATCAAACGATAAAACAAAGTTTCAAAACCATGAAAACGTTTACGAGTAATTAAATGCGGAAGCGTAAAAACCATAGAAACCAATGTTGCGTCACGCAGGACGACTTAAAACCCAATGATAACAGTTTAAAATAAGTTTGCATAATTAAAAGTGTTTCAAGCAATGCATGATCCTAAACCGCGCGCCCGCCTTGGCTACCTGAGAATAACATACTAAAAGTGTCAACACAAGGTTGGTGAGTTCACAAGTTTATATAAAATAAAGCGTTTAGCGTTTGCGTTCAGCGTTTTGCGTTACAGCGTTTTGCGTTACAGCGTTTTGCGTTACAGCGTTTTGCGTTATGTCAATTATATATCTATAGGTAGCTAGCCTATAAAACAAGTATCACTAAGTGTTCGACACCGAAGCTGACTGTTTATCATTTGCCTTGCCACCAGGTCTATCCCGACCATGGTATGTGTTTAGCCAAGATTACACCCACTCGACCTCCAGTCGAGTTTAGCGTAGGGTGGGGTTTGTCAAACCCAGTAGTACTACTCAACAATGACTCGCTATTATCCAATATTAAACGGTTCGATGTGAATGAAGGACTTTAGTTATTGCGTTTGCCACTTAGTCTTTACAAGTGATATATAATCTATATTAACAAAATCTAAAATGCGTTTTCGGAGTATGTTATCTCCCCCAATTGAAAAGCGTTTGAAAACAGTTTAAAAAGGGGAAAGTGAAACTCACTGTTTGCGAAGTATTCCCAAAATAATTCACCAAGCTGCGCGTCACAGAAAAACTCTCTCTAGCGTTCTAAAACAACAAAGAGATTTTTCTAAGTGTCGGAAATTTATCGAGTCTCTAGACCCGGCACATAATACCTATGCACACAACATGTTTCGTGTTTACTATTGTGAATCGTGTGTGACTTGAACAAGTATATTCGTGATACAATACATGTGTGAACAATTATTTACGTGTCATGTATTAATACTGTACATAACTAGCAATTATTCCCCGCAAGGGCAATTTGGTCAAAACACGACAACTATTTAGCAAGTATTCCCCACAGGGGCAATTTGGTCAAAACATAACAATTATATAGCAAGTATCATGTTTCATGCATTTTCACAAAATTCAGCAGCTAGTTTCACCGAGACAGAAATTCTACTTGAAAGATTGTACTATTCCACTGATCATAGCATCTCAATTAATTTACCAAAAATCATCACAAAAGCATATATATGTTAGGTTTCCAGAACATGTTTTATTTTATTTTTATTCCACATAGATTTCGCATAAAGATCAAAACATTACAGCAAGCTCATAACAGTCAAATTCATGCGCAACAGAATGTTATTTGAAATTCCCGTTAAACGAAAAATCCAATAAATGCAAGACCACTTGGGTTAGGAACCTAACCCAATAAGTCAACTTCCAGAAGTGGAACCAACCCAATTGGTCTCGTAGTTCATGAGATATAATATTTAAAAAACAACCTAACAGCAGGTCTAACAACTCAGCTTTGCACAACGTTTTTGTAAAATCATAAAATTTAACTTTTACACGTCCAAAAATTGCAAATTTATATTCTTTAGAAACTAGACTCAACCTAGTTTACTGTAGTGTTAATAATCTCAACCAATTTTTACCTTTACACCCCGTTACAGTCAATTAAACATCAATAACACAATCTGTCCAGAAACTGTTTGCATCCAAACTCAACCTATTAACTATCTATGAACCATAATTCATTCATATAACACTCTAGACTCCATAATAACTATCCATGCACATCAATTACACATCACATACATGATTAGGGTTTTTGTTTGAACTCAAATCAAAGACACAACAATTAACATGTAGCAATATCAATTCTAGTTATCAATTCATCATCAATACATCATCAAATCAAACAAACTCATATGAACACAATAACATGTAAAAATCGGAATCTAGGGTATGTAATTAACCCAATAAAAGTCAAGATTAAGTATAAAGGATGCATAGGATAGTCGTTTATACCTTCCTAGCACCTTAATCTTCAATCAAAAGCTTGAAATTGATTGTATGTATGTGTGTGTATGTCGACGGCAGCCAAGGGAGCCAGGGGGGGGCGATCGGATTGTGTGGGGAGGAGGAAAGAATTAGGGTTAACATATTATAAATAATAATATGTTACACCTTGGCCCCTCCACTTCTAAGTATTACTTATCTAGCTTAAACTAACTTGTTTACATCTTGAGTTAGTGTTTTAACCAATATTATCACATAACACATAAGTCTAACACCTAATTATCACATAATTATTGTTTTGACGTTTTTCGTTTATTCACCAATCGTTTGCGTCAACTCGTTTGCGTTTCGGTGCAATTCCCGAAAGACTACACATGTAGTAAGTTTTAAGCGTCATTTAAACCCTAGTTTAAATGTAATGAGGTGTGCGTTATAGATTCAGTGATCTTAAGTTTGAATTGACGGAGTTGAGTTAACGGAGTTAAACTGAAATTGACGATTGTCACATCATTCCCATGTTAAAGAATTTTCGTCCCGAAAATTTGAGTCAAGTCGTGATGAGTGTCTGAAAAAGTAAGAAAAATTTTCAGTTTGTCATATCATCCCCTAGTAGAAAGAAATTTCGTCCCGAAATTTAATTCATACCTCCGGTGATTTCTGACGGTTTGGCGGGTTTCGCGGTTTTCTGTGTTTGGTCAGCCCTTCAAAAAGGTGAGGATACTTTTTCATCATTTGATCCTCGCGTTCCCACGTGAACTCCGGTCCACGTCTCGAGTTCCAACGAACCTTAACGATTGGAATTTTGCTGTGCTTGAGCGTTTTGGTTTCCCAATCCAAAACCTCGACTGGTTTTTCAATGAAACGTAACTGTTCATCAACTTGCAGTTCCTCCAAAGGGACTACTTGGGTTTCATCAGATAGGCATTTCTTCAAATTGGATACGTGGAATACATTGTGTACGCCACTGAGTTCCGTTGGTAGGTCCAGTCGGTACGCCACCGGACCAATGCGCTCAGTTATTCGATAGGGTCCAACATATCGTGGGTTGAGTTTGTTTCGCTTTCCAAAGCGAACCACACCTTTCCAAGGTGAGACTTTGAGTAACACTCGATCGTTCACTTGAAAGTCGAGAGGTTTTCGGCGCTTTTCGGCGTAACTCTTTTGGCGATCTCGTGCTGCTGCCATGCGATTTCGGATTTGAACAATCTTTTCCGAAGTTTCGAGTACCAGTTCTGGACCAGTGATTTGGCTGTCACCCACCTCTGCCCAGCAGAGTGGTGATCGACACTTCCGTCCGTACAGCGCTTCAAACGGCGCTGCTTTAATACTTGCGTGGTAGCTGTTATTATACGAAAACTCTACCTAGGGTAAGTGAGGTTCCCAACTTTTTCCGAAATCCAATACACATGCACGCAACATGTCCTCTAAGGTCTGAATAGTTCGTTCACTTTGCCCATCCGTCTGAGGATGGTATGCTGTGCTCATATCAAGACGGGTGCCTAGTGCGCTCTGTAGCGACTTCCAAAAGTGCGAAGTGAAACGGGAATCTCGATCAGAAATGATTGAGACAGGCACTCCGTGTCTAGACACTACTTCCTTCATGTAGACGCGAGTCAGTCTTTCCATTTTGTCCGATTCCTTAATCGCTAAGAAGTGTGCAGACATAGTCAACCGGTCAACGATCACCCAGATGGTATCGCATCCCGTCGGTGTCCTAGGTAAACCCATGATAAAATCCATTGAGATGGGTTCCCATTTCCACACTGGGAGTTCCGGTTGTTGCAGTAGGCCAGATGGTTTCTGGTATTCTATCTTGACTCTAGCACAAGTCAAGCATTTGCTCACGTAGGTGGCAATGTCGGCTTTCATGTTCGGCCACCAGTAAAGTGCCTTTAAATCATGATACATTTTATCTGAGCCAGGGTGGATAGAATATCTGGACTTGTGTGCTTCATCCATTACCAGAGTTCTCAACTCTCCGAACCGTGGAACCCAAATCCGGTTCTCAAAATATCGGACCCCGTCCGATCTGGTTTCAAGTTGCTTGTTCATGCCCCGCATGAGTTCTGATGGAAGATTATCATCTTTCAAAGCTTCGAGTTGCGCATAGCGAATCTGGTCGGGTAAGTTTGCATGAATCTTGAGTTGCAATGCTCGCACTCGCCTGGGTTTATCTGTTTCTTTTCTACTGAGGACGTCGGCCACTACATTGGCCTTGCCAGGGTGGTACTTGATGGCACAATCATAATCCTTAAGCAGCTCGACCCGACGACGCTGTCGCATGTTCAGCTCCTTCTGATCGTAGATATGCTGGAGACTATTGTGGTCGGTGTAAATGTAAACTTGGTACCGTACAAGTAATGCCTCCATATCTTAAGGGCAAATACCACAGCTCCGAGTTCCAAATCATGGGTCGTGTAGTTCTTCTCGTGAACCCGTAGTTGTCGAGAGGCATAAGCTATAACCTTCTCGAGTTGCATCAGCACACAACCGAGACCCTGTATTGATGCGTCACAGTGTACCTTGAAATTTTCCGTTCCCTCGGGGAGGGCTAGGATAGGGGCGCTACAGAGTTTGGTTTTCAACAGTTGAAAAGCGGATTCTTGCGCGTCACCCCAATTGTACTTAGTGCCTTTGTGAGTCAAAGCGGTGAGGGGTTGGGCAATCTTTGAAAATCCTTCAATGAAACGCCGGTAGTAGCCGGCCAGTCCTAGGAATTGCCGCACCTCAGTCGGAGTCTTAGGTGCTTCCCAGTTTTTTTGATGGCCTCTACCTTACCGGGATCGACATGGATACCATTCTCGTTGATCACATGTCCTAAAAAGTGAACCTCGCGAAGCCAAAACTCACATTTCGAGAGTTTAGCATACAGTTGTTCCTTCTTCAATAATTCCAGAATTACCCTTAAGTGTTCTCCATGGTCAGCTTCGTCCTTGGAGTAGACGAGAATATCATCAATGAAAACAATCACAAACTTGTCGAGGTACGCCTTGCATACTCGATTCATGAGATCCATAAATACGGCTGGTGCGTTGGTTAGGCCAAAAGGCATAACCGAAAACTCGTAGTGACCATACCGTGTTCTGAAAGCCGTCTTTGAAATATCTTACTCGCGCACTCTTAGTTGATGGTAACCAGATCGCAGATCGATCTTCGAGTAATAACTCGATCCTTGAAGCTGGTCAAACAAATCATCAATTCGGGGTAAAGGATAACGGTTCTTGACCGTCACCTTGTTCAACTCCCGGTAGTCGATTCACATGCGGAAAGTCCCGTCTTTCTTTCGGACAAATAAGACAGGGGCTCCCCATGGTGATGAGCTAGGTCGGATAAAACCTTTATCCAATAAATCCTGCAACTGAGTGGACAACTCCTGAAGCTCCGCCGGTGCGAGCCGATACGGGGCTCGTGCTATGGGTGCTGCACCGGGTGTCAACTCGATTTGGAATTCGACTTGTCGTATAGGAGGGAGTCCAGGCAAATCCTCCGGGAAAAACTTCCGGAAAATCCCGCACAATCGGTATATCTTCAATTCGCTTCTCCTCTGCGGGTTTCTCAACAATCTGCGCCAAAATTGCCGGATGACCCTTTCGTAGGTACTTCTGCGCCTTCATGAGGGTAATGACGCTGGTGGTCATGCCGCTTCTCTCACCTCGGATCGAAATGATCTCGCCGGAAGGGGTAGTGATATGGACTATCTTGTCGTGACATATAATCTCCGCTCGGTTCTCGGATAACCAGTCCATGCCGACCACGACATCGAAACTACTAAGCGAAAAAGTAATAAGGTCAATATCGAAAACATGACCTGACAGTTTTAACTTACATCCCGCAAGTACATGAGTCGTTACAATAGTCTTACCGTCAGCTAATTCAACAGGAAACTTAGCATCTAAGGGAGTTGGAGTTAAGTCTAAGAGTTGACTAAAGGCTTTCGACACGAAACTCCTATCAGCTCCAGTGTCAAACAATACAGAAGCAAAACAATCGTTCACAGGAAACTTATCAGTCACCACGTACGGATCATTGCGGGCTTGACCCGACCCAATAACAAAAGCTCTTCCTTTACCATTGTTTCCACCACTACTGCCACTTCCATTACCTCCATTGTTGTCGTTCTGTTTCAGCTTGGGACAATCTTTCCTGAAATGACCTTCCTGCCCACATTCGAAACATCCCTTCGTCGTCATAGGTGGTTTAGGAGCACCCTTTGCCGCAAGGTCTCCTTTACAATCCTTTGCCTGCTGACCCATCTTTCCGCATCTCTGACACTTGACACGGACACACGGGCCAGCATGATGGTAGTTGCACCAATTGCACTTCGGATATTTCCCATCATATCCGCCAGAACCCTGCCCGCTACCGTTGTTATTGTTGTTGTGACTCTGATTGTTGAAGCTCCGAGTGAATTCGGGCTTACGGTAGTGTTGTTGCTGTGGGGGGTTCGAGGATGAGGATCTGGTGTTGTCAAACTTTCTCTTTCCGCTGCTCGGGTTGCTGTTGCTGTTGTTGTCAGTGTTCGGGTTGTCACGGGCTTTAGTGGTTGAACCCCTAGATGGTAGCGCACCTTGGGTCACTGCTTGATCCGTTAGTTTGTGAGCTAAACGGATCGCTTGTTGAATCGTGGCTGGTCAGGAAGACGTCACCATGCCCTGAATTTGCGGTGCTAACCCATCAATATACATTTCAATCCTCTTACTCGGCGGATCTACCATCCGCGGACACATCACCGCTAACTCGTGAGAACGGGTAGTGTAAGCTTCGATTTCTGAGCCCACCATCTTCAATGACCAAAACTCAGATTCCAATTTTGCAATCTCCTCTCTCGGACAGTACTCTTCTCGCATCATGTTTTTGAACTCATCCTAGTTCATCGCGTTAGCCAGTTCCAATCCAAGAATCTGTACGTTCGAATTCCACCAAGTGAGAGCAGAATCTTCAAGTGTTCCAGCAGCAAATTTGACTCTACTGGCAGGGGGGACAATTACACATTTCAAACGCCGATTCGGCCTTCTCAGCCAAACGTAGGAAGCCTATAGCTCCCTCAGTGCCCTTAAACGTACTGGGCTTGCAGTCAAGGTAGTTCTTGAAAGTACACGTTCCAGTTGGACCTCCAGCTTGATTCTGAACATGTGCGGCTAAAGCGGCCGCCGCATAGTCGTTCAGCAGAGTTTGGAGTTCAGCTGCAGTCAAGTTGATGTTACCACGTCCGTGTCCAGCGTTTCTTCCAGACATCTAGGTGTTATCATTCTCAGATGTCATCGTCTGAGGACACCTCTGAGTGTGCCTCCGGCTCAGCCGGTTCTTCCTCCGGTTCCTCTTCGGGTTCCTCTCCGGGATCTTCCTCGGATTCTGAGTAATTTGCGTCTGTAAGATATCGCATCGCTCTATAGCTATCTCTGTCCGGGATCTCGCCACAAGAAGTTGCTCTTGCAAATCTATCATATCTGCTTGCATTTTTTCTCATAATCTTCATCTGTTGGTCACTAGCCTCTTGCATTTCCTTCATCGCCTCTGTCATACGGGAAATTTCCTCCTTAGTTTCGGTTCCGTCTTTTAACAGTCCGGAAACGTTAGCTCTCGTATAGCGCATGTAACCCACGTCACGCTCCAAACAAGAAACGACAGCTGCGAGAACTCACTCTACAGGTTCGGTTATGGGTGGTAGGGTGTTGGGGTAAGCAGGATGGTTCGGGTGGGGTAATGGGGGAACTTGTTCACGATAGACCATACGTCTGATCATATTAGGGTACCAATCCCAGCTAACTTCGTTTTCGTACATGCCTCCGGATAAGCGGTACCTCTTCGGTGCAGGAGCTTCGAGTTCCGGGACTACACGGGGTGGTGGCGATGAGGTAGGTAGCTGCGGCTCCTTCCCATGAGTAGGAGTCATCTGATCGGATGATGATGATGGTAGCATCGACATCTCTACAGGTAAGCCGTGTATGCGCGCGTATGAGTGAATGAGGTAAAGAGATAAGATAACAAAGACTACACAAATCTATGCAGTGCGTATCATTATAACTAATGGGTCGTCGCGGTTATAGTCTAGTATGCATGCAGCTTCTAGTTCGCTATAACCAATGACTCTGATACCAATCTGTCACACCCTCAAAATCCACTAACGGAGTTTTACCGTCAGAGGGTGTGAACTAACAGGATCGGATTCATTAGTTATAATCAAACCATAAAACAAAGTTTCAAAACCATGAAAACGTTTACGAGTAATTAAATGCGGAAGCGTAAAAAACCATAGAAACCAATGTTGCGTCACGCAGGACGACTTAAAACCCAATGATAACAGTTTAAAATAAGTTTGCATAATTAAAAGTGTTTCAAGCAATGCATGATCCTAAACCGCGCGCCCGCCTTGGCTACCTGAGAATAACATACTAAAAGTGTCAACACAAGGTTGGTGAGTTCACAAGTTTATATAAAATAAAGCGTTTAGCGTTTTGCGTTACAGCGTTTTGCGTTATGTCAATTATATATCTATAGGTAGCTAGCCTATAAAACAAGTATCACTAAGTGTTCGACACCGAAGCTGACTGTTTATCATTTGCCTTGCCACCAGGTCTATCCCGACCATGGTATGTGTTTAGCCAAGATTACACCCACTCGACCTCCAGTCGAGTTTAGCGTTGGGTGGGGTTTGTCAAACCCAGTAGTACTACTCAACAATGACTCGCTATTATCCAATATTAAACGGTTCGATGTGAATGAAGGACTTTAGTTATTGCGTTTGCCACTTAGTCTTTACAAGTGATATATAATCTATATTAACAAAATCTTAAATGCGTTTTCGGAGTATGTTATCTCCCCCAATTGAAAAGCGTTTGAAAACAGTTTAAAAAGGGGAAAGTGAAACTCACTGTTTGCGAAGTATTCCCAAAATAATTCACCAAGCTGCGCGTCACAGAAAAACTCTCTCTAGCGTTCTAAAACAACAAAGAGATTTTTCTAAGTGTCGGAAATTTATCGAGTCTCTAGACCCGGCACATAATACCTATGCACACAACATGTTTCGTGTTTACTCTTGTGAATCGTGTGTGACTTGAACAAGTACATTCGTGATACAATACATGTGTGAACAATTATTTACGTGTCATGTATTAATAATGTACATAACTAGCAATTATTCCCCGCAAGAGCAATTTGGTCAAAACACGACAACTATTTAGCAAGTATTCCCCACAGGGGCAATTTGGTCAAAACATAACAATTATATAGCAAGTATCATGTTTCATGCATTTTCACAAAATTCAGCAGCTAGTTTCACCGAGACAGAAATTCTACTTGAAAGATTGTACTATTCCACCGATCATAGCATCTCAATTAATTTACCAAAAATCATCACAAAAGCATATATGTGTTAGGTTTCCAGAACATATTTTATTTTATTTTTATTCCACATAGATTTCTCATAATGATCAAAACATTACAGCAAGCTCATAACAGTCAAATTCATGCGCAACAGAATGTTATTTAAAATTCCCGTTAAACGAAAAATCCAATAAATGCAAGACCACTTGGGTTAGGTTGCTAACCCAATAAGTCAACTTCCAGAAGTGGAACCAACCCAATTTGTCTCGTAGTTCATGAGATATAATATTTACAAAACAACCTAACAGCAGGTCTAACAACTCAGCTTTGCACAACGTTTTTGTAAAATCATAAAAGTTAACTTTTACACGTCCAAAAATTGCAAATTTATATTCTTTAGAAACTAGACTCAACCTAGTTTACTGTATTATCAATAATATCAACCAATTTTCACCTTTACACCCCGTTACAGTCAATTAAACATCAATAACACAATCTGTCCAGAAACTGTTTGCATCCAAACTCAACCTATTAACTATCTATGAACCATAATTCATTCATATAACACTCTAGACTCCATAATCACTATCCATGCACATCAATTACATATTACATACATGATTAGGGCTTTTGTTTGAACTCAAATTAAAGACACAACAATTAACATGTAGCAATATCAATTCTAGTTATCAATTCATCATCAATACATCATCAAATCAAACAAACTCATATGAACACAATAACATGTAAAAATCGGAATCTAGGGTTTGTAATTAACCCAATAAAAGTCAAGATTAAGTATAAAGGATGCATAGGATAGTCGTTTATACCTTCCTAGCACCTTAATCTTCAATCAAAAGCTTGAAATTGATTGTATGTATGTGTGTGTATGTCGACGGCAGCCAAGGGAGCCAGGGGGGGGGGGGGGGGGCGATCGGATTGTGTGGGGAGGAGGAAAGAGTTAGGGTTAACATATTATAAATAATAATATGTTACACCTTGGCCCCTCCACTTCTAAGTATTACTTATCTAGCTTAAACTAACATGTTTACATCTAAAGTTAGTGTTTTAACCAATATTATCACATAACACATAAGTCTAACACCTAATTATTGTTTTGACGTTTTTCGTTTATTCACCAATCGTTTGCGTCAACTCGTTTGCGTTTCGGTGCAATTCCCGAAAG